>NW_025421294.1:46183177-46784824 GCF_011764305.1 Mustela putorius furo | reverse complement strand
GTCAGCTTGGGCCCTAAGAACCCATTTCCTCTGCTTCTGGGCTGCTCATTTTCAGTGAGTCTCCATTACTAAAAGAAGACAGACCATCGGCGGAAACTAATTTATCCTCATTCAATTAAACTGCGAAGCAATTACTTTTTTTCCCCTAAGAGAGTGTAATTAGTCCCCTTTGAAAATTTATTCCAGCTCCAGGAGAAAAACAGAACCTCTGAAAATGTATGTCGAATGCAAAAATATGAAGAAAGTCTCCTCACCCTTCTTATCTGTCTGTATCTTCTGTTTCCCCTCTTTGGGCTTAATCTCTACTTGTTTGGTCTTTGGTGCCTCCCAAACATGCTTTTCTGCATGACCCCCTCTTCCAGTGAATGACTTTGTCTCCTAGTTCAAAGAGGCACCGGGGTTAGGGTCTGAGAATGTGTAGAAGCAGCGTGGTACACCGGAAGGCCATGTAGGCTTGGAATTCTTGTTCTCTGCTGTGTGACAGTGGGTGACTTCATTTCCTTCTCTGGGCTTTAGTTCCCTTATTTTTAATTTGAGGTATTTGGATTATTCACATGGGTATTAGCATAGAACACTTTTTAAAATTCTTTTCTGGCAATCTTTTAAAATCAATAAAATGTGTAGCTATTGTAGTTGAAGTCCAAAGGGGTGCAGTGGTGTAGGAAGAGTCAAAGCGAAGGACGTTCCCTCTTAGCAAACTCACAATCCCTCGTAGGCCCTTCAGAATATGTGGAAGGAGCCTTTGAACTAAACTAGATCTCTGACGTTCTGTCTTTAATAATTCTGATTTCTCCTAGTCCATGAGCATGGTTTGTTGGTTCGAGATAGACCTCAATTTGCATACAAGATCTTGTTGACCCTTGGAAATTTATTGAATCTATGAAGATCTTTTCCTCTTTTGCAAAATAGGGGAAAAATGTTTTTTGAAGAAATGTTGGCATACTTTTTCTGGAACATTCTTATCACTACAAAGTCTTAGCATTCTTTCTGAAAAAGTAGATAGAAATCTCTCATCTCGCCAACTCACCATTCACCTTGTCGTTGAACTTCAGAGTGTTACTGGGTTTTTTTCCTGCTGCAAATATTGCCGTGAGCACCCTTACATATATGTCTCCTTCCATACTTGTAAAAGAATATCTAGGTTATGAACCTAAAGTGGAATCAGATATTCAATATTTTCCATTATAGTAGGTAATATCTAAGTATTGTCCAAAGTTATTTTGCCAATTTATAATCCCAGTAATCTTGAACTTGATTACCCTTTTTGCCATAACTCTGTCAATATTTGAATTCATCATACTCTTAAATTTGGAAAATTTAGGAATTTTATATTTTTACTATTTTGGAGCTGATATAGAATAGCTCATTATTTCTGAGCTAAAACATATTAGGTACTTAACACCTGTTTATTATCCCGGACAGATGTTATCTTGCTAATAGACATGAAAAATAATGAAGTATTATGTAATCAGTATTTTCCCTTGGCATGTTAAGCAATAAAAGTAAAGAACTAGTTATTATAGGTAAATTAGGTGTTAATGCTAGTAAGAGTGAAGTTTGTAAGCCAGGTCTAATATGAGATATAATTTTATCCTGAAAAGAGTGATTACTTTGAAGTTGGAATGTTCGAGTATGAATTTCCCTTCTCCCCTCCCTATTACTTATATTACCATGGAAATTTTACTTTATGTAAAATTACTTTACTTTTTGTACTATTTTACTTTATGTAAAATCAGTTTGTAATTTGTAGAGTAGACAATGCATAGGCAATTTTTCAAGACTATGAACAATAGGATTCACATATAAGATGGCCAGTTTAGTCCATAGTAGCTGTCAGACATTTTCGGTCAGGTGTGTACAGAATGCCAGTGGGGCGATCTACAGCACAAGCTTTATATATGTTTTCCAAAACTCTACAAGATAGATACTAATATAATTTCTTATTTGGCGGAAATGGGACTCAAACTCAGTTATTTTTTTTAACTTCTAGAATATACAAATTACAGCAGATACACACCTAAGAGAAATTATCCTCTTCAGTCTGCCACTTGTCCCACAGAAGTAAAGAAGGCCAGATCTATGACAGTTGCTTAATAACTTTCATGGGAAACTCAGGCTATGTCTGATTGCAGGATGAACTGAAGTCTGGAGCTAAACAAGGACATATAAAACTTCAGCATTTGCTTATCCATCATCTGGAAGAAAGACCTAGAAAGACTTGTGGGCTCGAGGAGAGGGCAAAATAATTAGAGAATGATATGTTTAATTATTTTTAATTTTACAGATAAGATGTCAGCCATCTGGCATTTAGCAAGGGACAAAACTCATTCACTTGATTCTTGGGAAATGCTAGGGGCTTAAAAGAATATGTCAAAAGATGAAGGCAATTTAGGCATAAAAAATACTTGCTAACTCAGTTTGCTCCCCCTTGCTCCTACCAGCATCACACACCATGTAACTCACTACCCAAAATGTTGCAGTCAGTTTCTAAATACTCTTCCTCAGGATACTAGTTTTGTTTGGTTTGGTTTTGTTTTTACCCCCCAAAGAGTTTTGTTTTGTTTTATTTCTGTCTTTGTCTTTCACAAAGTTTTAAAGTGAAACAAGACAAAAACAAATTTTGCAAGGCAGCCAAACATGATTCTAGTGCCATGACTGATACCTCTTGACCTCCAGGATTCTTCATGTTTTCTAAATCCTATTCACCGGCAGAGGCTGCAAGCCTTGATCAACTTTTCTCTGGACATGTAGCATGTCCATGATCATGGCCACCGCCTACCCCTCACTGTGACTTTGTAGAAACTGCCAGTACATTCACGGAGAAGACAGAAGGTATAAATACCTCTGAGAAATAAATTTCGTGAAGGGACAGAGCTCTTCACCCATATGTCTAGGTGTAAATAAAAACTGATTACTAAGAGGCAACTGAAGTCCTTAGGGTTAGAATAGGGATTTCCAGACTGGTGTCTGACATCGGAGGAAGAAGGAATAGGCGTGATGGAGAAGAGAAGAAATAAGATGGAATAGCATTCTAAAATCCCATCCCATTAAATGAAGTTGATTCCAGTTCCATTTGAATACTGGAATTCAGTAACATTAGTAAATCTTAGTCCTTTATGTGTTAACACTAATGAGCATATGGTCATGTCCATCTGCTTGATTTATTAATATCGGAAGCAGGTCAAACTTTACATGTCCAAAATACAGCTTGCCACCATTCACTTCAAACCTGTTCCCCCCATGGCTTTCCATTTCAGTAAATGGTGGCATCATCCACCCAATGGCTCAAAGAAACTGATGCCCCACATGCAATTAATCACTAAATCTCTTTAATTCTCCTAAATATGTCCCTTTCTTTACAACCCCACTTTATCTGGCCAATAAGTCCTAATGATTTCTCCTATGGACTCTAAATAGATTCCAACTGGACTTCCTCCTTCTACTCTTATTATCCAAACCATCTACTAATCTTCGAAAAACACTAATCTCACTGTTCCAGTGTTATGCTGGTGAACAGTGTTATGCTGGTAAATATTTAACAACTAGCTCTCTGAGGAAAATAAAAAGCTCCAGGGGTGCCTGGGTGGCTCAGTCGGTTAAGCATCTGGCCTTCAGCTCAGATCATGATCCCAGGGTCCTTGAATCAATCCCAATGTCAGTCTTTCCACTCAGCGAGGAGCCTGCTTTTCCCTCTCCCTCTGCCTGCTTGTGCATGTTCTTTCTGTCTCTTTCTGGGTCAAATGAATAAAAAAAAATTTTATTTTTAATCTTAAGAAAAAGAAAAGAAAAAAAACTCCAATTTGTTATGTTTGCCAAATTGTTTGATGTAAATACTTCACTATAACAAATTTCAGGTTACCAATATGGTATCACTGAACACAGAGTCAGAAGGAAAAAAAATTATTTAAAGATCACCTTGAGGGTTTTCTCTTCTATTTGTAGAGAATATTCTTCTCTTCCAATTAGCCTTACTTTTTAGATAAAAATAAAATTTATGCATCGCTAATAGATCACATTCTAAAACAGTTAAGCAAAGCAAAAGTTTTTTGACTACAAGCCATGCTCTAGGGCTTGGTTTCCACAAACCTCCACACTATTAGCATTTGAGGCCATAAATAATTATTTGTTATAAAAAGGCTGTTGTGTGTATTCTAAGGTAGTTATCAGCATTGCTGCAGTTTACTCACTAGACGCTAATGGCACATCCTCCTCACCCCCACTTTTTCCTCCCTGCCAATGTGTGACAACCGAAATGTCTCCAGAATGGTCATATTTCTCCAGCAGGAAGGGACCAAGTTTTCCTTGGTTGAGAGCCAGTAATATGTGAAACAATTTTAGGTAATTCCTTACAGTCACACATATGTGTACAAGCTGAAGGTTTCTACTATTGAACTACCATCTGATAGATATCTAGCTATCTCTAGATATCTAGAGTTCTACACCTTGTTTTTTGTACATTTTTTTTTAAGTGGGGGCAAAGGGATGAGGTTGATTCTTTGTGTGCATCGTTTCTAACGTTTTGCACTATTGGCAAAAGGAAAGACGTTGTTGGCAAGGAGTAATTTGGACAGGGCTTGGCAGACTGCCCATCCTTTCTGCTAAACCTGTTGATGTTGGTTAACGGGTCTTAGATGGACTTTACCTTCTGTATGGGTGTTGGATGGCACTCACTTACATCTCTTGACATGGCACAGCCCCCCACTGGCTCCTGGGCAATCCTGGGCAATATGTCATTGACTGTGTGCTCCTGGAAAGTCTATTGTTTTTGTCCAGGACCCCACAAAAAACTCTTAATTTTACTGAGTATCATTCTTAGACTTGAGTGAAGACAGATTTCTCTGTCTTTATCATTTTGCAAATAAATGTTTTACGATTTGAGTTTACTTTTTTTTTTTTTTTTTAGGGTTTAAGCTTTTGAATTCTGAATTAGCAAGCTCTTATAAAACTAAAACCTTTTGCTTTCAAGGTTAAATCCTCTCCAAACTTTTGTGAGTACTTTTTTTTTAAACTTTTTCCTATGCACTTGATTCATCACTCTGATCTATTTTTAATGTGAATAGCTACCTAAAAAGCAGGGTGTGGGTGGGGGTGTGCTGGGTAGGGGGATAAAAAGGAAAACATGTCTCCAACAGTTATTATACCAAAATATTATCCCACTACAAATTAAATGGATTATTTCAATGTACTATGAAACATGTAATATTCAAGTGTTACAGGTTGGTGAAGCCATGGCTATGTGGTTATGAAGCCATGACCCCTGTGATTTAGTCTCTAAGAATTTTTTGCTATTTTGCAGCATGATTTACAAACAAATATTAAAGGTGGAGTCTCTTCTTTCTTCACATGTTCTGAAGGAGATGGCTTCATTAAAATGCCTAGAGCAAGTTTTCTAATACATCCTTTTCACCTCCAAGCAGAGCATAGATACACACTCCCTTCTGAGGGGATCCCTAGTGTTTCTATCCTCTCGTCTAGATTCTTCAAGACAAAAACCACTTAAACCTAAAAAGGGACAGTGTTTTCCACTTAAACCTAAAAAGGGACAGTGTTTTCCTATACTTTGGGGAAGAAAAAAAGCAGCAGTTTTGCTGAAGTTGTAGTCGCTCTGAGGTACAGGCCAAAGGGAAAGGCTCAGAACACGTAAGTCCTTACAATCAGTGCTAAATGCTGTGAGAGCACAGAGAATAGAAGATTTACATCTGTCTATGCCTAAGAGGATAGGGGTAGGGGCTGGCTGGGGAGCAGGGGAAGGGCAGGAAAGCATTTATGGAGGAAGTGACATTAAATGGGGTCTTGAAACATTAATAGTTTGCCAAAAGGGTGAAGATGCACCCCAAAGGTTCAATTTTTTCCTCCTTATCTCTTGTATTTTTTTTTTTTAAGATTTTATTTATTTGAGAGAGAGAGCACATGAGAGAGTACACGCAGTGGGAGGGGCAGAGGGAGAGAGAGAAGCGGGCTCCTCTGAGTCAGACTACCATCCCACAACATGGGGATCAAGAACCTGAGCTGAAGGCAGACACTTAACTAACTGAGCCACCCAGACACACCTCCCTTTCTCTCTTCTAATACCTACTTTTCTCCCATGCATCTGTTGCTTCATATAATATATGGTTGTGCGTGGTATCTGTACATCATCTCTTCAATCACAGGATATAGTTCTTGAAGGTAAAACTGTGTATTAAACTTATTATTCTTAACCACTATTTAGTGAATTACAGATATTTAGTAAAAGCTGTTGTTTCGATTATTGATGATAAGGTGATGCAGGTTGTATCATCCCTCTGTCTCCCTTCCCCTCCACAAACCCAAACCTTCTATGCTCGACACAGATTACACATGGCTACATGGAGAACTTCAAAATCTTCAGCCCACAGAAGGAAAGTATGGTAACTAACTCACAGGAGGCTTCTTTATTTAGGCGGAGCTTGGAATAGAAGTCTGGAGGAGGGAAATTCCACAAATGAACACAGATGTATTATTTGCAGGTTAGCTAACATATGGCCTGTTTAATTGCAGTTCTAAAACAACAGCAAGACTAAAATTGATGGTTCATTTTTAAAGTTTCAAGTTATAGAGCCTTTTAAACATCATCTTCAAATGTCAGTTTTTTAACCAAATTACCTAAGGCATTTTTCATAGTTTAAAAGATTGAATTGGAAATTCCAAAATGACTGAAAATTTAAGGGGAAAAAAAGATTTTAAAAACAGGTTGACTTTTCATTCATATGTTAAAATCCAATTTTTTTTTCTTCCTTCACTTTGAGCAAAAGAGTAAGATTTGAAATAAAAGCACATTCTTAAGACATAATAATTAAATTTTTCTTTTCCATTTATCTTGAATAATAAAAAGCATAAAAGCTACAGTCAGATTAATGATAAGAAACTATTCTTCTGAATGACTATTTGGTATTTAATTTGTTTATGATGAACTGATATTATAGTATTGTTCTTAGTTTATCTTTTTCTTCAAAAATCAACTTGGTTTGGTGTCTGGGTGGTTTAGTTGGTTAATTAACCTACTCTTGATTTCAGCTCAGGTTACAATCTCAAGGTCCTGAGATCAAGCCCAGAGTTTAAGACAGAGTTAGGGCTCCACATTCAACTGGGAGTCTGCTCAAAGCAGAATCTCTCTCCCTCTCCTTCTGTCCCTCCCTGCACATGGAGTTTTTCTCTTTCTCTCTCAAATAAATAAAACTTGGGGCACCTGGGTGGCTCATTCATTAAGGGCCTTCCTTTGTTTGGCTCAGATCATGATCCCAGGGTCCTGGGGTGGAGCCCTGCATTGGGCTCCCTGCTTTGGGGGAAGTCTGCTTCTCCTTCCCCCACTCCTCCTGATAGTGTTCCTTCTCTTGCTGCATATCTCTCTGTTAAATAAATAAATAAAATCTTTAAAAATAAGTAAATAGGACTTAAAAAATTAAAAATCATTTTGGGGAGAAAGATACAAACAAATATTGCAAAACCACAAACCAAGTGGAAAGTTTGAATTTTTATTGGTAAAATTAAAAGAATTCTCATGAATTTCTAATATCATTTTAGATTATATATGTTTTCTAAAGTTGTTTAAGTGACTAGAGATTGATAATATTTCTGATTTTAAATATAACCTGTTACTTGTTTTATTTTTACTTTTTATTGTGATACATTTTAACCACATAAAAATGCATCAAAATGAATATGTAATTAGATAATTCATGCTTAATTAAAAAGTTAACATGTACCAAACCACTATCAAGAAATATAATATTGAAAATATAATATTTCTTAGAAGTTCCCCAGTGCCCTCCCTTAGTCAAGTCATCCTTCTGTCCCTAGCAGTAATCATTATCCTGAAATCCATAAATGAATTTTATCAGAACTTTCCTGGTTTGCTACTTAAAATGCAGTGTATTTTATGTTTTTTTTCAAATTGTTTTTCTGACTCTATTAACACCAGGATATTTCCTACTTTAATCTCTTAATTTGGTGGATTACATTAATTTCCTAAAGTTAAATGACCTGTTTCACTTTTGGTGATGTCCATAATTTCCTTAGTACTCATTTTCATTTGTTGGTTTTGTTTGCTATTATTTTGTTAGGATATTGATGTGGTTTAAAGTGTTGGGGTCTAGAGCAGATGGCCAAGAAAGAGTTCTTAAGATATCTTTAGTGCAAAAAGGTGGTTTTATTAAAGCAAAGGATAGGCTCTGTGGGCAGAAGGAGCTGCACTGGGGTTAAGAGGAAAGGCAGATTACATACTTTCAAGTTGGGAGGGGCTTAGGGAGAGCAAGCACAAACCTCCAAGGCATTTTGGAAACCAAGTTTCCAGGACCTTGAGGGGGCCAGCTATTGTTAGAAAAGGTCATTTATTACTGTTCACTAAAAACTCAGTCCTAAAACTATTCAGAGGTACATAGGTGGGTCATATGCTTGGGTGATGATTGTCAACATACATCTTGGAAGGTAGACATAAAAGAAATTTCCAAAGGGATTTTTATATGTTAAAGTAGACTTAGAGGATCCTAGAGGGATCAGGATAATGTTAAGCTAAGTTTGCCTTTTGCTCTTAGCATAGTATTAACATCTAGGCAGCTGAGTACCTAGAGGAATGTCACTCTGCCTGTTTCAAGGACTTGTCAATAGGCTGTAGGCAGTAAGGAAATTTAGTTGTTCTTTTTTTTGCTTTTGTTTCCCACATCAGATATTGCTACATTAATGAAGAACTCGGGATGTGTATATATGTATGTGTATGCACACATATAGTCACATATACATACATAAACACAGAGAAATCTATGTAAAAATCATTTTAAAATTATTTTCCTATAGAAAATAATTTTAAAAGTCCTATACCACCCTTCATCACCTTACTCTAAAAAATGTTTATTAAATATATTTGGGAATAAGCATGACCCACCCATATTGATACTCCATTTAATACTTCAAGATGTGTAATTTTTACACAAATTTACCATCATGATTAAGTAAACTGTAAAATATATTCTGCAGTCTATCATCCTTTATTCCAGAAAATATTAAGAGTATCATTTGGTGTAAAGTTAACAGATGTGTGAAATACACTGTTCAAAATTTGAACTTTGATTTTTGCAGCCATTTTATTCTCGAAAGGACATAATGGATTGTTATGTGCTGACATGCATACACACACCTACCAGATGGTACCTTGCTCCTAGCATTTTCTCAAGAGGCAGCAAAATTTACTTAGGCTGTCATTATGTTATCTCCAAAGGAGAGATTCTAATATTAGTAGTCCTCTATCAGTATGGTCTAAGTTAAGGTAAGGTGATTACACTCTGACATTGGTACCTCAAGTTCAATGGGCTGGAGGATGTCCTTAAGAGCTTGAAGAATTTATGTAACATTATTTCAGGTTTTTAATGTTTCCTGAAACTAAACAGAATTGTCTATGCTAATTTCTAAGGGTAATTGTCTCCATTTCTAGGTGTCCTTTCTTATTTCAGAATAAGAAACTGATCTGAAACAGATCAGGTCAAGAGTTTTCTAAATAGGGTACATGGGAGGCTCAGACAATTGGTTAAACATCTGCTTTCCACTCAGGTCATGATCACGTGGTCCTGGGATGGAGTCCCACATCAGGATCCCTGCGGGGTGGTAAGCCTGCTTCTCCCTTTCCCACTCCCCCTGCTTATGTTCCCTCTCTTGCTGTGTCTCTCTCTGTCCAATAAATAAAATCTTTTAAAAAAAATTCTAATGGAGTAAAAGAAAGTAACTATAAAAAAAGTTTTCTTAAGAAACATCACTTCACCAATGGTGTTTGTTTGCTCTTCATAGCATCTTTTGGTTTCTATATATGTTCCAAGTTTTAAAAGAATAATACATGCTCATTGCAAAAATCTCAAGAACCAGAAAAAAACCCACAAATTTTATTTTTCAGAAATCACTGCTAATTCACCATTCGCAGAGGATGATTTTTAGCATCTTGATGTTTTCACTTTCTGATGTAAGAGTATAAGAATTATATATACAGTGTGTGTATCCATTATACTGTTGATAGACATTGAGCTATTGTTAAAAATACAGTTAACGCACAAGGCTACATTAGTTTCAGGTATACAACATAGTGATTCATCTTCTCCCTACTTTATGCTCTGCTCACCACAAGCATAGTACCATCTGTTACTATATAACAATATTACAATATTACTGACTGTATTCTTTATGTTGTACCTTTTATTCTCCTATTCATTCCATAACAAAAAGGCTGGACCTCCTGTTTCCTTTCACCCATTTTGCCCATCTCCTCATCTTCCTCTCCACTGGATCATAACTTCTCTGAATTTATAAGTCTGATTCTACTTTTTTGTTGTTGATTCACTTGTTTCATTTGATACCACATGTAAGTGAAATCATATGGCATTTATCTTAGTCTGACTTATTTCACTTCCACTCTAGGTCCATCCATGTTGTCACAAGTGGTATGATCTCATTCTTTTTTATGGCTCTATTAAATTCCACTGCGTTATATATATGGCATCTTCCTTATCCATTTGTTTAATCATCAAAGAAATCAAAGCCACAATGAGATCATCTTACACCTGTTAGAATGACTAAAATAAAAAAGATAAGAAATAGCTAGTGTTGGCAAGGATGTGGAAAGGAAGGAATGCTTATGTACTATTGGTGGGAATGTAAATTTCATAGTCACTGTGAAAACAGTATGGAGACTCATCAAAAAATTAAAACTAGAAATACTATATAATCCAATAATTCCACCACTGGGTATTTATCCAAAGAAAACAAACACACTAATTCTAATTTATAAAAGATGTGCACCCTTATGTTTATTGCAGCATTATTTGCAATAGCCAAGGCATAGAAACAAACTAAATGTTCATTTGGTAGATAAATGGGTAAGGAGAATGTGAGATAGTTATAAAATACACACACACACACACACACACACACACACACACTCTCTCTCTCTTTCTCTGGAATATTATGTAGCCATAAAAGGATATTTTTTTTTAATTGTATTTATTTATTTGACAGAGACAGATGACAAGTAGGCAGAGAGGCAGACAGAGAGAGAGAGGGAAGCAGCCTGCTTGCTGAGCAGAGAGCCAGATGCAGGACTCAATCTCAGGACCCTGGGATCATGACCTGAGCCAAAGGCAGAGGCTTTAGCCCACTGAGCCACCAGGTGCTCCACCCAAGGTTAATCTTTTTAAAATTTAAACTGTTGTATAAAAGAGCCTACTAGAACATGTTGTATATGTCTTTTCGTGCATCTAAGAAATAATTTTGAATTTATACTCAGTAGTGCTACTGCTGGTCATAGAGCATATGTATATTTATCTTTCTTAGAAATTGACAAATGTTTTCCAACTAGCAATTCCAATTTACTAGTGTGGTAACAGGCAGCACATTGGTAACACTGGATATTGTCATTCTTTCTAATGTTAGTCATGTTTGTTAGGTACCCATGTAAACTTGTATTTCTTTGATAAATTATATGGCTCACTTTTCATTTGATGATCAGTCAATAATCTCGAGAATTCCATTCAGGGCTTTGACCAATTTTTTAAACAGGTTTTTTTGTTTTTAATTAGTAAATTCTGTTTTTGTCTCTATCTCTCCTGGCTACAAGTTGCTTGTTATTTTGATCTCTTTTTTTCTATTTTTTTAATGTTCTGTTACTTTTTACTAAAAAGTAGTATTTCATTATATGAAGGTACCAGATATCTATCCATTCACCTATTGCAAAGCAATTTTTTAGCTTCAAATTTTTGAAAGCTGTGAAGGTAATATGTAACATGCACAAACAGCTTTTGTGTAGATGGAAGTTTTCAAATCAGTGGGGTATGATGAGTGTGATTTGAAGCATGTGGTAAAACTATGGTGAGACTGCAAAACAAGCAAACCATCATCCAAAGTTGCTGTACCATTTTGCTCCCCTATCAGTGATGAATGAGATCCTAGAATTCTGAATCTTCACCAACAATTGGTTATTGCCAGTTTTTTTTTTTAATTTTAGCTATTGTAATGTACATTGTGGTGACTCTTCATTTGAATTTGCATTTACCCAATGACAGATAATGTTGAACATCTTTTCATATATTAGTTTGCTATCTTTATATCCTCTTTGATGAACTGTCCAGATGTTTCTTGCATTTTGTTTTAAAATTTAATTTATTTGACAGAGTATGAGCACAAGCAGGGAGAGTAAGAGATGAAGAAGCAGACTCCCCACTGAGCAGGGAGCCAGATGTGGGGCTTGATGCGGGGCTCCATCCCAGGACTCTAGGATCATGACCTGAGCTAAAGGCATACAGTTAACTGACTGAGTCATCCAGGAGCCCTTATTTCTTCCCATTCAAAAATCTGGTTGTTTTCTTATTTTTGAGTTGCAAGACATCTTAGTATATTTTATGTACTTGTTCTTTAAAAGATAAATTTTGCAAATATTTTGTCACAGTGTGTGACTCCTCTTTTAATTTTATTAATAATTTCTTTAATAGAACACAGAGATTTAACTATAGTAAGGTCCAAATTTTTTTTTAAGGAATTTTGCTCCCAGTTTTACATCTAAAGCTTTACCAATTCACCGAGTTCATATAGATTTTCTCCTTTGCTTTCTATCAGAAGTTTTATAATTTTGTATTTTTACATTTAGTTAAATGATCATTTTGAGTTAAATATTATGCCAGTGGTAAGGTCTATGTGTGGGTTCCAATTTTTACATGTGAATATACAATCGTTCTGGTATCATTTATTGAAAAGACTGTCCTTTCTCCATTGAAATGCCTTTGTGCCTTCGTCAAAGATTGACTATTACTTGCTTAGATCTCTTGTATCATAGGTTCTATATTCAATTCCACTGATCTAAGTAGCCAATGTTTTGCTAATACCACAATGTGTCGATTATAGTACCTTTTTAATAAGTCTTAAGATAGTATGAGTCCCTCCGTGTTCTTTTTTTTCCTAATATCATGTGGATTATTCCACTTTGTTTGCTTTTACATGTAAAATGTAGAATTTCTAATTGCTGGGATTTTTATTGGAATTGTGTTTTACCTACAAAGTTGGGATGAATTGGCATTTTAATAATACCAATTCCAGTCCATAAATGGAATAATTTACCATGTATTTAGACCTTTAATTTCTTTTATGTGTCTTGTGGTCTTCCACATATAGACCACATTTACCATTTGATTTATTACTCAACATTGCATTTTTTGTTTTTCTGGTTGCAAATGGTATTGACTTTGTAATTTGAGAATTCCACTATGCATTGCTGGCATACAGAAGGCAATTGATTTTTGTAGATTAACCATACATCCTGCAGCCTTACACATGCTCTTAATTTCCAGGAGGTTTTTGTTTGTTTGTTTTTGTTACATTTGGTTTTTGAAGATTATTTGAAACTTTCATGTCTTTTATGAAATGGAGTTTTATTTCTTCCTTTCCTACATGTATCTTCTTATATAATAGAAAAAGGAGACAACATGCAATAACAGATGGGTGATAGAAAAAGAGAGATGGAAACTCTAAAAGGAATCAAAAGGAAATGCTATAAATAAAAAAATGCGTAAGAGCAATGAACAATGTCTTTGATGGGCCCACTGGTATTCAACATAGCCAAGAGAAAAAAATCAGTGTTCATGCCATTCCTTTATTAGCTCTTCACTGTCTCTTGTTATTCATTTTATTCTTCTAGTGTTTACACTATAGGTTAAAATGTGTATCCTAGATTTATTACTATTGACTGAGTTCATTCATGACCACTTCTTAAAGAATAAAAGATACTTGAGACAGTTAATCTTCGTTTAATACCTCCTATCCTTTGTGTGAAATATGATTTTTCAGTATACCTTTCAAAAGCATTATTATTTTTCTTTTATTAAGTAGTTGCTATTCATATTCATTTGTATTTATTGTCATGTTTACCTTTCTAGTGTTTTTTTCCCCTAAAATTCTATGCTTTCATTTGGAATCATTTTTTTTTCTTATTTATTTATTTATTTGACAGACAGAGATCACAAGTAGGCAGAGAGGCAGGCAGAGAGAGAGGGGAAAAAGCAGGCTCCCTGCTGAGCAGAGAGCATGACATGGGGCTCAATCCCAGGACCCCGGGACGATGACCCAAGCCGAAGACAGAGACTTTAACCCACTGAGCCACCCAGGCGCCCCAAGGAATCATTTTTCTTTAACCTGAAGAAGTCCCTTTGCTAATTTTTGTAACTAGCCCTGCTGGCAATAAATTACTCAAATATCAGGGTTTTTTTTTTCCTTAAAACCCTCCTTTCTCTCATTTTAATTACCAAAGAATATTTTATCTGCACCGAATTCTAGGTTGGCAGTGTTTTTATTTTAATCCTTTAAAGATTCTCTTTGTACTTTCATAAATTTTGTTCAAAAGTTTGCCTTCAATTTTACTGCTTCCTTTTGTTTATGTATTTTTCATATGGTTATATTTAAGATACCTACTTTCTAACTATCATGTAATTAGGTGTCGTTTCTTTGTATTTATTCTGAATGGGATTTGCTGAATTTCCTGAATCTGTGGGTTTGGAAAATTATTGAACAATTAGAAAAATTACGGAAACTTTTTTTTAAAGATTTTGTTTATTTATTTGACACAGAGAGAGAGATCACAAGTAGGCAGAGAGGCCAGCAGAGAGAGTAGGAAGCAGACCCCCTGCTGAGCACAGAGCCCAATGCTGGGCTTGATCCCAGGACCCTGAGATCATGACCTGAGCCAAAGGCAGAGGCTTAACCCACTGAGCCACCCAGATGCCCTTGAAACATATTCCTTATTAGGAAAATTATTGAACAGTATTTCAACAAATATTATTTACGCTCAAGTAGTACTCTTGCCTGTAGTCAAGTAGTACTCTTAACTGAAAGATGGTATGCAATTTGTGCCTTACATGTTTCTTAGATACCGTCTTTAAAAATCTTTTTCTCTTTATACTCCAGTTTGTATCTTTTCTATAAATTTGTCTTTTAATTCACAAATCCAATTTTATCATCTCCAGTTTGCTCTTTAAAAATCACCTGAAGAATTCTTAATGTCAAATATTACGTCTTGCAGTCCTAGAATATCCATTTAATGTTTTTAAACGGATTCTGTATCTGTTGAAATTCTGTATTTTTTTCTCCATCTTCCATCCTTTTCTCATTTGTCTTTATCATATGATTATAGTTATCCTGATGATTTGTCTACAGTCTCTATCTCAATTATCTCTGATTTTGCTATGACTGAATCTTTTTTCTTCCTGATTGTCAGTTTCTTCGATTGGGCACCATGGAAAGTAGGTAGTTGAAAAATATTAGTTCTAAAGAGCATCTAATTAAAATCTGTCAGGCAATTAGATTACAGGTAGATCAACTTGATAGTATTAAACTTTGAGGCTTTGGGGTAATGACTTTTTCATTTTTTCCCTTATAATTAGGGCACAATCCTCATTCCTACACTATGCTGTTGAAGGGTTCTCAGTAGCTGGGCTCAGACTTCAAGTTCTATCTTGCAGTATCACACAAGCTCTGATAGACTTGTCCAGCTCTCCAGCCTCTGAGGGGTTCTAACTTTTAGGCCTTCTCAAATCTTCATGTATGTATAGCTTAGGGGTTGGTAAGGAAACCAAGAAGTGGGGTTTATATAGGATTCTGAAGCTCTAGATCAAGGATTGACAATATTTTAATGGAAGAAAGGGGAGGTGTAGTTTGCTGACCCCTATTGTTGCAACATTCTCTTAGGACAAAAGTCATGGTAAAGGTGAAATTCAACAACCATGTATCCCTTTTCTCGATAATGGCATCTGCTATCCAGAATATACCAAACAGCAGATAGCTGATTTTTAAAAAAATATTCTAACCAACTTTTACAGTTTCTTTTTTTAAAATAGTGGAACAGCCTGCTGACAGGTACTCTATCTTTGTCAGAGCCAGTAGTCTCCTCTTATTCTTATTTTCATATGAAGTTCATAGTTCAGTTATAAGAAAAATAAATATCACTTATGCTGCAGTGCTAAATTTCCCTGGTTGACCTCAAAGAAAGATATGAGGCATAAATTTGAGAGAGGATAGGGGGTGGCAGTGAAAACAAAAAGAAGAAATGGTAGGGGAATCTTTATATATTGTTTTCCTTCAACCAAAGAAGTTATATTATCTTTCTGCCTCAAAAAGTAAAGGTTTAAGTGAATAGCAAGTCTTTTTGCTTAGAACTTTTAAGTTTGCTTTGAGTCATTTCTCATTTGATTAACAGAAATCTTAGATATTTTCGATCAGAGAAATATATAATTATACCAGAGCAATATATAAATAATCTGATGCTTGCTTGAAGTTTGAAATTCTCTGAACCATTTCCCATGTCCATTAGCATGTATAATTAAGAGGTATTCTATTGATAGAGGCTATTCCATTCTCCTGATCCTTTTTGTAAGACAGTATATTTAAGAATACATTAAAAAAAAAAAAGGCTTTTCTGATTGTGTTGTGGGGCTTAAGTAATAATGTTACTTGAGAAGCAAGTTACTGAAGAGCATTTTAAATTTAAAGCTCAATATCTTAGGATAAAAGTTATTTTCTTTCAGGAAAGTGTTTTTCAAGCTCAAACAAAATAAGTAATATTTTTTTTTTCCTAAGTAGTTAGAAAGATTTGGGAGAAAAACCCCACAAAAGTGAATCAGATGCAGTACTTACATGTCAAGGTCATGTAGGCATTGAAATTCTGACTTAACTCAGTTCACAACCTTTTCTTCACTCTGAAGTGATGTTTGTGGATGTTAAATACAAATGACTTGTTTTACTTTTACCAGCATTGCATTTGTAAAACCACAAACCTATTGCAAGTAAATGTCCTTGATTTATCATTTACCTCCAGTGAGCTCAATCCAGTATGAAAGAAAGAATATCAAACTGGCACAAAGAGACATTCCTTGCTGAAACTGCCTGAGGTACATTCATGCAGAAGAAAGCTTTGAAATATTTCCAAAATATAGGTGGTTAAATTGCCTCTAAAAAGAAAGTATTTAGTGTCCCTTAGTGTCATCTCCTTACATGTCATATAACTGATGTTCCCATTCTAGATATAAACTCTGACACGTAGAATTAAAGATTAAAGGACACTGAGGAAAATTCTCTTTGACATATGTCGTAATTGATGACCTGTGGACATATGAACTCACTTTGTACAGGAGGAACTCTACAGATTCCTAATAAAAATTCCAAGAGCTACCACTTACTGAGTACTTAATACAATGTCAAACACTTTGCATAGGTTATCTGTTTTAAATCTTACAATATGTTATGAAGTTTTATCTCCATTGTGTAGCAAGAGAAACTGTGACCCAAGGGGGCTAGGGGATTTGTCACAATTCTAAGAGCTAGTCCAAAGCAATGAGCTAGTGTCAAGCACTGTTTACCCCGTGTCTATCTAGATTCAAGGCTCGGGATTTCAGTGCCTTGCCATTTTGCCTCTGAACTAATATGACTGTTATGCAAAATGCGTTCAATAGGTTTGTGGTTGGACAATTTTAAGTTCAGAGAGAGCAAGACCACTTCATCTACATCTAACTGGATGGAGTGTTTATTTTCATTATTTTGTTTACTCATTTGTTAACTCATTTAGCAAATGTTTATTGAATGCGTATTTCCTGGGCATTAGAAATTTACAAGACAGAAATTCCTTAGCTTATGGAAATCACCTTCTAGTAAGGAAGACTGACAATTAGCATAAGAAAAAAAATAATAATCAAATAATTTATCATAGTGGTAAGTTCTTTGACAATCATGTAATATGATAGAAATGGAATGAAATTTAGCTAGCCTGGTCAGACAGACCTTTGTAGTTGAAGTAACATTGTAGTTGATAAAGTACATAACTCACGTGCAACATTTTCAAGCCTGAATTTCATAGTTGTCAAGTGTTAAGTTTGGTTAATTCGAATTCAGATTTGCTCTCCATTTCTGCAATACTGCTTCAGAGGAAGAATCACTGAGCTCCTCAAATAGAGATACATCCTTCTATTGCTAATAGCCTTTCCTTAATCACAGATACTGCTTTATAGTAAGAATATTTTCTTGAAAGGGATAATTGGCTCCTGTGATAGTATAACTTCAAAGAAAAAGTGATTATTTTTTCCACTGATGTTCCTTACCATTTCAAAGAGCCTTTGTTGCCATTGTTAGTCCTGTTGAACATGATTCCAATTGAGGAAAGTGATCTGCCTAGTGGAAGAGGTGTGCTAACTCCTGAACTGATGGTGAGTTTCATTTTTCCCCTCTTATGTTAGGAAAAGCATTAATCAACCAGGCAAATAGATGGGAGAAATGTCTTCAGAATACCCAATAGTCATCTGGGCACTACGGTTTAGTTGGTTTTATTGAACTAAATAACTGTTCACAGTTTGTATGAACCAAACACTTCCCTAACATTTACCTTACAATATAACAAAAAAGAGTTCAGACTAAAATTAAATACAAATTAAACACATAAACAACAGAATTGCTCTTGCAATGGTAATACATTGTTCTATTTATTGCCTGCTCACTTGACTACGGTAAACTTGGAGCTAAATTTTTATTTGTAATGTTCCCTGATAGCATCAAATAAATTTTTGCATGTAGAGGCAGTTAGAAACTTGCCTTGCATGAGGAAAAATGTGTCACTGATGAGAAAGGCTTTAGGGATATTCTTAGTTTGGAGGACAAGATATCCAAGGCCTATTAAAACTCTAAAATAGCATTATAACTTATAATTATGTATAATTTTACTATGGTCAAACTTTGATTAAAATAATATTTATATTCTTACTGCCAAAATGGTAAAGCACATTTTTGTTTCCTATTAATTGAAGTGATATAATCTCTAAAGGTGACAATAGCACCACCAGCTCTCTTTGCTTCCTTTAATTATTTTGTGTTAGCTATGACAAGGTGTAACTGCAGATTTATTGCAAAGAATTTCACTTCACTAGTGCCTAGGCCTTATTGTGCATGCATGGCCAAACCTGGATTCTCTGTGGCTTATGTACATGGCTTTGAAATAGCTGTATTTCCAAAACAAAGCTCAAAAATCTGTAAAAGAGACAAGATATGACAGGTGCCATATACAATGAATAATTGCTAAAGGCAAGATTTGGTAGCGACATTTCTTTTATGTTAACTCCTTTATATCTTCTCTGAACAATCATTATGTCTTTCTGAATTTTTGTTCCACAGATGTTCAATCTTGTTTCTCAAGCATATTCTTTGTAAGATACATTAGGGGTGGTTTTGGGGGAAAAAAAAAAGTTTCCTGTTTTTCTCCACTTGCTATCTTTTTGTAATGATGTTAAGTAGTGATTCTTTCTTCTCTAAGAATCTTCTAAGAATCACGAGTGACTTCATTTGCCTACCAATTAACTTCAGCTAATTTATTCAGTTAGCCAAAATCCCCAGAATTATTCAACATCTCGGCATTAATATGAAAACTTAGCAGTCCGTTTCCTATTCTTCCCTTCCCACAAACGTACATGAAGAAGAGAGTGTTTCTAGAGGGGCATGGACAAACCAGATAGCTTGAGTTACTGTTATCTAATGATTTACTCAGGGTTGTCTGTCCACCTCTCTGACCTTTTAACCACTTTGTATATTAAAAGTAAAAAAAATTATGCATGAATTCACAAATGGTATGAAATAAAAATACATGAATCTAACCCTGTAAATATAGTAAGAGTTGAAGTTAAATAATTTTTTCATTGTGGAAAACACCTCTTTATTTTTCTGTACTTCGTTATGGGAAATTATGAATTTTCTTATTAAATGAACTGAAATTGATACTTTTTATTAATTTGTAGCTCAAAATATCCCGATATTATAGCTCAAACATTATCAGTGGTAATGTAATAATGTAAATCATTGCACATTTTTGGGATAATTTTCAGCAAGTAACTATAAAATACTTTTTAAAAAGTACACTTTTTTAAAAAAAGATTTTTATTTATTTATTTGACAGACAGAGATCACAAGTAGGCAGAGAGGCAGGCAGAGACAGAGAGGGGGAAGCAGTCTCTCTGCTCAGCAGGGAGCTTGATGCAGGGCTTAATCCTAGGCCTGGGATGACAACCTGAGCCAAAGGCAGCGGCTTTAACCCACTGAGCCACCCAGGCACCCCAAAAGTACACCTCCTTTGACCTAACTACCAATACCAGGAATTTAACCTATGAAAATAATTTGTATAAATAAATAAATAAAGTATATCACTGATATATCTATATATAGATATAGATTTGGGGATATACATAAGGATAATATATATATATTAATTATATATATATGTAATAATTCATTCATAGATACATAAGTACATTCATTGTAAGTTGCCCAGTTTTTTTGCTGCTTTTAAGTAAATAGATCATGAGGGCAATTTTTTAAATGCCTCATTGCTACTCCCATCAACTGAGACTTTCTAACTGTATGAACTACTACTGGGGGGAAGGCATTATATTTTTTATATCTTAATTCTACATATATGACCCAAAAGGTTTACACTTGAAATTAATACCCACTCATAATGTACATTTTCTGTTTTATTATAACTAGATGATACTTTAATTCCTTCAACAGGGAAAGATTATCTTCTTGTACTACATTTTATGGATTTCAGCAAGTCAATCTTCTATTTCTGTACATGAAGGAAATATAGTTGCTAAGAAGGAAAATGATTTACATAAGACCTACAGGTCTTTTGTTACACAACTGAGAAATTATGACTTGAGGGTCAGCATATTTTCAAATATAGTACATGACTTCCCTTCACCACTGCCTGTCTATACAGAAGATTTAAAAACAACAGATATCAAATAAATATGGATATTTTAAAACATTGCTTAAAAATAGTTATAGAATAAATAACTTTTTAAATAAGCATATGTTTAGATTAGGACCTAACAAAATGTTTGTCACTTCCTAAATCCCTCGATATTTTTACTGGAAGGAAGGGAAAGAGGACATACTCTTGACATACATGAATTATGAGGTGTATCAGCCATACTTAAATTATCATTCAGTTAAAAACATATCTATGGCTGAAAAGACTTCAGTAAACTTTATAAGTATCCTCATTTTTTTTAAAGATTTTATTTATTTATTTGACAGACAGAGATCATAAGTATGCAGAGAGGCAGGCAGAGAGAGAGGAGGAAGCAGGCTCCTGATGTGAGCCCCTGATGTGGGGCTCAATCCCAGGACCCTGAGATCATGACCTGAGATCATGACCTGAGCCGAAGGCAGAGGCTTAACCCTGAGCCACTCAGGCACCCCACAAGTATCCTCATTTTAAGGATCGTTTCAAATATACTTGTTAGAGGTTTTTAAAACAAATATGAAGAAAAATTATGATTTTTCTCACACCTTAAGGATATCTGCTGGCTAAAACACTACATTTTCTTTCTTTCTTTCTTTCTTTCTTTCTTTCTTTCTTTCTTTCTTTCTTTCTTTCTTAAATATTTTTTATTTATATATTTAAAGGAGAGAGTGAGAGACCATGAGAAAGGGACCACAAGCAGAGGGAAGGGCAGAAAGAGGAGCAGGCTTCCTGCTGAGCAAGGAGCCTGATGCAGAGCTCAGTTCCAGGACCCTGGGATCATGACCTGAGCCAAAGGCAGATACTTAAGCCACTGAGCCACCCAGGTGCCCCGAATCACTACATACACATTTCCCATTTTGTCTTTTAATTTTATTTAGTGATAAATAGTTGAACCCCTCTCTCATTATGTATGATATACTCATTAATTACTTTAACAAAGGTTATACTCATCTCCTAGGAAGTTAGCTCCCTTGCATTCTCATTTATGTATGAATCTTTTGTGAGGAGTATGTGCTGATGAATCTAAATGTTTTCTAAGTGAGAGGGTAAATACGATGTATTTAATCACTGATTAGAAACTGTAATCTTAATGCTTTAAAAAATCATAAATAGATAATATCAAATGTCCTTGACATTGCTGAGCTACTGGATAGATTGCTGGTGGGAGCATCAGTTTATATAATGACTTTGAAAAATAATTTAGTATTACCTGATGATAAAACTAACTTTACTCATACCAAGTGCTCAATATTTTCATTCCTAAGTACCTGCACTATATATTCAATCAGTCCTTAATTATGTGCACCAGAAGAAATATTCAAGAATGCTTATAAAAGAATGAGTTTGTAATTGAGAAAAAAAGCAAATAATCCAATAACTACCAGCATTAGAAGAGGTAACTAATTTGTATTAATTTGTGATATAGTAATTCAATAGACTATTTTACAGTAAATATATATGTATATATATATATATATACATATATACATAAATTTAGCTAGATAAAACAACATGGGTAAATCATAAGATGTAAATTGAGGGGGAAAAAAGTGAAGGATGGTTTTGTAATTCCATTAAGATATATTTCAAAAGAAACAGAAAATTTTAGGTATATAAACATGAACAGCTAAAGGAAAACAAAGAAACAATAAAGAAATTCAATACAGTATCTATTCTGAGGATGTAGAGATGGTAAAGTGGGTGTATAGTGAACTTCAGGTTGATGCTAAGGTTTTATTTAAAATGAGTGTTGTGGGGCACCTGGGTGGCTCAGTGGTTAAGCCACTGCCTTCGCTCAGGTCGTGATCCCAGGATTCTGGGATCCCAGTATTCCCACATTGAGCTCTCTGCTTTGGCAGGGAGCCTGCTTCCCCCCCTCCACCCTCTGCCTGCCTCTCTGCTTACTTGTGCTCTCTATCTGTCAAATGAATAAAAAAAATCTTTAAAATAAATAAAATAAAATAAAATGAGTGTTGTGCCCATAGGAGATTGCCGTATCTTTGTATTGCATACATGTTCTTTTGTTATTTACTGATTATTCAATTAAAAAATTATTAAATGAAGAATGACAGAAAACTGTGTAATATTTCTGTTTCAAATAGGTATTTTTTTTCCTTTGAGTAAAAATTAAGACTCAGAACAAAATTTAAAGAGACCAAAGCCGACAATGTTACTTGGGATCCCTGGCATTACTCACTCTCATTACCTGTTTGTTTCTCCTGGTGTGGTTGAGCTGTGGAATCAAACTTTGCCTATCCCTAGATCTTACTTCTGGCATAGAGAACATTAAAAAACAAAAACAAAAAAATGACAAATCATTTTGGCTCTCACAGAAGCCAGACTCTTAGCCAAATCTAAGTTTGTATATCTTTTGGAATAAATGTGCATATGTGTGTGCTTGTGTTTGCGTGTATGCACACACTCTACACACATGCAAAGCGCTTAAACCCAGCACAAAGCTTTCATCCATTCGAGACACCATTTTTCTATTCAAGAGCTGCAAATTATTTTTGATGAATTGAATGGAAACTGATGTATCACTATTACCGCATGGTGGCTTGTCCATCACAATGGAAGTCAAAGCTGTTGGGCTCCAAAGGAGAGGTATGGAAAGTAGAGTAGTACAATCAGCTAACACGGATTTGTCCTTCCTGTATTACAGTTCGAATTCAACACCCCCATCTAGCCTGAGGCTGGAGATTGAAGCAATGTTCAGTTCTCTAACTACCATAAAGCTGATTCCACCGAACACGAGTTCTGCATAATAGGGTTTCATGGGCAAATAGGTTTGGGAAATGCATTGTCAAACAAAGGCCATAGGTTTCTTTTCTGCAAGTATTTTAGAGGATGTAAAACACTAAGCTGTTTGATTCTCCTAAGTGGGAGACCTCTTACACATTTTTCCTCAAATTTGATTCTGATGTCTTTTCCCCTTTGGAAGATCATTCCGTGGGATTATTGACTTGTGTAATAGACTTTGAGAAATGCTGCCAAAGATGGTTCTATTCTCTACCTTTTATTAAAAAGGTATAGTAATTAGAAAATTGAGGATCTCTCAGTAGGACATGAGTTTCTATTATGGGCTAGCAGAATGGGCAGAAAAGCAAACTGAAGTGAAGTTATACTCCATAAAAGTATTAGAAAAATATTTTATAAAAGCTTAGATTTTATCTATTGATCTCTTAAGGTGCTACTGAAGATTTCCTTTGCCTTTAATATTTCCTCATCGTCCTATTCTACCTACCCACCTCCCACAGTGATCTAAACCCTAAAATAGTAATCTGGACTCTAGGGTTAAAAATATAATAAATGAGAGCAGAGGTCTCTGGCTATATTCACCTTCTTTTTAATCAGGCCAAAGAATTTTCACTTTAAATATAGAAGTGTATCTCACTCAAGTTTCTCTGCAAATATCCTACAGCCCACATCCTACTTGGCTGTTTTTAGATTCTTAGTCCTCATAAGAGGATAAGACCAAGAGGTGAGAGAAGTCAGGTGAATGTTCTGAATGGAATGGAATAAAAAGTTAACACTCCATATGGAACTATGTTTTATTTAAGTGTGAAATTGGGAGAAAAATAACCTGTCATGCTGTTGTTAGTGCCTTTTGGGGTTTCAGAATTTGAAAAGTTGTTTCACACATACCAATTTATTCCACAGCTTTACCAAGGTTGTGCATATGTAGAATTATTATTTTTGGTTTTTTATGTTTCTATATAATAATTAGAAATCTGAAAGACATAGCAAATATAGATAACCTGGATAAAGAGGGTGAGAAGGTTGGATTCAATGAACCTTTAGAGCTCGTTCTAGATTTAACATTGCTGAATTCTATACTGTGACAATATTCTTTCTAGTCATAATTTTCTACCAGAACATCAAGGAGATAGGGCAACAGGTAACACAACAAAGGTCATATCTCTGGAAGAGTCTTGATACTTGATACTAGCCACATGTATCACCTTGATTAATTTCTAAATCAGCCATTCATTTGGGGTCAAATGTGGTACCATATGCTGATTGAGCTGCAGTCCATTGCTTGTGCACTTCCCCAGGCATGGGAAGAGGGATGTTCTAGGCCTCCGGTCTGCAACAGAGGAATGTGGAATCCTGCCTGTTGCTAGTACATAAGACAAAAGGGAATTCAGAGGCTGGGTAGATTAAAGAAATGAAACAAATACACCACATGAAGTAAATAATAGAATTCCTTGTTCCATAATTTCTGTTCCATGGATCGAATGAGATTTGTAGTTTTGTAGAACTGGAAAACTATCATTCAAAAATATCCTTCCATATTTTATTAATTATTCATTCAAGCTTGTGCTTTGATGTCCCCAGAAAATGAAGTTTGGTGGTAATGTCTGCTAATGAGTGAACTTCAATAGCAATTATATTTGGTAAAGAGTCTTGGAAATTCCACATGGATTATTTGTATACAGGAGCATGGGGTAATCAGATGTTGAGATGAAAGTATAAGCAGAAGTATGGAAAATATATAGAGAAATGATTTATCTTTGTTCCTTATCTTGGGCTGAAACTGCTCTGTAAACTGAGAACCAGAAGCTAATTTTTGGTGGTAAAGTATATTTCTGAAAAAGATTAGGTGACCTTGGGTACTACAAAGTGGTAAACTATAGACACTATAGGTAAACTTGGGCACTATAGAATGGTAAATCCATTATTTTCATGTTTATGTTTCCTAAGCCTTGGAAACAGCTCTTAGAGACTACTCGGATAATTATTCCCATTATGTAGAAGAGGAAGCTGTATCTCAGACAGGTTAAGTAAAGTAACCAAGATTAAACACCTGAAATGACAAACTCAGAATTCTAATTAAAATGTTTCTGATTCCAGCACCTGATATCTTAAACATTAAGGCATGTTGTCCCTAAATAAATCAGGAGCATCTCTTAAGGTAGAGGGCTCTTCTGAAGCCCTGAGATATTACTATTATTTACCCTCTGTGGAAAGTCAGTTTGGTGCCATTCCCCCACTTATTTATCTTACCAGCAGGCACAAATTTATCCATACTGAGATGTGAAATTCAGGATTTGGGTACTCTTTTCTACCTGGAAGAATCAAGGCAAATCACAAACCCTTTAAGAACTCAGTTTCCCCTTTCAAATAATTGGGAGATTACAACAAATCATCTTAAAGATCCCCTTCAGGTTGAACACTGTTCAAAATTCGATCACAATTTTCTCTTTATGTCTGAGAATATGATTTTAAAACTTTGTCAACATATAACTCTTTCATAAAACAGGATCATAGAATAATTAATAAATAAATATATATTTATTTATTATTTTTATATACACACACACACACATACATACCTATATACATACATACATACTGTGATGGGGCACCTGGATATGTCAGTCAGAAGACCATGCAGCTCTTGATCTTGGGGCCATGAGTTTGAGCCCCATGTTGGGTATAGAGATTATATAGATAAAAAACAAAATTGCTGTAACATTAACACATTTTCCAACTAAATATTATAGATCTGCTTTACCCATTTTAAATGTTGTATAGTACTCCATAGAACTCCATGCTATTCTATAATGTGCTAAATTTATTTAGTCATATACCTGTATAAGGACCTTTCTATTCAGGGTTTTGTTTGTTTATTTGTTTGTTTTTGCTTTTACAAGTAAGGTTGCAATACATATACTTTATTTAAATGGGACATATTCCTAAGCTTTCTAGTATTGCTAACTGGGACAAAATGAAGTAAACATTTTGGTTTCTTTACAGTTATTTACATTATCCAACATGTTGCAATGCTTTATGTTATCACTGGTAGTGTTTGAGATCTTATCAGGCTACTTTAGGCTGCAATGAACAGAAAGGGTCAATTTAGTTTATTTGATAAGAAGATCCACTATCTTGCCAAACTCTAAGTTCAGAGGATGAAAGGGTAGTCTTCATGCCTCTTTCTTCTCCTTCTCCCCTATCCTTATATAACTCCCCAAGTTATTGTAAGAGGCTGCAGCTCTTCCAGGTGTCTGTTCTAGATCTTATACTATCCAGATGTAGAAATAGACATCTTTATTTTTTTTTAATATATTTGACACATAATGTTAAAGTAATTTAAGGCATACAACATAGTGATTCAAAATCTCTCTAAGGTATACTATGCCCCCACAAGTGTAGCTACCATCTGTCACTGTACAATACTGTTAGAGTGTCCCTGATTATACTACCTATGCTGTGCTTTTTATTTCCATGATTCATCCATTCCATAACTAGAAAACTAGAAAACCAGTTTGCCCATGCCCCTATCCTGTTTCCTTCTCGCGACCATTTGTTTATTCTCTGTATTTATAGGTTTGATTCTGCTTTTTGTTTGTTTATTCATTAGTCTTTTAGATTACACATGAGGGAAATCACATGGTGTTTGTCTTTCTCTGACTCATTTAGCTTAAATATTCTCTAAATCTATCCATGTTGTTGCAAATGGCAAGATCTGTCCTTTGTTATGACTGTATAATATTCCTATGTGTGTGTATGTGTGTGTGTGTGCACACCACATCATTATACATTCATATATTAATAGACACTTATGCTGTTTCCATATCTTGGCTATTGCAAATAATGCTGCAGTAAACATAGGGGTGCACATATCTATTCAAATTAATGTTTTCGGGGCACCTGGGTGGCTCATTGGGTTAAGCCTCTGCCTTCAGCTCAGGTCATGATCTCAGGGTTTTGGGATCAAGCCCCACATCAGGCTCTCTACTCAGCAGGGAGCCTACTTCCCCCTCTCTCTCTACCTGCCTCTCTGCCTACTTGTGATCTCTCTCTGTCAAATAAATAAATAAAATCTTTTAAAAAACCAAATTAATGTTTTAATTATCTTTGAGCAAATATCCAGTAGTGGAATAATTGGGCCATATGGTATTTTTATTTTTAATTTTTTTTTAAGATTTTTATTTATTTGACAGACAGAGATCACAAGTAGGCAGAGAGGCAGGCAGAGAGAGGGGGGGGGGGAAGCAGGCTCCCCGCTGAGCAGAGAGCCCAATGCGGAGCTCTATTCCAGGACCCTGGAATCATGACCTGAGCCAAAGGCAGAGGCTTTAACCCACTGAGCCACCCAGGCGCCCCTATTTTTCATTTTTTGAGGCAACTTCATATTGTGTTTCACAGTGGCTGATACTAGTTTACATTCCTACCAGCAGCGTACAAGGATTCCTTTTTCTCCACATCACCTCATTAGTTGTTATTTCCTGTCTTTTTTATTTTAGCCATTTTGATAGGTGTAACATGATAGCTCATCGTGGTTATGATTTGCATTTCCATGATAAGTTGGTATTGAGTTTTGGAAGTTCTTTATGTATTTTGGTATGAACCCTCTTATTGGATATATCATTTGCAAATATATCATTTGCAAATCAATTGCAAAATATTTTGTTTTGTTGTTAGTTCCTGAACTATGCAAAAGCTTAGAAATGGACTTCTTGGTCTGTATTTTAAAGAGTGTACAAATCTGCTGAATTTTACTAGATTTTTCCTCCTGTCTCATTGGCCTGAATTATGTGAGAAATCCGTGCTTAAACCAATCACCAGAAATGGACTGGCTCAATAAGATTCAATCCTAGAATTGCAAGTGTGGCCTGTATATTCTGTAGTGTCTGAGTATACTGAAAATAATGAAAAGCTAAATAAATTTATTTAAATAAAATTTAAATAAATTTGTTTTTAGAAATAAAGAAGTAATTGCTGGTTAAGCAACCAGCAAGTCTGTTATTTTCGGTCTTAGAAGGGCAGAGTTTGCTCTCATCTGACAGCCGTAAGGATTTCACATAGTTGTTTTAATATGAATTCTCTTGGCTACTGATATGATTGTCTCCCCCCCGCCCAGTGTATTTATTGGCTTTTTGTAATTTACCTTCTGTTCACTGACTATTATATCATGTTTGCATACTGTTGCAATGAAATACTTGTCAGCTATATAAGCTTGTGGCAGAAGAATGTATTAATACCTTTTGAATAAAATAATTTTTTTAAAAATTCTTAGTCTATAATTGGACTTTGATTTCTTTTATAGATCACTTTTATTATGAAGGTTTCCATTCTCCTGACTCCCACCTTTTTGGATTTTTGTCTTAAGAGACTATAGTCTGTAAAAATATTTTCTTGTGACTTTTCAAGTAAAATCTAACCTGTTTGTTTATTGATTTGGGTATAAATGTGTTATGATAAAAAGAAGGGAATGTTGATATAAAGCACTTATTTATTAGAATAAATGAAACATTATAAGGCAAAACTTGTTGAGGACTCAGTGAGCCCTTCCTTGAGCCCCATCTCAATACAAACATGTTCTCTCTGCTACTACTTCTCACTGCAACTTTTTAAATTCCTGAATAGCACTTCCCACAACTGGTTAGTTCATATTTATTAGTCTGTGGTTTTCTGTTTAACATGTATTTTCTCATATAAAATAAGCTCAAAGAAGGAAAAGACCACCCCTGTTTCATTCACTGCTACATCTTCAGGACACATAGAACACGTTGCTCAGCATGTAACGCTGAAGTACACAGTGTTGTATTAAATAAATTAGTTAACACAAAGTGAAGTAGGGAGGTGTCTCAGGAAGAAAGAGAATAAGAGAACATTTAGCTTTGAGTTGTCATATAAGCAGAAGAAAGGAGCTAGTTCTGTGGAGACTCAATGTTTAAATTCTGGTTGCTACCAAATTTCAGAAGTTTGACAATATTGATGAAGAAATAAGGATTATAAAAACACTTGAGCCCTTTGATTTGATAATTCAATGCCAAGAAGTGATTCCAGAGAATTAAGCAGAGATTTAATAATAGGTTTACACACAAAAATTTTTTTATAGGTATTGTTTGTAATGGCAGATATTAGGAAATAATGTTGATGCCCCCCAAAAGAAGACTCATTAAAAAAATAGAAGTTAAAACCTCATGAGATATTTTCTTATCATACAATTGCAATCTTAAAGTATGTGACAACCAAAGCAAACAGCCATCATTAAAGGGGAATTTTAGGAATTTTTACTTTCTTCTTTATAATTTTATTGTTTCCAAATATCATACCTATAACACAATTCCTTTTATAATCAGCAAAAATTGAATATTATAAAAAATTGAATATTATTTAAAAAAATTAGATATTATTTTTAAAAAATTGAAGATTAAGATTTCTCAGAAGTAATGCTGGCATAGTCAGTTAATTTCTAAGATAGTAAATTATTCTTAATTGTTCAACAAGCATTTTTTTTTCCCTCCCCTACAATCAGAAATTCAATTTACTAGTATCTCCTCAATCTCCTACCAATGAGTGATACCATTTCTCACATTGTGACTGGGATTTAATATAGTTCCTTTTTCATTCTGTTTCTAATAGCTGTATTTGATGAATGAGAAAGAGATGACAACCTCTGAAGACAAGAACACCAAGTATAACACTTCACTCACGTATATTATTTTCTCTAAGATATTCCCGATAGTTTTAGGACCCTGAAAACATTTATTATAAATTTGTCCCTGCTTCTTTCACTTTAAACAGCCAGGAAACCTGGCTGTTTCAGTTGGTAGAGCATGCAACTTTTGATTTTGGGATTATGAGTTCAAGTACCACATTCAGTATAGAGATTACAAGAAAGCAAGAGAGAGGGGGAGAGAGATACTAGGTAGACTTGAAAAGATTCTAATGTATCAATCCAAACAATAGAGGAAGGGCTTCAGATTATAAACTTCTCATCAGAACTGGATCTAACTTCATTTATTACACTTCACAAATGTTCTCTTTTCCTACTCATCTTGTCCTATTTACTTCTATGTAGGAATTTAACTCAGCAATAACCTTTGCCACTTGTTAATGTCTTTGGGCAGGGGGCAATAAATAACCCAAGGCAGAATGGAGGTACTTACATAAATGGAGTTTAGTTTTGAAGGGGGCACAGTCCATATGTACTGAAACATATAATTTTCAAAAACAAAATAGAATTCAAAACTTCAAGGATTATAAGTGCACTAACCTTTCAGTTATCTGGACTGGAGATTGAGAATTGAATACCCTATTAAACTGTGTAGTATCTGATAAGTACCCAAAAAGTTGACTGAAAGCTTCTGAAAATAAGAATCTTTTTAAACTATATTTATTTATTTTAAAATTTTTTACTTATTTCTTAGAGAAGAGTGTGCGTGAGTGAGTTGGGAGGTTTACACACAACAGAGGGAAAGGGAGAGAATCTCAAGCAGACTCCCCACTTAGCATGGAAGCTCATATGAGGCTCCATCTCAGGACTCTGAGATCATAACCTGAGCCGAAATCCAAGTCTGATGCTTAACTGACTGAGCCACCCAGGCACCCCTCTAAAGTGTATTTATAGAATTTCTGATGACATCTATAAAGTACTAAAGTATACGGAGCATAAAATACACCTTGATGATTCAGTTTAACTTTACAATGGCCGTTCATATAACGCATAATAGATGAATTACATGAGAAATACAAGGATTTCTTTTGACTTCAAGTTTTTCTTAAAGGGACAACTTGGGCCATAATTGGAAGGGTGGAGGAGAGAAGGAAGAAGGGAGACATGCATGGGTGGCAGAGGATCTGAAAGAATTTCTTGTAATAGCATGGAATAGTGTATGGGGACACAGTCTCTGGTATCAAGAAGATCTAGTTCCCAAGCCAGTTTCTGACACTTAGCACTTCTGTTACTTTGTAAATATAATTTAATCTTTTTAAATTTTAGTTTTCTACTTATTAGTGAAAGTGACAAAACAGTACTCCCTATTTCAAGGACTTGTGAAGACGGAAGGAGATCACACATATGAACCAGCTGAGTTGGTGCTTGGCACAAAGCACTCATTAATTCTTCTTCTGAGGCAGCGAAATAGAGAAGGTCCATGTCCATGGTGGTACCTTGTGACCCTGTCCTCTGGTCATAGTTGATTTAACAAGGGCATATATCTTACACATGCCAGACCAGTTTTTCTCCCTCTGAGAAATTTGTCTTTTCTAATAGAGAAAAACACAGAAATATTAGAAGCCTGTTGGCCTTCTTCTATTGCCCTTTCATTATATTGTATTAAGTAGTCACTTAGTATTTCCAGACTTCAAATTATTTTTAGTGAAATGAAGAAGTTGATTGAATTATCTGTCACTAAGCTTCATTCAACAAGTAAACTATGTGGTTGTATTTGAAAACAGTACTATATGCTTTATACTTCATTCTCCTTAATTGTGGGGATATGAGGGTCTCAGTTCTGCATATAAGGTAAAAGTGAGAATAATTAAAATAACCTTGAAAATAGCAAAATAGTCTATGAAATTCATTTTACTCAACAACGTCACATCAGACTTAGTAGAATGTTCACATGCTTAGTGGCATGTAGGAAATGAAAATAAAGAAGGCCATAAAGAATTCATTTACTTCATTGTCTGCTTCCTTTTGGGTGTATAGTATGTTTAACAATAGAAGTCATGGAGAAAGAAATCACCTGGTCCTTACTTTCTCATTTTTTATCTTTCCTTTTCTGGCTCTCAGATTTGTACTCACTCTATCTTACTTGCATTTTCTACCCACTGTGATTACCATTTCCCATGACTTCATAGGTCAGGTATATGTTTATATTTCTCTCACAAACCTACACATAATAATAGGTGATTGATAAATGTTTATTAAAAAAAATAAAATTTAAGAATTTTAATGTTTTATGTTTACAGTGAGACTCTAATGTGTAATATAAAATTTTGCACACAGCAAATCATGTATGAAAATACATAGTTATATTGTAATATTAGCAGTAAAGGCTCACTATTATGGTATTACTCATTATATACTTAGTGTTATGCTAAGTACTTGATTGGGATTACCTTATTTTACTCTTAATGATCTGTGAAGTAGTTAGCAGTGTTAGCTACCTTTTATAATGAGAAAACTAAGGCCCAGAAAGGTTAAATAATAGATATTAAAATATAATTAGTACAGAGCTATGAATTTTTAGCCTATATCCAATCAGTTAATTCTGGCAGCCAAAATATATTTCTTGAAAGTAGCTATCTGTCTACCATTCACTCATTTCTTTTTCCTCAACTATGAATTATTTTTTAACTTTGTCAAAATCATATAATTACATACTTTTTAATCCTGCTTATTCAGTAAAATGTCCCCAGTATTTTCCATGTCACTAAATAGTTTAATATAGTCTTTATGAAACATAAATATTTCTTTGTTTTTAACATTGACTTATATTTTGCCAAATATAAATTGTGCTGCTTTTATTTTCTTGTTACTTAACCTGTGCTTCAACACAAATTAAGCTTTTTTAAAAATTCAAGGGGCATGGCATTTTACTCAATTATTCATAAAATAACTAAAATGTGGCTCTCAATATAATTACGTATTCATTCATTAAATATGCTTAAGAGAAAACAAAGCAAAAATAAAAACAGCCCCTTTATGTAGGTACATATACACTGGAGTTTGAATTTTCCAGGAATTTTTTTATTCATTTAAAGACTGACATGCAAAGTCTGAAATAAAATGGTAAGTGATCAAGTGCTTCCTCCCATCGCATCTGGAGATGACAAGGTTAATATGGTCTAAAGGAAAATGGAAAATGTTTGAAAGCATAGATTTTTATGTTCAGAAAGAACATTTTGCTTTTCATATTTCTTTGCTCATACTAAGAACTTAATGCTAGCCTAGTTTGAAATGAACAAATTTGTCTCAAATAGAAATAAAACTTACAATCATTGTTTACATTGCTGTAGACTTAAGGTATACAAAGTACTTTTAAAAAATAATAAAAATAAAATAGTTGATTGTCAGTTGGGTAATTACCTGGGTAGAATCAAGATTCCAAGAAAGAAATAAGACTATCTGAATGGAAGAGTAGGAGGTTAAGAATGTTACCAACACGTGGTTCAGACCAAGTTGTATCATTAAATTATATTTATAAACAACTTACAAAACAACCTAACTGAACACCCCCACAACCTGCCTTTCAGCAGTAAGCGCTCCTTCCATCTGCCACCCCAGTGTCATAGATGAAAACTGGCCTACTATATTGAAGAATTAAATGGCAAGACTCAGTGAAAAGTAAATTATCCTTTGAAGATTGGATAAAATAAACAGGAAAGAATTTTACATATTGCAGCATATTCAAGAAATACTGAAACACAAATATTTTATGGTGACAATCTCCACCTCTGTCTTAAACTATAAAATTGTTTTCTTGTGGGTTGGGAGAGGAATTTTGAGGTTTTGCAGTTTGGAATGCCCTATGCTGACTGTTAATAACTAGGTAACTTTGGATCAGTGATTAAACCTCTCTGGGCTTAATTTCTTTTCTTTTTTTTTTTTTTTTGTACAGGAGAAGCATTGGTTGGTATTATCTAAAATCAATTTCAGGCCCCACATTATATTTCATGACTTTTTGCTGAGTAATTTGATAACAATTAATGCAAATATGGGAAGGTAATAAAAGTATTAAACTATCTAATTTTATAAATAGAAGGTTAATGAACTACAGCAATTTCAGCAAGTTGTAGCTGGTGTTCTATTCAGTATCAAATTCCCACAACCAGCCTTGTGTAATCTTAGAATGTCAATAAATACTCATCCTCTTAAAGCATTTTTCCAAAATGTACCTGACTGAAAGTGAACACCAAGCTGCCCTCCTAAAGAATCTGTATAGGGATTAAGGAAAAAAAAAATCATGGCTTAGTCACCTTTATATTGCCAGTACCTTGTGCAGTGTCTGACACCTTACTTTATTTTATTTATCTATCTATCTATGTATCTATCTATCTATTTGTTTATTTATTTTGAGAGGGAGAGAGAGAGGACAAGAGGGGCAGGAGGAGAGGAGGAAAGAGAATCATGACCTGAGCTGAAATTAAGAGTCAAATGCTTAACCAACTGAGCCATCTAGACACCCCAGTGTCTGACAACTTAGGTGACAATTAAAAGTTCTTGTTAAAGGAATGAATGCATGAACTGATAAACGAACTTGAAAACATACTGGTTTGCTTGGGTGTCTAGAGAATTAAGTTCGAAAGTATTTTCTATTAGAAAAAGGATTCAAGCGAGTTGGAATAAACTTTATAAATAAGCGAAGTAAGTAACTGCTTCACTAATATGAATTGAAGAGTTAATGTCAAAGGAATTCTCTCTTCTAATTATTGTCGTAATGCTGTAAAACCATCACCACCATCCATCTCCAAATGCATTTCTTCTTATAAAACTGACGCTATACCCATTAAACAATAACTCCCCATTTCCTCCTCACTGCTTCCCCTAGCAGCCATCCCACTTCCTGCCTATATGATTTTGATGCCATAAGTATCTCATGTAAGTGGAATCATGCACTTTTTTTTTTTTTTTGGTCTTTTTGTGACTGGCTTATTTCGCTTAGCACTATGTCCTTACGGTTCATCCATGTTATCACATATGTCAGAATTTCCTTCCTTTTTAAGGTTGAAAAATATTCCAATATATATATAGGCACCACATTTTGCTTATCTATTTATCTATTGATGTACACTGGGATGCCTCCATTTTTTAGCTATTATGAATTCTTCTCTTCATTTTAGGCCATAGGGCTGGAGCTCAAGGGAACCAGTCAAAGAGAATGATAGAAGTTCCCTGGTAAATTAGGGGGACAGAGGGATCTGCATATGACTCAGAATTGTATCAGTCTAGAGACAAGAGGCTATGACTAGAGCGTTCTGGTAGCAGGAGAAGAGACTGCGTGCATTGGAAACATTCTGTACTTCCAGAGCTTGGCAACAAAATTGTGTTTTCTGTGAGTCAGATATGGCTCCCAGGAAAGAGGGTTGGCTGTGGGCTGTCTTGAAAGATTCCACATAAAGCGTTTCTGATCGGTCCAGAGGCTGAGCTCTACCCGGCGATGTACAAACTGACGGAATCATCACTATCGCTCAGATGAGTTGTGTGTCCCGGAAAACTTTTGGCAGCTCATTGTGGGGTATCTCTTAGAAACCCTCAAAAGTGCCTCATAAGAGAGAGAGACAGTAACTGTGTATCTAAGGCCCTTGTTAAAAACAAAAACAAAAACAAAAACCAGGGGCACCTACCTGGGTGGCTCAGTGGGTTAAGCCTCTGCCTTCGGCTTGGGTCAAGATCTCAGGGTCCTGGATCTTATGGCACAAGATCCTGCATCCGGCTCTCTGCTCGTTGAGGATCCTGCTTCCCACTTTCTCTCTGCCTGCCTTTCTGCATACTTGTGATCTCAGTCTGTCAAATAAATAAAATCTTTAAAAAAAATCCATTAAAAAACAAACAAACAAACAAAAGAAACAGCCATAACGTATGTGCATGTTTTCGTTTGTTTGCTGTGTTTTTGTGGGGGTTTCCCACAAAAGGACAGAGCGAGGGAAGGTATACCAAGAAAAAGCAGAAATGTATGTACAGTGAGTACATTAGTCTCCCCCTGTCATTTTCAGATTTCTCATCCTGAAGTAAGTCTTTTCACTGCAGCAGCAATGTTCTACATTGGAAAGTGTTTGGAGTTTTATGTTAAGTTGAATTGTACATGTTGATACCTGGCAAACACCTATTCATTTATTAGCTGACAGCATCAGGAAAAGCTGTGAGAGGTGCCTGGAATTTCATGTGGAAGATAAAAGAATGAGTGCATATAGAGACTTGAAATGAACTTTTGTGAGAAAGATCTTAGAAGAACCTATGTACTAGATAGACTGAGCTTGTTCCAAGGCAGTTGGACACTATGAAACAGGAGGAGAGGAAAAGGGCTTGCTTTGTGTGCTAACAGTGAGCATGGCAGAGAGTTAAGTGGCTGAAGTGTAATTTCCACAAGGGCACAAAATGGGTTTAAAGTAACTGTTTAAATGATGCCTAGACTGAGGCCTGGTAACTCTTAGGTACTAATAAATTTTGATGAATGTTGTTAAATACTAGGAAAATACATAATGATCATAAGAGATAATTATTGAACTTACAATATAAGCTATAGATTGTGTAAATTAATTATATATATTAATTTATGTAACCCATACAGCATTATTATTATCATCCCATACATTGGATTTAGACAAAAGTAAAAAAAAAAAATCCTTATCAGTTGTGCCCCAGACATGTTGGTAAAATTTCTAATAAGACTTAAAACATGGATTAATTTTTCTTGCTGAAACCTCTCACGTTTTGACAAGGGCAGTAGAAATTTTCACATATTTTTCTGTAGCTTGAAGCCGTGTTTTCTTTTAAGAATTACTTTTGAGGTGCTGAAATTACTTTCCTCAATAAAAGAGTCTGATCATTTTAAGCTGAACATTCTTACAGTTTACCAAACTGATCCATATTGAGTTTTTTCAAAGTTTTCACATTTGTTTTCTGCTGATGCAAACTGTGTCAAATATACTGAGATGTTTCAGTAATTATCGTACTTGTATTTGTGTCTTCTACCACAAATAAAATTTTTTTTAAAATGAAATCAACCATCTAAAAGCTGATTGACCTTTCAACTGAACACAAAGAAAAACAAAGGGAAATCAAATGCATCTGAAGAATGCCATAAATGATCACTGTAATCATTTGCTGTCCTTTTCATTTGTCCTTATTTTCCCTGTGGCTTATAATCCTCTTATCTGGGGTACTTGATTCTGGAGCTAGTAGGAGGTGAGTTCATACCACAGCTCCTGGCCTCTGTCCCACCAGTCCTATCCACTAACATTGTCACACTAAATGACACTCTTGTGACTCCAAAGGCTAAGAGAAAATCCCTGGGAGGCACATCATTAATGGTTAGAAACATTAGCCTGGAAGAAATCTGCTTTACTGTGTCATGATTGCCTGGAACATCTGAGAATCATTACAAGGTAATTGACAGCATTGATCAAATTTTTACGTCGCGTGCCATGCTAAGTCAATGTTGAGAATGCCTGCAATTTTCAGACCACAGTTTTGATAATTTAAAAAAAATTTTTTTGAAAGAATGGCCAACATGGCCTTCATCCACTGTTATGGCAAATGTAAACTGTAAAGTTCTGGACAATACTTGGTAAGATTCAACTTTTAGATTTTAGTAAATTCTCAGTGAGTACATACTATACGCCAAGCCCTCTTCTTAAGTGCTTAGAAAAGTACACTGAAAATTAAATTCCCTGTGGTTAGGGAAAAATGATGTTTTTATATGATGGCAAGAGCATTCCAAAGAGAGGAAGATAGAAGTGGAGATGACTTTTTTTAAAGATTTTATTTATTTATTTGACAGAGAGAGAGCACAAGTAGGCAGAGAGGCAGGCAGAGAGAGAGAGAGATTGGAGGAAGCAGGCTCCCTGCTGAGCAGAGAGCCCGATGCGGGACTCGATCCTGGGACCCCGAGATCATGACCTGAGCCGAAGGCAGTGGCTTAACCCACTGAGCCACCCAGGTGGAGATGACTTTTGAGGCCCATATTTAAAAACTCACACATCTGTACATTCTATTGGACAAAGAAAATTCAAGGTCAGTACAGATTCAATTATGGGAAAATAGACTCCAGCTGTAAATCCGGCTCATCCAGTACCCTGAGCAATGAAATACTTTGAGTTTCCCATGAGACAGAAAGAGACCAAGACTGAGATAACCAAGCCAACGGTGCAATAGCAAAGACGTCATGCTGTAATGAAAGGAGCTAACCTATTTGGAGGAAATATGGACACTCCATCTACTCCATTACTTCTAAAATCCTGTTGGAATCTTAGGTTACTGAATGTTAGCATGGAAAGGATCCGTCTATATCACCTGTATCATACCTCATTTTATTGATGAGAAAGTAAATCCTAAGGACATGAAGTAGTTTTCCTAAAGTCAGAGTTCATGACAGAACCTGACTCTGGACTCTGTTCTTTGTATTCTATCATGTTGCCCCTAAAGTTTTATTATAGCTCATAATTAGAGAAGACGATAACTTTTCTTAACCATCATCATGTTACTCAGAAACTGCATATTCATGCTTAAGAGTTCAGTTTTCTTAAGACATATTGCTTATCTTTAAAATCTGCTTTGCCACAAACTATATAACAACTCTACAGGTTACCTTGGGCAAATAATTTAACCTCCCTAAACTTTAATCTTCCCATGTGGAAAATTGCCAGGGAATTGTTCCTGCCTTATAGTTTTTCAAGGAGGATAAAATAATGCCTGTCACACAGCACTGTGCCTGAGGCAAATTATGCTTATAGATAAGGATGTTATTTATCAATAAAGTTTAATATTAAAGTGAAATTAACATACAGTGGAATGGTTAGATCTTAGTGTAAAATTGGAAAGTTTTATCAGGGGATAAGCCTTAACAACCTTCCTAATCAAGATAGAAAATATTTCCTTCATCCCAGAGATTTCTCCTGTACTGCAACTAGTTAATTCACATCTATTCTAGGGAAGATCCATTCTGATTTTAGTCACATGGATTTCTTTTGCTGCCCCTGAAGATCATATAACTGGATTTATTTATTTATTTTTGGCCTGGCTTCTCTTACTTGATATTTTTTGAAATTCAACTATGTTCTTAAATGCATGTATGTATGTGTATGTGTGTATATATTTATATGTGTGTATGTATGCTGCATGTGAGTAAGCTACTCTTAGGAACACTAACTAATGCATTTTTCCATTTTATAAGTATGGCATGGAATCTGATTATCTATTCTCCTATGAATGATATTTGGATTGTTCCAAATCTGATAAATCTTCTACAAACTTCTTGTACAGGGCCTTTTTTGGGGCAGGACACCTATTTTTATTTTTCTTTGATAGATACCTTGATGTGGAATCACTTTGTCATATGACAAGTGAATGTTTAACATTGTAAGAAACTGCCCAAATCTTTTGCAAATGGTTGTACCATTTTACATTCTTATCAGAAAATGTACGAATTATAGTTTCTCTCTACACTCAAAACATTTGGTATTGCCAGTTTTGTTAATATGAAGAGGTAGCATTGTGGTTTCAGTTCATATCGTCTTAGTGAATGCTGACAATGAGAAACTTTTCATGTACTTATTAGATATACATTTTTTTCCTTAAATGTCTATTCACGTATTTTGACCATTTTTATTAAGTTGTCGGCATTTTTGCTAATTAGATAAAGGATTTCTTTATGTATTCTGGATATAGGTTCTTTGCTAGATATTTTCATTATTAATATTTTCTCCCTGTTTGTGACTTGCCTTTTCATTATTTTTTAGTAGACTCTTAAGATAAACAAAAATTTTTATTTTTCTGAAGTCCCAAATTATCAATGTCATATTTTATGCTTAGTTTTTATAACTTCTCTAAGAAATTTTTGCTTACCCTAAATTCATGAAGGTAGTGCTTCTTTCTAAAAACTGTAATTTTTAGCCTTTGCATGTATGATGGAGTAAAAGACAAAGGTTATTATTATTATTTTTTCAAAATTGCCTATTTAGAGGTGTCTGGCTGGCTGAGTCAGTAGAGAATGTGACTCTTAATTTTAGGGTCTGAGTTCAAGCCCCACATTGGGTATGGAGCCTACCTAGAAAATAATAATAATAAAATAAAAATTACCCATCTATTCCAACATCAGTTTTAAAATATTAAACTGTCCACTTTGAAATGCCTCCCTTTTATTGAAAATTAAATGACTACATATATGTAGAACTCTATTTTTTTTCTAGCTTCTAAAGCCAGAAAAGCATAGAAATTTTATTTTAATTTTTCTTCTTTTCTATATACTGATGGTTAAAAAGGTTTCCTCCAAGTTCTGCTTTAGCTCCACAAAACAAATTTTGAAATATTGTATTTTCTTTTGTTTTGAGGCAAAAAAAAATGTTTTCTCTTTGATCTATGAATTATTTAGACCTATACTGTTCAATTTTCAAAATTTTTGGAATTTCTCTAACCATCATTGATTTAGAACTGAATTCTGTTTTAAAAGAATATTCACTGTAAGCTCTCAAAATTTGAAATGTATTGAGGGTTATTTTATGAAGAGTTGAAAAGTATGTACATCTGTTAATTTACTCTGCAATTACTGACTATAGTGTTCTGTAAATGAGAAGTCAGAAGACTTTTAATATTGCCAACTGTGTGGGATATATCTGTTTCCACTGTGAAAACTCACAGTAGCTTCATTTCATTTTAAGTTCTATTATCAGGTGTGTAAAATTTTATAATATTTATAATATTTATGTCCTCTTGATGAATCAGTCCTTTTGTCTTTGTAAGAAATAGTACTTTATCTCTTCTAATACTTTTTAAAAATTTATATCTATTTGCAGCCAGCATTTTGCTATTTGTATTCTCCTTGTCTCATTGTTTTCTCCCCATCTGTAATTTTCTGCCTTCTTTTTCATATATGAATTATTTTTAGTATTTGGTTTTAATTTTTCTAATGATTTTTAGCTATACCTTTCTATATTATTTGCAGTGGTGCTTTAAGGATTGCCATTTTCATTTTTTAATCATCAAAGTCTATTTATACTTACTATTATGTCACTTTATGAAATAGAAGAAATTTGGAAGAATATAACTTAACTCCAGCTCTGGGATACTTTGTGCTTTTATACATATATGTGTTATAACTCCAAAATGAGCTGTTACAATATTTGCATTTAAAAGTCAGATCTCTTTTAAAGGGAACACAATAAAATATGTGGTTTATTTTCCTCAAATATTAACCATGCTTGATGCTCTCCATTTGTATAGATCTGGGTTTCCATACAGTATCACTTGCCCTCAGTCTGAACAATTTATTTCTATCTCATTTCTGCTGGTGACAAATTCTCTCAGCCTTTATTTGAAAATGTCTCTTTTTTCTTCAGTTTTGAAAGATCCATTTATTAGATTTAGAATTTGATGTATACATTTTCTTTCAGCACTTTAAAGACGTCACCCACTGTTTTCTGACCCTAATTGTTTTCATCAGTCAACCATCATTGCATTATTAGCCTCTAGCAATTAATGTGTTTCATTATTCTCTGAATATTTGTAAAGCTTTCATTTAATCTTCAGTTTTTAGATGTGTGACTGTAAAGTTTCCAGGAGTAGTTTTCATTATGTTAACCGTGCTTGGAGTCCTCTGAGCTTCCTGGATCTAATGTAATATTTTTCATCAATTTGGGGGAGTTTTTTGGCCATTATTACTTTAAATATGTTTCTGGTTTATTCTCTCTTTCTTCTCCTCCTACACTACTTTTTTAGGAGGCTTGATATTGTCACACAGGTTTTTAGTAGCTCTTTTAAGTTTTTTTCAACATTTTTCTGTGTTTTTTATGTTAGATAATTTTTACCGATTTATCTTCAAGTCTACTGGTTATTTCTTCTACTATTCTGCAATTGCCAATCTGCTATTAAAACTCATGCATAAACTTTTCCTTGCAGTCATTATAAATTTCAGTTCTAGAATTTGCCTTTTTTTAAAAGTTTGCATTTCTTTGCTGAGAGTCCCTAGTCTACACTCATTGACCACATAAAAATCATAACCATATGTTCCTTTAAGTCACTGATCTATTTAATACAGTTGACTGAATATCCCTTATTTGCTAATTGGATCTCAGGTTTTTTTTTTTTTTTTTTTAAAGACTTTATTTATTTATTTGACAGAGAGAAATCACAAGTAGATGGAGAGACAGGCAGAGAGAGAGGAGGAAGCAGGCTCCCTGCCCAGCAGAGAGCCCGAAGTGGGACCCGATCCCAGGACCCTGAGATCACGACCCGAGCTGAAGGCAGCGGCTTAAACCACTGAGCCACCCAGGCGCCCCGGATCTCAGGTTTTGTTGGTTTATATCGAATGCTACTTTTTTAGAAAAAGTGTCCTATTATCCTGTGCTTCATGTATCTTTTTTTTTTAACCATGCATCAAAGAATTGTACCATGTATCAATACAATTTATATATTATTGACATTCTGATTTTTAAGAATCCTCTAAAGAATGTTGATTTTTGTTTTATTAGGAGTTATTAGCAAATGGACTTTCATGGGGTGCAGGATTAGTTTATCCTGTTTTCCGGTTAGCTTCAGTTTTGTCCTTAGGTTTAGAGCAAATCCTTAGTCCTAGAATAGAGAAGGGTTTTGATCATCCTAGGGTTTCTAAGGAAAGTGTAGATATTTATTATGATCCTCTAACTTGGTGGATTCAGACTCCAAAGTGGGAATCTCCTGCAGTGAGTGGCCACTGAACTATGGTTCAGCTTTTTCAGCCTTTCAGTTTTTGCTTTTCTCCAGGCTTCTTTGTGTCTTTTCCCCCTTTTACCCAAAAACAAACATCTAAGGGAAGTTTGCATACAGATTTGGAGTCTTACCTCCCTTTGTTGTTACTCTTTTGTGTGATTTCCGCTGTCAGTTTGAGAGGCTCTGGCAGGCCCACACCCTCTTTTTAAATCTCAGACCAGGGGGTGCCTGGGTGGCTCAGTTGGTTAAGTATCTTCCTTCCACTCAGGTCATGATCCCAGGGTCTTGGGATCAAGGCCCACATTGGGCTTCATGCTCAGTGGGGAGCCTACTTCTCCCTCTGCTGCTTCCCCTGCTTGTTCCCTCTCTCTGTCAAATAAATAAAATCTTTACACACACACACACACACACACACACACACACACAATCTCCAACCATAAAATAGCTGCCTTTGGATTCTAGCTATCTTGTCCCTGTAGGATTGAGGGTTTTCCTGGGATGTGGGACTTCCCATGCTAATACCAGGCAAGTTCATGGCAAATAGGGAAAAACTGGTCATCTGTTAACCACCCTCAGTGGAAAAGCCACATAATCTTAGATCTCCTCCAATTCAGTTTTGTCTTTCTGTGATCAAGTGTTCAACATTCTAGTATTTTACACAGTTGTTTATTTTATATTTTGTCTACCACTTAAAATTATTATATTCAGACTGGCTAGTCAATTTCATCATTATCAGAACTAGAACCTAAGTAAAATGTTTTAATTCCTCAAGTGATGAGACATTTGGTATTGTTGGATCCCCCAAAAATGGGTCCGTGATTAAAGGAGCGAGATGATACAAAGCCAAGGTCAAGCAAAGCTTTATTTCGCGCCAAGCATGGAGAATCAAACCAACCGACTGGGGCCATGCCTCTTACAGAGAGTGCTGCCCCTCTCTGCCTCGCAGACTAATGTTTATAGAGCAAAGGCCATGTGGTTGAGCCTGGCCACCCACGGGTGGCCAATGAGATTGCAACACACAGAGAAAGCTGCACAGTCATGCTAGGTCACACACAGGTGCCCAATTGAACTACAATTCATTCCATAGTAGACATCTGAACTAGCCTATCACCTTGGTGAGAATTGGCGCCCAAAAGGCGGGGCCCACACTCCTTGGTAGCTAGGGAGACAGTATGTGAGCTTTACCTATTGTATGTCTCCACCTGACCCGACTCATCCCTGCATTAGGGCTGTTATCTCTACCTGACCTGACACACCCTTGTAGTTGGGCTTAGTTACCTGGGACTGGTTTCCAGGACTTGCTTTTAAATAACTTCCTCTGGGGGCGGGCAGGGTCAATTTAAGTTTTACTGCATAAACAACAGAATGGCTGTTCAACTGAGGTGGGCTGCTCTGGCTAAATAGGCCCTTACAGTATCAACAGCCAAACTGGTCCAACATTTGACCTCATAATTCACTTTTGAGCATAGTAATACTATAATAATAGTAACAATAATAAAATGTCAAATTAAAAGTAAAAATAAAACTTTATTTAGAAAAAAACTGCGAAATGAATTTCTAGGATATTGAGAACAGCTTGCTTGGATGACAGAATGTAGGTGGTAGTTTTTTCCTTTCTATATTACAATAATTTTTAAATTTTAATATAAATATATACACATAAATACATATATTATTTACAATGGAAGTATAGCCATCATACTTAATACATAATAGTTATTTAAATATGCATTATAAACATACTTTCTTAAGTATGTAACTAAAAGGTAATTAAAAATTTAAAAAATTAGAAAAAAAATTAGTGGATAAGGTAACTTACAATTTAATATGTAATTTAATATGTATTGCAAAATCTTAAAAAATACATTAAAATGATTTTCTTCAGAGCACCCACAGGCCCACAGAGGCAAAACGAAGTCTAACCGGGAATAGTGCCAGTAAAATTGTACCCAAATACTATACAAAGTAAATTTTCCTCCACGGATTCTCTTAATATAGTGAGAGGTATTCCATTATTAAAATAGATTAGAATTTATGGAGATTATTGTGATACTGATAAGGGATTGGTATATGAATTACTACTTTGTCAACGTGAAAGCATTCATTCTTCCAGGTTAATATGCTTGTCACTAAACTTGGGGAAAAAAACTTAATGTTGCAAAACTGCAAGAAGACCGAATTTTCACATCAATTTTTTAGGTGGTATGAAACAGTATTTGAAACTATTGGCCTGCCTGTGTTTGGTATGCCCTCCTTTGTGTTTTAAAAATTAGGATACTTATACTTTTATTCCCAGTTCCTCTGGCATCTCTAAGTGGAAGGAGCCGTGGAAACCCATCCCAATGGGGTATAGTAACTCTTCAAGTGTGTATGTTTCCACCACTTGATTTATTCAGAACCAGCCCTTTCCTTTCATTTCTCTCCCTGGCTTGGTTTTGGTAGGCATTAGGCCCTAGTTTACAAAAACACAATAGAGTATCTTCACTAAAAACAAAGATATAGCTATTAACAACCCAGCATCTTTTCGTAAATAAATGTAAATATAAGGAGGGCCAAAGTTCCTCACTGCGCAGCAAGGAACAAGAGAATTACAAAGATAGGGATTTGCATTAGTTCTTCCTCTGTTTTAATCACAATAGAAAGAAGTCAATTGCTGCCTGTGAATAGTGTTTTGATTAGATTTTGTTCAAATGCCATAAAGTAGGGCAGTTTTCTGAAGGTGTGCAGCATTCCAAGTATGTCTTTTAGGCATTTTTTGTTTCATTTTCAGAATGAATCTCCTCAGCTTCTGTCATTGGCAGGAGCTACCAGTAATTCTGCTCTCCTTGAGCAGTCCTTAGGATTGTGGGTGGAATGTGGACTTATTGGTTTCCTGTTAGATTCGTATGCCTCCTGGACTCCATACTAAAGTTCCCCAACTGGAAGACTTTCTTCCTGTAGAAAAGATACAGCTTTTGAAGTGTCGCCCTGCTATATACCAGCAAGGGTCTGATTTGTCCTCTTCACCTGTATTTCTCCATGTACATCTTTGCGGTGGCCTGGACTCTACAGAAAACTTGAAACACTCTTTCACTTTCTTCTTTATGATGATGAGTAATGGGGTTTCCTCTGTGGCAGACGAACTAGGATGGCACAGAGGGATATCTCCCATGTATCAGTATCCATGGTAACATTGTAGGCAAGAGGGAAGCATGCTAACACGACTCATCTACACCACAAATTTTAAGGATTGTCACCAAGCAGAATGAAAAAAAAAGTCAATCTCCACACAGCAAATAGGAATCTCCTTATATTGTTCGGCGTCCTCTTGACCTTCCCCCTCTATCCAACTCTCTTCCCAAAGCAGCCCCTATTTTGTGCTCTGTATTCTTTACTCAAGCAGCTATGTCAATGCTATTATATTCTTCAACCTTCAAGTAGTTTTTGTCTTTATATTTTCACTAGAGATGGGGAACAGAAAATGGAGGAGTGAATCCTGGGGAGCATGGAATTTTTCAACTGTCTTTTAATTCTATTAATGTTTTCTCCCTTCATTCAAATGGAAAATTCACCAAAACTGGTTCCCTACAAGATGTTACAAAGAGCCATTCCTCCCCCACCATCTGCCCCTCCTCCCCCTACAGTGTAACCATGATTTCTAAGACTGCATGATTTTAATAAGGATTCTTGGCAGATCTGATGAGACAAAACCTTCTGTCATTGGTGATACAATTTACTGGGTTGTTAAGGCATCTCTTGTCCCCATGTAAGTCAGTCCTTCCATGCTTGTGTGTGCGGTAAGGAGTTTAAAAGCGTTGGAAGACACCACGCATGTGTTAATTCGTGCTGCAGCAGCGAGCATCTCTTCCACTTTGACCTCAGAGTTAATCTGCGTGATAGTTAACCGCGCAGAGACTCTGATCTTTTTAAAAAATTCTTTTAAACACACACACACAGCCGTAACCCTGCCTTCCCACTCTAAAAGAAAAAGGAAAAAAAAAAAAAAAAAAAGGAAAGAAAGAAAAAAAGAAAAGAAATCAAAACAGAGCAAACAAATAAACAGACCTAAAATGATGGACCTGGGGAAGTATGTGAGAGTGTGAGGGGCATGTGTATGTGTAGAGTGTGCGCGCATCTCTCTCCCTTATTTGTCTCGGTGTGCGTCTCTCCCTTACCCTCCCCCTGCCTCAAATACATTATTCCCCCAGACTTGGAAGCCGCTCCCAGAGCTGACGCTTTGATGGTATCTGCAAGCGTTTGTGCCGATCTTATTTCTGCCCCCTGAATATTAATTCCCAAAGCTGATGGCAATACAGCTCCCCACTGTCGGGACCTACTAGAGGCAGGTGGGGGGAGCCACCATCAGATTATAAGCATAATAATAATACAAAGGGGAGGGATTCTTCTGCAACCAAGAGACTAGAGGCAGAAGAGGAAAAAAAAAAAAAAAAAAACCCGATGAGTTCGACAAATATATGGAGCACAGGAAGCTCAGACTACTCGACTCCTGTATTTTCACAGAAAATGACGGTGTGGATCCTGCTCCTGCTATCGCTCTACCCTGGGTAAGATGTGCTGTTTTCAGCGTTGTTTTGTTCCGGAGGGGTGGGGGAGGGGCTGGGGATGTGGAACTAGGAAGACCACCCCGATTTTAAACCCTGTTCTAGGATATGGGGTTATTATTTGGGGGAATGTGAAAATACAGGGTAGAAGATAGAGAGAGGAAAGAAGAAGGTCACTTTGGTTTATTTATTAATTAATTAGATTTTGTTTTGTTTTAGAGTAGAAAAGCTAACGTCATAAAGACTTTGTGTTTGGGGGGTAGCATTTTCATAATACTGCAATCTGATATTGAGGTGGGCTGTGCTGATACAAGCCGGCATTTGAGGCCATGTTGGAGGCGTTTTGGGTGGGGGTCTGGAGGAGAACACTGCAAACGGGATCCTGGAGAATACCCGGGAGATATGTGTGTGTGTGTGTGTGTGTGTGTGTGTGTATGGGGGGGAGGGGTTCTGTTCCTGTTCACCAAAGTATTGCTTGTTCCTGTACCTGAGCATTCTTTAAGACCAGTCAGCCAGATTTTCTATTCAGCCCCATTGACCTGGCAGCAGATTCCCTGATGGGCAAACATGGTTCAGCACCAGGGACAGCAGTCCCAGTTAGGGCCAAAAGGAAAGAGGCTTATCTAGCCCCATAGGATATCTAATTCTATATAGGACATCCCTATAGTACAGATGGAAGGCCAAAGGAGCCAAGGAGTACTAATGACCTCTGGGAGCCCTGTTCTGATTTCCCTACTGCCTCCTTGAAGATGGGAGGGGGCACGGGGTGGAGAATTTAGTTGATGAATGCATAGGGAGGATATATGATTAGAAAGCACTTGGTCTTGCTGCAGTGTTGAAAAAAATAAGCTGAACCAGGTGAATGTTAAGCCAAAATTGTCAAGTTAGGCACTGATGCCTTAAAGCCTTGCTGCACTAAATGGAAAAGGTGGGAAGAGGAGAGATGAATTCCCCCAAACCCTGAGCCAGTGTGTGCTGTGAAGTGTTTTGCATCTTAATTTTCTTGAACTTTATTGCACCAAAAGTATCAGGGAATATTCCTCCACCTAAAAGCATTATTTATCTACACACCTAACAGCCCCTGACGCTACACATATACATTCTCTCCGGATGTCCAGCCAGGACCAAAGGCAAGTTAGAGGTTGATTATTTACATTTCTTGCTTTTTTCCATACTGTCATTTTGAAGTAAACCCTATAAGAATTACTCTCATACTGCCCTCCCCCCAAATAAGAGAAAAGAATAGCTATAGAAGAAATCAAGCCCTTGCCCTAAGGTGTTCATGGGAGTTGACACTCTTATGTAGTAGTTGTAACAAAAGGAGATAAAAGGGAGAGGAGTTAAGCTATTATTTTATCAAAATATTTTGAGCTAACTTCTTTGGTCCTCCATTCTCTAGGGTAGGTAATGGGAGATGCAGATTTCTGATTAAGAAGAGACTCAGAGAAAATAAGGTGTGAAAGCTTTTTTTTTTGAGTTTTTAAACAGAGACAGGGTCTGCTTAATTCTTTCAGCACTTTTCATACCTTTTCCCTTTACTTTAAAATAGAATGTGTTTTCATTAAGAGTATGAGATGAGGTGGCTTTCTCAAAAGTGGAGACAGCCTTTTACTGGAAATGTTTCATGTGCAATACATTTGAGTGGAATCCTGAAAAAACATTTTTTTTCTATTTAAAATTTGCACATATGTTTTTCTGTCTAATGTTAGGTATAGCTCTTAATTTGTTTCAGAAGTTACAGAGTTGGTAGTTGTTTATGGATAGAACATCATTCTTACATTCCTAGCATTTATGAAACCTGTGGATTGAAATTAGACAAGACAGGGAAATAGGTCTTTCCTCCTATTCATGTCTATCTTAGTAAACAGTTTTTAACTAACTAGATGAATACATTATTATTTATCTCTGATGGCCTTGTTTTAATGAAAAATATGTAATTTTATTATTATTCATGATGGTATCATGTTTAAGATGTCTTTTCATTGCTACAGCTCTGACTTTTCTTTTCCAATTATTATATAAAAAGTAAAACTTAGTGGTACATTTTAATGTTTAATTCTTTGCATACTAGCTTAGATGATTTTATAAATAGCTCTGAAGAATGGGAACTATGTGTCATGTAAACTCTCCAATAGGATTTTCACATTTTGTCAGTAATGAGAGGGAATGGAGTCATTGCAGTTTAGTGCAGAGAATGTGATCAGAGTTTCAGTTTGCTGCAACCCCATTAAAAAAAAAAAAAGCCATTTGAGTGGCTGAATAGGGCTGGATGGAAATAGAAGCTTTGATGTCTAAAGCTGATTCTAAAGAAGGACAAAAATCATCTGCGAAAATGTGGGATACTGGGAGCCAAATTAAAAGAGACTTTTTGGGTAAATAGTGGAAGTAGAAGCACCTAGAAAGTTGAAGAGGAATTAAAAAAACCTAAACATTTTACTGACTTATTTATTTCCATAATTGCAAAGAATAAGTTTTTTTCTTTATTAAATTGATTAAATTTATTATATTGTGCTTATACAAAAGTAAAGGAAGGATATAAAGCCTTGAGGTGAGGATGATAATAGCTAGTATCTCTTCTTATGTGTAGAATATTAATTTCTGAACCTCAAGGTTATATAAACTGTCCTGAATTTTGTATATAGTGCTATCAAAAGAATTACCTAGAAAACTTGCTAAAATGGAGATTCCTGAACCATACATTGAAAAATTCTAAATCATTATGTCTGGGATGGAACTCAGGAATATTCATTTTCAACAAGTACCTTAGGCCACATATTGAAGAAAAGTGGTATTTACTTTGCTGATTTCAAAAGTTTATTTGCCACCATATTTAATATTTACAAGTGCTTTGATTATTGCTACTTTATTATTCAACTGAGCATAATGAGTCAATTTCACATATAGAATGTTTTATTTGAAACTCATTGGGCATATTATATAAACCACAAAGCATAGGGAATACCTATAAAGAATTTTAATAAATGCAACTCGTGTGTGAGGTAACTATTGGCTGAAAAAATAAAATATGCGTATGAAAGTGTGTAATTATATTCACAAACTACATACAGTCTATGTACAACTACTCAAACATGTAGGTTTTAAAACAAATTTCACAATCTTATAAACTCTTTCAATGCAACTACATTCTGTCTTATAGTAAAAATACACTAACAAGAAGAAATGGAAATACAACAGAAAGATTTTTAGAATAAATTGGAACTAAGTGGTAGAATACATTGTTATTTCTATTGGAATAAAATAAGATTTTTATAACAATGAATTTATTTTCAAGGATAGGTTGAGTGGAGATGAATTTGATGGACTTTTTGATCCTTAATGTAACCCTAACTTTGAAGTACTAACAATTGAATTAAAAAAAAAAATTAAGTTAAAGATTCATAAATATTTTCTGTTCTTGCTGTTGCCTGAACTCCTAAAATGCTTTAGGAGACTTTTTTGTGAGTTGTTGAAGTTTTTTTTATCCCATAACCACTTTTCTCATCATTTTTAACTTTAAACAGGCTATGATCCTTCATGTAGAGGGGACATTGTGATTCTTCACTTTAACAGAATTAGTTAACAGAATTAGTCTCTACATACAACCTTACTTTGTCCTATCTTTCCAAATGCACCACTTGGCTTTATCTAGAAAAAAATAATTTCCTCAGCATACTTAATTCCTTGGTTGTAAATACACCATTTCTAATGATCTACCCTGAGGCAAACATCTACCTGGGGAGGGGAGAAAAAAGAAATATTATCACCCAGTATTTCTCAGAGTCCAGCTGCCCATCACCCTCCAGACAAAACATTTAGATTGTAGGCAGGAATTTAAGAATTGGCTTTTAATTTAAATAGTTACATAAATGTCTCTCTGATATCATAGGCTTCATTTAGAATAATCTTCTCATAATAATTGAATTATGGAATATTTAATGATTGAGGTCTTTGTTCTACATACTTGAAAATCTGCTTCCATATCAAGAATTTTTCAAGTAGAAATTAAGACTGACTTTACCTTTGTTTAAATATGATAGTAGGGCTATGGCTTCTTGTCGCTGTCACAATTCCTAGTCATTCCAAGACAGGATTTTCACAGTTTAAATAGGCTTTGCTGGAATGACACATACTTGTGGTTGAAGGGGAACAGGTATATATTTTTGTCTCACTACATAGACTTTGGTTCTACAACCAAACTTGAGTTCATGGCAGGGTTTCAATTATTATAAAGGATCTTTGCTTTAAAAAACATTCTTGTTTTCCCCATTATTAAGTTATTTGGTATTCATATGGTTTTCCTTATTAATGGGTGGAGTGTGTAATATAAATTTAGTGTTTACATTGCACTTTATAGAGTTATACAATGATTTTTATAATGATATAGAATTATTACCATATTTTTGCACTGTTATCATAATATTATAGGGATTAATATGATTGGGAGTTAAATTTTATTTTTACTCTAAGCCATTAATGTGTAACTTAAATAAGGCTTTTTATTTTCTTTTAAAGGTTATTTATTCTCTAGAAAATGGGAGAAATGAATAGCAAATAACCCTCCCAGTAAAGTCAACTGGAGAGTCCTTTTATATCTCAAAACAATCCAAGTATTTTCTTACCTTTGGAAAGAAGAGGGCTGGTTATACTTGTGTAATTTGGATTATTGCCCTAAGGATTTGATTAGGGGAGTCTTAATCCTGTTCTACAACTAGTGCCTTATTTTCTCCATATCTCATTTCCTATGGCTATTGTACTATCTTCCTTATCAGACTCATGAGACTAGAGAGATAAGAATGTGCATACAAATATTCTCAGAAGAAAATGAAGCCCCGATTTCTAGTTGTAACTTCACATTCCTTTAATATTAAAGCATATGCACTTTGGTTGTTACTGAATGCCAAAGTTAATCAAGCGGTTGCTTATATGATTGAGGTGATTAAAAATATCAAGTGTAAATATTTATATATTGCAGATAGCAGTGCCTGGGTGACTCAGTCAGGTAAGCCTCAGACTCTCGATTTTGGCTCAAGTCATTATTTCAGGATCAGGAGATTAAGCCCCACGTCGGGCTCCACACTCAGTGCAGAGTCTGCCTGTTCCTGTTCCTCTCTTCCAACTCTGAGCTGTCCCTGCTCCCGTGTGTGTGTGTGTGTGTGTGTGTGTGTGTGTATGCACGCACATGTGTGCGCCTCTTCTGAGTCTTTCTCTAAAATAAATAAATTAAATCTTTAAAAAAATACATATTGAAGACAGAGCTATCCAAATATTGAAGTAGTAGTATTATTTCTACTTTAATATTTAGTATAGCTCCTTCAATTGCATCTTTAATTTTTTCTAAGGATTTTTGTAGATCTTTGTAGATTTCATATCTTTTATTAGATGATACTTAATATCTGCTCGAATTTCCCAATAACAAATATATTGAACACACTAAGTACTGAGCATACATAGGTAGGTATTGTCTAGAAGTTATATTTCTCTTCAAAGCTCATCTGCTGTTGAATCTCTTTTCCCCATACCTGGACAATATCTAAGGTAAATCCTATAAATTTTCTATTCATTTTAAAGTTTAGGATAATCTCATTTTGAAGCATTAAATTCTCCTCTAAATTCATTTTTCAGTCTCCCATTGAGTTTTGTTTTGCTTTTTCTTCTATTCTCTGATCAAACTTAACTTAAGATTTCTTTAGTCTGATATGATTTCTTCACTTTTTTTGTGAGGCCTTTCCTTCTCTCTTAAATTCTTGACTTTTTTGTGAGATTGGAGTGGAGGGAGAGAAGATAATTAAAGGAGCAGAAACATCTCAAATTGTGTTCTCTGGGTGACAGATACCTAAATGCTGAGTTGTTCTTTCATGGGGGTGTTGGATGGGTTCCCTGAAGGTAACCGTCTTTCTCCTTTCCACTTTTGGGGGCCTCAAGCATCGCACTATTCCGTGACATGAGTTATGCTATATGATGGCTGATGTCAGATGAGACCCCTTCAGCTCTACTCCAAAATACATCCACCCCGCTTCTCTGCCAGCATTATCTCTTTCTAGAAATAGACAGTTTTTAAAGATGATTCCAACACGACTGCTTGTTTTACCTCCATTTAGCTTAGGAGAGAGGGAGGGAAGGAAGGAAGAATGAATGGACTAAGGGATGGACTCAGCAAAACTGCCTGTCAGATTCTGGAAGTGAAGGTCTTTCTCACTCTGATTCCCTATTCGGGTTATTCAAACCTGCCTGTTACCTTTAGACTTTTTCAGGAAATAATCAGGCTTGTGTCGTCATTTGGACCACTCAGATTACAGAGAATTCAGGGCATATTTACCTAAGAGTTCTCTATCCACTTGGTGTTCCTAGAGCAGTAAGAAGCTGGTACTCAAGTTTTCTATTTGTGGTAGATATAGCCTTTGCCCTTGTTAGTTTTCCATCATGGTAGACATCTATGAGTGTGTTCTTGACTTCCTTTTTTAATTGCCTTGAGCTAGAGGTGGTGCAAGTATCTCTGTGGGAGGAGGGGATAAGAAATTGCACAGCTCTTTCTACTCATAGGCCAATTAACTTCTTATACAAGAATGCCTTTCTCGTTGAATCCTTAAACTTCTATTATGTGGCTACAAGGTAGGTGAAGGAAAATGAACCCAGACTGGTTTTTAGCCTTCTCTAGAAAGTTCTGCCTTCTTTTGGCAGCCTTTCACATTTGTAGTAAATGAAAGTATGACACTCTTCACCAATTTTTTCCCTGTTCTGAGACATTGGTTATGATAACAGTAGGGAAAGTATATTTAATATACTTAATATACTGTTTCCTATGCAAAGTATTTCTCCCAGATATCCACTGGCTAATTCACTTAACTTCTAGGATTTGCTCAAATATTACCTTTCCAGTGAGGCCTAAATTGATCATTCAGTGTAATATTGCAAACGACACTCAACCTTGTACCCACAATTCCTCTTATTCTCATCTATGTTTTTATCCTTCCTTATAGTTGGAGCCTTCAGTAATCAGGTAGATAATTTTATACTATGTTGCTTACTGGTTTATTATTTTTTATTTTCTGTTTCCCTCAGTAGAAGCCAGGATTTGTGAAAGCAGACACTGTTTTGTCTACTTATATAACCCAGGCTTTTAGAGAAGTGCTTTGCCTCTAAAAATGCTTAATTATTTTTTAATTAATGGAAATTGCATTTTGTTTTCCCTGAAATTTGTCTTCTTTTTAAAAAGGAAGAAAGAAAAACCTTTTTGTCTTCCTGACAGTATCTCGCTCTAAGTTCAGCATGTATAGCTGCCAACAAAAATGAAAAAGCAAGCAGGTCTTACAGTACAGTGTGGCCCTTAAAGAGTATAAGCTATGGAGCCACACTTGACAAGGATTTAAATTCCTATCCTTATCATTACTTGCTGGCCCTCAGTTATCTTCATTTAGCCTTAATCTCTTCATACATAAAAAAGGAAGATAATAATTTTTATTCATAAGTTTGAATAGTAATTGCTATGATACGTGGTAAGGGCTTGACACATGGTAAACATCTCTTATATGTTGTCATTGTTTTTGGTATTAGTACAGGGTCATTATTTCCTGGGGTTTTCCTAGAAGCAAAGGCATCTTCTCCACATCTGTTAAAATCCAAATTTTAGGAGAGTGCAGGAGAGGGTTTCTTTCTTTCTTTTTTTTTAAAGATTTTATTTATTTATTTGACAGATCACAAGTAGGCAGAGAAGCAGGCAGAGAGAGGGGAAAGCAGGCTCCCCACTGATCAGAGAGCCCTATGTGGGGCTTGATCCCAGGACCCTGAGATTATGACCTGAGCCGAAGGCAGAGGCCCAAACCACTGAGCCACCCAGGCGCCCCCATGAGAGGGTTTCTTAATAAAAATTCTTTAAGTCTTCAGTTCCCTACCTTGTCTTCAGTTCTACCTTAAGTTGTGTAAGATAAGAAAATAGGGAAGAGGTCCCTAAGCTTGTAGAATGCCTACACCAGTCATTAATTTTAGATCATTATTGTAAACTTAGTATTTCTAACAGATGTAGATTAGATTCTGGTATAATAAAAAAATAAATGCTGACACATGAAACTCCTTGAAGACAGATTCCTTAATGATATGCAAATAAGGATCTTTTTTCAGAGGGAGTGTGAAACCACTGTCTTTGAGTTTCTTAGCAAAATTACTCAACCAATTATTCAGAGCAAATCCATGTTGTTACTCTTGGTTGCAACATCTATATTAGATTTGAAATGGAAGCAATGGGTTGAACCTGGAGAATAATAAGGAGATAACCCAAGCTGATATTTTACTATTCAAGGTCATGACTATCTTTTCTTTGTGCCTAATAGGTCTGATCATAGAATTAAACTGAATATAATCTGTGACCTAGGTTACTAAATCAGTCACCTTAAGTACCTTTCTGATGTCAGTTTTGCTGTCTTATTAATTTACCACACAGCAGAGACATTTCTCCTATCACATATTTGCTTTTTTATTTTTAAAGATTTTATTTATTTGTCAGAGAGAGGGAGAGAGTGGGGGGGCAGGCAGAGGGAGAAGCAGGCTCCTTGCTGAGCAGGAAACCTAGTGCAGGAGTGGGTCATGACCTGAGCTGAAGGCAGACGCTTAACCAACTGAGCCACCCAGACATTCCTCAAATATTTTCTTAAATGAAGACATAATTGAGATGCAATAAACTGTAAATTTAGATGTACAGTTAAAAGAAATTTTTTCAAATGTATTTTTACATTTGTAAATTTAGATGTACAGTTAGAAGAAATTTTTTCAAATGTATGCCCTAGTATAACCACCACTCCTATATACATACAAACACACACATACAGTTTTCAATATATATTAGTTTCCATTATACCTGCAGGTTTTCTAATATTCTTTTCCAGTTAACTACCTCTCTATTCTCCCTTTCCTCCCTTCTCCTGCTGGTCTTGCTTGTGATTTTTCTCAGAACAGACCATTTTTTTTTTTCTGTTCTAGAACTTATATTGATGAAATTAACACTTCATGTCCAGCTTTTTTCGCCAAACATGTTTTTGACACACAATGATGCTGCACATATCATGAATTCCTTTTTATTTTTAGGAATCCCATAGTATGAATTATAACATGTATACCCCTTCTCCTCTTGATGTATACAATTTGAGATGGTTTGGATAAAGCTAGTATGAACATTACTGTACAAGTGTTTCTTTGGGCACTTTTCTTATTTTTCTTGGTGAAATTGCTAGAATGTAGAATTATTGTTTATATTATGATAAATTATCAGAACAATTTTCTAATGTGTGACAGTTCAAGTTGCTGCAAATCCTTACACCTTTAGGTATTATCTGCCTTAGCATTAGTCATCTATTTCTATATAAGCAGTTAACCAAAACATTAAAAAAAAAAAAAAACCACAAAACCCAAAACCAACTAACAGAAAAACCTCCCCCCAAAGCAAGCTATGTCTTACCTCACAAAGCTCTTGAGAATCAAGAATCCACGAGTGACTTCGCTGGATGATTCTGGTTCAGGACCTCTCATGAGGTTGTAGTCAAGTTGTTGAACAGGGTTCCAGTTCTTTGAAGGTGCTGGACTAGCCATTCTCAAGCTCAATCTATATTGGCAGGAATCTCCATTTTCTTCACTGGTGATCTCTCCATGGTGATGGAGAGGTGGAGTAAAAAGAAAGATTTAAAGTGAGGGGGAGAGAGAGAAGACTCAATATAGAAGCTGTAGGCTTCTGTAATAAAATCTTATAATTATGTACCATCACTACTGCCATGTGGTATTAGTAACACAGAACAATCCTGATACATAGTGGGAAAAGCTTAGATGAATACCAGAAAGATAAACATCACTGGGGACACTGCAGAGACTGGTAACTTAGGTCTTTTGGATTTAAATCATTACAGTGGAAGAAAAATTGTGCCTCTTTGGTTTTTTGTTTGGTTGTGGTTTTTTCTGAAAGAGAGAGAACTCTTGCCTGTGAACAGGTGCGGGGGAGGGGCAGAGTGAGAGGGAGATAATCTTTTTTTTTTTTAATATTTTATTTATTTATTTGACAGAGATCACAAGTAGGCAGAGAGGCAGACAGAGAGAGAGGAAGGGAAGCAGGCTCCATGCTGAGCAGAGAGCTCGATGCAGGGCTTGATCCCAGGACCCTGGGACCATGACCTGAGCGGAAGACTGAGGCTTTAACCCACTGAGCCACCCAGGCGCCCTGAGAGGGAGAGAATCTTAAGCAGCCTCCATGCCTAGTGCTGACATGGGGCTCAATTTCACAACCCTGAGATCATGACCTGAGCCGTAATCAGGAATAGGATGCTTAACAACTGAACCATCCAGGTCCCTCTCAGGTTTTTTTGTTCTGATCGATTTTATTATTAGATTTTTAGGAGTACTTTATGAATATCATATAAAAACCCTTCACCTGGGGTGCCTGAGTGGCTCGGTGGGTTAAAGCCTCTGCCTTCGGCTCAGGTCATGGTCCCAGGGTCCTGGGATCGAGCCCTGCATCGCGCGCTCTGCTCATTGGGGAGCCTGCTTCCTCCTCTCTCTCTGCCTGCCTTTATGCCTACTTGTGATCTCTGAGTGTCAAATAGATAAATAAAATCTTTAAAAAATTTTTTTCTGACAAAAAACCAAACAAACCAAAAACAACAACAAAAAACCCCTTCATCAGATGTAATAAAAATATTTTTTTCAGTTTTTGGATTTATTATTTACTATTTAAAAAAAATTATTTATTTACTTGAGTGGAGTGGGAGAGAGTCTCAAGCAGACTCCCCAGCAAGCACAGAGCCTGATGTTGGGCTTGACATCATGACCAGGCTGAAATCAAGAGTCAGACACTCAACAGACTGAACCACTTAGGTGCCCCTATTATTTACTAATTTATTTAGGTGAGCAAGATGTTTAATTTTAAAGTACAATTTGTCATTGTTTCTATGGTTAGTGTTTTTTCTATCCTGGGAGATTTGCCTCCTCCAAATTTGCAAAAACATTTTCATTATTTTTTCTAGAGGCTTTATATTTACAGCTTTCTTTTTTAGCTCTAATATCTGTCTCATTTAATATGTTAGAGAATGAGATTTATTCCCCCCTCCATTTATCCAGTTGCTTCATTTCCATCTTTTGAGGAGATTTTCTTTTTCCTATTGATATTCCTTTGAATTTTGTCAGAATATTAACATATATGTCTAGGTCTATTTCGGAAATCTGTATTCCATTCCATTGATCTACTGGATTGTTTATTTGTCAGGACTATGTGAATTTAATCATTGTAGCCTTACAGTAAATCCTGAAACAAGGCAACAAGTATGAAACACAAACCGTAGGTGTTCTTCTTTTTGCAAGACCCGATTTGTCTATTTTACATCTTTTATATCTTTACATATTTTTAGTAAATTTGTCAACTTCCACAAACACAAACAAAACAAAAATGTCCTGCTGTGTCTCTATTGAAATAGTATTGAGTATAGATCAAATTGGAAATTATTGACATTCTGACAATGTTTAGTCTTCTGATCCATGGACATGGCTTATCTTCCCAATGTTTAGGTTTTCTTAACTTTTTCTTACTAATTTATTGTATATTTCAGTGTAAGCATTTTGTACATTTTTCTTAAGTTATTAAATATTTTGTGTCCTATTTCAAATTATATACTTTTAAATTATTTTCCAAATGTTTATTACTCTTATATAGAAAAGCAATTTATTTTGTATATTAATTTTATATCCTGTGGTATTTGTTCTAGAACTTATTCTGGTAGATCCCTTATGATTTTTCATATACAATCTTGTTATCTGCAAATAAAAGTAGTTTTACTTCAGAATGACTTCTTGCAATACGGATATGTTTGTTCTTTGCCATATTAAAATTTGCAATAATTCCCCTTCTGCCATAAGATCCAATTGTTTGAGCTAGGTTGTAGATAATATGCCATATATTTGTTATGTAAAATGGAGACATTTTTAGAGTGAAAGAGGGTATAATTATTGATAATTGTGTCAGTATCACAGGTGCCAGTTGAAACTTCCCAGGCAAACTGGGCATGTGATTACCCATTATGGTCCTTCATGATCTGATTGATCCCTGACAACCTCTCCAATGTTAGCTCCTGATTCTTCATTGGACCTAACTCAACTGTCACGCTGTATTTTATTAGATTCCTTATGGTGGCTTCCTTGTCCTACCTCCTTTAGAGGTACTACTTTCAGAGTTCTTACCTCTCTTCCATTTTCTTTTGAAAATTTTCAAATTCTTTTGAAATCCTTTAATACAGAATTTTCAGAGAGTTGTTTTAGGATTGAGAGATAATTTTATTATAAATATATTCTATTTTTTCTTTTTTTAAAAAAGATTTTATTTACTTATTTGATAGACAGAGATCACAAGTAGGCAGAGAGGCAGGCAGAGAGAGAGGAGGAAGCACGCTCCCTGCCTGGGCTCGATCCCAAGACCCTGGGATCATGACTTGAGCCCTAGGCAGAGGCCTTAACCCACTGAGCCACCCAGGTGTTCCTATAAACCTATTCTATTCCATGACTAAAAAGGAGTATATGGATAATATTTAGCTAGGCTAATCATTATATGTGAAAGAATGAAAAAATTTTCAGTAATAAAATCCTACTGACAGGGAAAAGCAAATCAAAACTTCCCAGTCAAAGCCATGTCACATCACCAAAATCTTTTATATAATAAAATAAGGAGCAAATAAAATGAACTTGGTGCCATAAAACCAGGGCTATGTTAGCCATCAGATACTCCTTGAAACATGTGATTTTTTTTCAAGTACCCTTGTGGTCAGCAGGCCATTTGCAATTTCCAAGGTCCATGATGGGGGCTCCTTTTTGTAGATCTGCTATCATTTCCATGTGCAGGTCAATTTCTCTGATGAATGAGTATCAGAGTGAACTTTTTAGAGAATCACGTAAGGAGGGAGAGAATTTCTCAGTAATTTTATTCTGTTGGACTTCAGACCCCAAGTAATCTCATAAACAGATACTTAGTAGATGCTCAAGTATCAGTGAAGTTTATCAGAAAAATGCACATAAAGCACGAGTTTGGACATAGTGGTTATATACTCTGATTTAGGTGATCTGAATAGTGCCCTTCTTAATTCCTATTTCTTTTGGGAATCCTGTTTAGTTTCTAGCCACTCTTTTCCTGGCACTATCCTGGATGCTGAAAAGGAATGAATGAGGCAAACCTAGTCATTGCTCTTATAGAATTTACTTTCTAGAATAAAGATGTGCTTTGAAAAGCAAAACACTACACTACATATAATCATTCTTTTATAAATTTATTTATAGACAGTGTTCTACTTTATATTGATTTGTTTTACTTATTGCCTCTGATTTAAAGAAATTGTGTAACCAGATGTACATTTCACACTCAATCATTTTTTAAACTCATGGACCCATGTGATTCTTTGTTTTCTCCTTGAAATAGGCTAACGTGGGATGTCATTCGACTCTTGTTGAGCTTTAAAGTGCTATGTTGAGTGCGGAATGAAAATAAATGCACAGTGGACAACTTTCTGACTCCTTGTCTCCTGCCTTCCTGCCATAATTAAATATTTGTTGCACTCCTGATACTTGTTTAGCACCGTGGGGGTTGGCGATAAAACAGTGAGAGAAATTTACATCTTTTTAATCCTCTTACACCTTGCAGTCTAGGGACATACAGTAAACAGACTTTAAATAAAGGTAAAAGTTGAAGAAAAAATTGAAAGTGTGATGTGATGGAGAGAAGAAAAGAATTATTTGAGATAGAATGGTCAGGAAAGGCCATTCTGACTAATGGATAAAAGGTTGAGGTTATATGAATATTTTAAAAAAAATCAGCCATGAAAAGATTCAAGAGAAGACCATTCTCATCATAGGTAGCAGCAGGTGCAAGGGCCCTGAATAGAGTAGGAACTGGGTGTGATTTAGGAACTAAAAAAAGGCCCAGAAGGCAGGAGAGTGGACAAGGATCAAAAGTCAGAGCATAGCAGGGTGCTTGGGCGGCTCCAATGGCTAAGCCTCTGCCTTCAGCTCAGATCATGATCCCAGGGGTCATAATCCCATGATCAGGTTCCCTGCTAGGTGGGGGGCCTGCTTCTTCTTCTTCCTTTGCTATTCCCTCCACTTGTGCTTTCTGGCTCTCTGTCAAATAAATAAAATCTTTTTTAAACTTTTATTTTATTTATGTATTTGACAGAGAGAGACAGAGAGAGAGAGGGAACACAAGCATGGGGAGTGGGCGAGGGAGAAGCAGGCCTTCTGCTGAGCAAGGAGCCTGATGCGGGACTCAATCCCAGGACCCCAAGATCACTACGGAGCCAAAGGCAGACACTTAACAAGTGAGCCACGCAGGTACCCCTGAATAAATAAAATTAAAAAAAAAATTAGGTTCTAGGATTTGGGAGGCAGAAAGCTGCTTTCTGTTACATCACCTTGTAGCCTTAGTGAAGAATTTGAATATTATTCCAGATAAGGGCTTTGTGTCAGGAGAAATGCTCATTTAGTAATACCATCAATTTTTTTCTTAAGGAAGACATGTGCCTCTATGATTTGGGGAATGAAGAGGGTTGCAATTTACCAACTAACTCTCAATTGCTCACGATTAACTAAATTTTTGCCTTTAAGCTTCCTTAGAGTTATATATAGTATTGTTCTAGATTTTGCTATAAAATCTTAGTGGGATCAAGAATCAGTCTGCTATTATGTCAATTATTTGAAGCGTAGTAATTATTTTATGGCATTGTTATGAAATTATTGCACTACATTTAACTAATATGTTTAAACAGATATGTTTTTACAGGGATGAGTACTTTATATCTAAGAACTGGCAAAGATAGTCTCTTACTTACAGATTAATGTGATTTAGGAGCAGTTACTTGGATGACTGAGTTTTAGATTTTAAGGGATTCTCAGAGAGCATTAACAAAAGTGTACTTATTTCCTATCCATAAAATATGTTGTTGAACTTAATCTCTGAACAACAAAGCCATGAAAGGTAACATTCCATCTAAAAGGCTGAAAGAGATCCAAGCATCTCTGTTGCAGTTTAAAAGGAAACCACAGTACCATTTCAGTGATAAATATCTCCTGGGGAGAAAGGAATTAATTAATTAATTGATTGATTGATTTTTAAAGATTTCATTCATCTGATACAGCACAAGTGCACAAGCAGGAGGGAGGGCCAGAGGGAGAGGGTGATCTGTCCAGCAGAGAGTCAGACACAGTGCCTGGTCCCAGGACCTGGAGATCATGACCTGAGCCGAAGGCAGATGCTAGCCCCCAGGTGTACCCCTCAGGAGATTTTTAAATGTTTAGGCTCAATTACCTCATACTTTAATGTCAGGAAATTTTACAAAAATCTTCTATCAAAGAATGTTTCCAAAAGTTCAGTGGTTTAAGTTATAGCATATTAACTTTTTATTCTCTCGGTAGAACAAAATTGACATTTATTAGTAGGCAGTTGTATGAATTTTAACACACACATAAATTCTTGTTATTCAGTATTCCTAAGCAGGATACTGAATTATTCTATCATACCTCGTGCCACCCTTTCCCCTGTCCCCCAAAAATCCTTCCTCCTACTGCCCTCTGTAGTCATACCTTTCCCCCAGCAGACAGTTATTGCCTGCTGGGGGAACACTGATGAATAACTGCTCTGTCATCAGTATAGCTATTTTTCTTTTCAAGAATATTTAAGTAGAATCATCTAGTTTACTCATCTAGTTTACTCATCTGGTTTACTCAGTATAGTGCCTTTGAGGTTCATCCAAGTTATTGAGGTGTTAGTAAGCACACAAAACAACATTCAAAATTATTAACCCTAAATGTAAATGTGCATTATGATACCGGTAAACAATTATCAGAATGGGTAAAATAAAAAATAGTGACAAGATTAAGTGTTAGTAAGGATGTGGAGCAACTAGACTTCTCCATTGCTAACAGGAATAAAAACGGGGAGGAAACTTGGCAATTTTGTATAAAGTTAAACATACTCTCCTGCATACATACTACTTGGCAATCTCACTTGTGTTTGCATCGAAGAGTTACTTTTCTGGAGAAATATCTTTTAAAAACTCATTATCTAGTTTTTTTTTTTTTTTCTGGAATGCTTACACAAAATGATCATATAAAGTTTTTCCAGACAAATGGAAGTTTCTTCTATTTTGACTTGAGGTTGTACTCTTGGTTGAATTAGGACCATTTCATTATTAGTGATACAATTGAAATGGTAATCAGTAATGTGATTTAACACTAGTGGTAATTAGGTACCTGAGGATACTGGAAAGGGTGGAAAGAATACTGATAGGGAACTTGTAGGAAGAACCATGGATTCTGTGGGAGCCTCTTCTTGCAATCTGTGCATTAGATTTGCAGTCTCTTGGAAAAAGTAATGATATATTACCTAGAAAAGGCAGTAAGGGACCTTGTTATTCCATTAAAGCATTCTCTGCATGGTATGAATTCTTTGTCCTTTAAAGCTTTTAAACTTAACTGCATTGTACAGGATCTACAGTTATAAATATATAAATGATACAAAGTGGCCTTTTTCTATTAAAAATTTTGATTTGCCTCAAAATCAACATGATTTAAAATGCACTTAATCTGGGGTGACGTTAGGATGACTTCAAAGTCCGCTGGGTCTTTTTTTTTTTTTTTTTACAATTTTATTTATTAATCTGACAGCATGAGTTTAATAAGCAGGGGGGTGGCAGGGAGAGGGAGAAGCAGGCTCCCTGCTGAGCAAGGAGACAGATGCAGGACTCCATCCCAGGACCCTGGAATCATGACCTGAGCTGAAGGCAGATCTTAACGCAGGTGCCCTCCACCTTTTTAACATTGTTCTAGGATTCTAAGTACAAAACTAATTTTGGACTCACTAAAACATATCCATAGAGCACTTATTTATGCTCATTTTCAATACAGAATTTTTTTTTTGTTAACATCTACCATATTTTCACAAGCAAAATGTACTGAGGATAGTGTTTAATTCATAAAGATGCCTGTGAATAGAAATGAATAAACACGATTTCTGTCAAGTATTTAAAATTCTTAGTTATATACATTTACATTATATTGGAATGAAAGTGGCCTATTCATAAACCAGTAGTAAGGAAACTGAGGAGGAAGAAATCTGAAAGATGAGATAGGACTTGATTAACTTTTTAAAAATTTTTTAAATTTTTAAATTAACATATAATGTATTATTAGCCCCAGGGGTACAGGTCTGTGAATCACCAGATTTACACACTTCACAGCACTCACCATAGTACATACCTTCCCCAATGTCCATAACCCCACCACCTTCTCCCTACCCTCTCCCCCAGCAACCCTCAGTTCGTTTTGTGAGATTAAGAGTCACTTATGGTTTGTCTCCCTCCCAATCCCATCTTGTTTCATTTATTCTTCTACCCCCCAGATTCCCCACATTGTATCTCAACTTCCTCATATCAGGGAGATCATATGATAGTTGTCTTTCTCTGATTGACTTACTTCATTAGCATAGTACCCTCTAGTTCCATCCACATCATCACAAATGGCAAGCTTTCATTTCTTTTGATGGCTGCATAGTATTCCATTGTGTATGTATGTGTTTTTCTTATTCACATGTGTGGCCTCCTTGCAAATATGAGAACAATTTTGCATGTTTATATGTGTGACCTTTTATTTTGCTAGAAGAGGGATGAAAAGTTGTGTCAGTTCTTCAAAATGGTTTATGTTCTAGAGAAAACTGTCCTTCTCACTATGGAAATTGAGATTTCATAGTAAATGTAGAGGCACGACGTCGATGGAAATAAACTTAACATCAAGGTGGAGTTACTGCAGACAGAGATTAGTCATGGTCTACCATGTGGCAATGTTCTTATTATTGTCTTACATTTGTTAGTTTAGTTTTCTTGCTTCTAGCTGCTCAGGTGTTTGTTTCCTCAAGTAGATGAAAGGTGTTTTGATATCAGCATTGAACTTCCTACTTCCAACTGCAACTGTGCTTTGCACAAAAGAATCTCAAGTAATTAATTGAAGGACCAAGAAATATAAACCTATAAGGCATTATCTCCCAAATCTGGCCACCTTCATGGTTTTTGCCACATCAAAGTGACACCTGTCATTTATTTTACTTAAATTTTTCATAAAACCAATATCTTTTTAAAGTAATTATTTAATTTACTACCTTTAATAATTACAGTAATAAAATCTGGAAAATCAGGTTTACTTTTCATAATACAAGACAACTGCAAAATAAATACAATGAAACCAGTACAATGTTATCATATCTTAATACCAAATTTTCTGCTGTAAGTACTGAGCTTGATGGTCTCCTTAGAAAGTAGATTAGTAAGCTGGAGAATGTGATTAAAAACAAATTATAAATAAACCGAGATGTTGTCCTTAATATAACTGAATGTGTTAAAATTAAAAAGGGAAACATTTTCAAATTATGTGCTTCAATGTCTTACTGCTCTTCTTACGTAACACTTAAATTTGTCTTGGTTACCAGGGACAGGTGTCCTAAGTTCCAGGAACCACTGATATGGGATAATTTTATTTTTTTTTTAATTTTATTTATTTATTTGTCAGACAGATATCACAAGTAGGCAGAGAGGCAGGCAGAGAAAGAGGAAGGGAAGCAGGCTCCCTGCTGAGCAGAGAGCCCAAAGCTGGGCTCCATCCCAGGATCCTGGGATCATGACCTGAGCCTAAGGCAGAGGCTTTAACCCACTGAGCCACCCAGGTGCCCTATGGGATAATTTTAATAGGACATAAATTTTGAGGGTGATGCTATTTTGAACGTCCAGTGCACAACGAAACACTACTAAGTGACATTTGACTTTCTTGAGAGTAATCACCAAAGTGATACTTATTTTAGCAAAAAGTCTGAGAGCTCTATTACACTCTCTTGCACTAGCTCTTAATTCTCGCTGCATCTTAGAATTTCTTGAACACCAATGTCTTGGTCCCATCCTAGATCAATTACTTCAGTATCTTAAGAGGCAGGCCTTCAGCACTGGTATTTTTTTTTTTTTTTTAAAGCTCTCTAGGTAATTACAACATGCAGTCCCGGTAAGGATGACTGGTCTATACAATGCATTGAGCATTCAGTATATGCTCGACATTGTGCATTCCTAGTAAATGATTAGTTATTAGACAGAGGAAGAAATACAAAATATTTCCTTCTTAGGGTATTTTTTGACGGTATAAAATTACAAACTTCTCTGACATTAGCTTACAGTTTACATATTTCTGTGGTTAAAGTTGGTCTTGGATTCCCATAGTCAGAATTTAGCAACTCTGTGTGCATTCCATGTATGTTTCTAGAATGGGGAAGAGCAACCCTCCAAATTGTATGTCTAGTATATCATCACAGTGTTGTCACGGTCCAATAATAACACAAGTGCAGTGGCTAAGTTCTGCTACCTCATAGAAAAAAAAAAATGTTGCATGGGACCAACATAGTTATGGCTCCACTTCCTTTTAAAAATCCCACCTCAATATATAGTGTGTAAGATAAGTTGTCTCAGTTTCCCAGGATCACTGAGGTTTTGAAGCCATAGCTTCTACCCTGTGCCAAAGTGTATACAAACAAGAAACCAAATGTTACTTTTATCACTTAGTAAAAAAATCACATAAAAGAACTTTATATATAAAGCAACACATTAAGAATTTGTCAGCTTAATGATCATAGTTATCATTATAAATATCATTATTTATACCATAAGAATTCTTGTACCTATTGACATTCTTAGAACAATTTAGCGTGAACACTTTTATTTCTATTCTATCCAACAGTTACAGACAGTTGCTTTCTGGGGCTAACCTTGGCCTTGATTTATTTTTAACTCTCAAAAATATCTTCAATGTATGTAACCTGAGTTTTTACACACAAGGAATTATAGCATAAGTGATGGCAGTCATGTGATGGCGTGTTATATAGGCAGTTCATTTTAATATTAGCTACAATTTTTACACATGTGCACCTTTAAAGAGTGAATTTTTCCATGTAAATTTCCACAAACACTACATTTTAAAAAATAACCCATACTCTCATTGATTCACCCAGTATTTTGGAAAGTATTCACTGTGTGTCTTGGTAAGTGCCAGACACTTGGCAAATTTTCAGAAAATGATACTGTTGGAGACAGAAATATTTCTTGTTCTTAGGAACCTAATGTTCTACTGGTAACACTCACACCTAAACCTAATTTTTTATAGTGTTGTGTTGTTGCTGTTGTTGTGAAGTAAAACATAGAAAAGTACAAAAGACCTAAATATGGCTCAATGATTCATCACAAAATCCATATAACCTCAAACCACCACTGCAAATAAAACATGGCCGGCACACTAGTAAACTTCCTTCCTTCCTTCCTCATTTTCCTTTTTCTCTTCCCCCAAAGAAACCATTGTCCTGACTTTCAGCTCTATAGTTTAATTTTGCCTTTTATTAAATTTTATATAAGCAGAAACATAGCATGTATGTGTGTGGGTGAGTGTATGTGTAACATCTTTTGCTCAATTTTTTTTTTCAGATTCATGTTGCTGAATTTAGCAGTAGCTCACCAGTTTGTATTCTGTGATATTTAAATTTGTGAATATGCCATCTTTTATTAATCTATTGTCCTGGGTTATGTTCACATCTGTTTGGGTTATGTTTTGTTTTATGTTCACATCTATTACTAATAATACTAATAAAGCAACTAAACATTCTTATACATGTGTTAGAGTAGAAATGAACATGTGTTTCTTTTTGAAATCTAAAGATGGACTTTTTGGGTGATGATCATTACCAGATAATACCAAAATGTTTTCCTTCCAGCAGTGAATGAGTCCTAGATGCTCCTCATTCTCCCACTTTTGTTTAAGAAAGATTAAAACGGGTGGATAATCCAAGGAAAATGGACTTCAGGGATAATCCTAGACCTCACACTGCTGGATTTTTTCCTGTGTAAACCGTTTGACCCCAGTGAATATTGTGGTTGCCTTTTCCACATCTCCCCTCCTTGCTTTATTAATTATCCCAGTTTTCACTGGGTATCTGTGAAGTCCAGATGCTTTTGGTGGAGCTGTTCCATCTTGGATACTGATGGTAGGATAGATAATCAGATGAAAATAGTTAACATAATCTCATCCTCTAACCATAGATTTCAGTTTCATTTGTATGAATTTGTATGTATTGGCTAGTGATGAACAAAATTAGACTCTCTGAGGACTTTTCTTTATGAGGAAACTTCTGGAAGAGTATTTCTGTTCATAGATGTAAATAAGGAGGCATAGAGGTGTAAGGAGTTGTTAGCATCTCTTGACTGCATAGTCAAGCCATGTTTGGGTGGAAGTTGACACTGTGAAGAATAGAAGGGTAAGCTGCAAAGAATCTGAGTTTTCACATACATAGTTGTGAAGCCATCTAGAGCACTGTGCAGCTGATCCTACATTAAGCTTTGTGATTATATATGTCAGTGCTTCCCAATTTGGTTTGAATGCCCTGATACTTGCAATGAAACTTAGGTAATAAAACCACACAGACAGTTATTTGATATGGGTCATTGGTGATTGCTGATAAAAGAAACAGTTTGCATTTACATATTGGATATATGTGTCTCATAACTGACTTGGTCAAATAAACATATTCACCAATAACCATGAACCTAATATTAAAAAATTGACCTGGTAAGAGCTCAGGAAGTCATCATAAGTAGGACAATTCATAATCAGAATTGATGCTTGGGGATTTATTTCCTTGCTGTATCTCTCCTCTTTTTGAATATTCATACTCATGTGTACATACACAAGCAGAGAGCACCTTTCCCAACAGGTTCTGCATTGGTTACTTACATGTCCTTACTGGGAGGTAGAGAATCCCAGAGGCCACTAAAGACCCAGTGTGAAAGAGTAATTGGTGCTCCAGTGTTTTTGTTCACAGAATACCACAGTATCCTTCAAGAGCTCCCAGTCCTGGGTGATACAGAGTGGCGTCCCCTCCTCCCATGGTGGGATTATGTGTTCCCTGTGTCTTTGGAGACATATACTCACTTTTCAAACCTGTTTTGACACTTTCTACCAAATCTGCTTTTTGCAGTGGCTAGAGGACATCCTTTAAAATGAACTGGTTGATATGTATGCCTTGCCCCTGCAGTGTACATTGCTCTCCAAGGTGAGAAAGACTATGAGACAGTTTATCACATGCGTGAAGTTAAACTATGAGCTCTGCTTTTATTCCTCAGTATGGGGAGATCAAATTATTGGTATCTGTAACAGAAAGCTTACGATATTTGAATGTTACTAACTTTGTGCTGAAGGTGCCATACTTTTATTGAGCTCGGACATAAACTAATTTATTGCCCTAAAGGAAAATTAGCTTGAGCAATATTTATTTTGGATGATATTATTTTTTGATGAATGTACAGTAGCAGATTCTTTGGACCCAATTTCTTTTTCAAAACCTTGCAGCATGATGGTTAAACATTTTGGTTGTAGCCAACTGAAGTGACTGTTGGTTAGTATCATTGTTTTTCTCCACTGGCAAAATGCAGATAATTATAGGAATATCAGTGTTTTAAGGATTGGGAGAATGTATGTGAAGTCCTTAAAGCTATTCCTAGGACATAGTGAATATTGAAAAGTAGCTATCATTGGTATTATTATTTACCTTAGGAAAACTGGTTAGCAAGAACACTTATTCTTTCCACATCTTAATTAAGCATGCACTGGTGGAATTTATAGTCTAGGAATGGAGACATATGATAAACAAATCAATACATGGACATGGTAACAAATGCTATGAAGCAATCAAGGGACTGGCTAGAGCCATTATGAAAGGTGGGGTGAGTGACAAAGTTAGATAAAACAGTAAGGGGTGACCTCTATGTGAAGGTGATATTTGTGTTCAAACGTAAGAAGGAATAAGACATGCCAAATATTGGTGTGGAAGATGAAGAGAAGAAAAGATTAGTCAGTAAGGACAAGCCATGCAATTAGACTGGAGTTTGGCCAAGTTTCTGGAACTTAGCAAACTTAGCTAACATGAGCACATAAGGGACAACACATTCTTCTCTTACTGATGCTTTTGAAGTGTGAGGATCCTCACTGGAATCTATGGTCTGATGAAAATGTGGGGTAGAAGGGTAGCTCTGTGAAAGTAGTAAAAGGAAGGAATAGAGATTTAGGTCATATAAGCAGTGGAGATTCAAAGTAGAGGTAATACTAACACAGCAGAAAATCTAATGCATAGGAATTTTTGATAGAAAAGATCCACAAGGTTTCATTTTACTGACCTATATATCTTGATGTATTTTGACATATACAATGCCCTGCATTTAACTCATTGCTCCTATAAAATAAAAATAAAACTTGTACCAACAAAATATTACTAAAACTATGAAAGAATGAAACATTAATTAAAACAGTTTAAAGATGAATAATTTTTTCTTCTTACCTATGTCAGAGAAAGAAAATATATATATATATATATAAATATATATTCTGTCTTTATGATGCCAAGTACTAATGGATTTTTAAAATACCTGAATGAAAAGACAAATGTTTTTATATCTCACCCAAATGTTTGCTGTTATACTATTCTGAGATGGTAAGGTGGCTAGCTTTCCCCCCCCAACAAAACTTTAATCTTTATCAAATTTGTGGAAATCTGAGGTACATGGAATAAAACTTAAAATTCTATAAACTGCATGATTAGTCTTTAGTGTCAAACATACAAAATATGTGCCAAAATTCAAATATTTAGACTCTTATATAATTGAGAACAACATCTCCCTAAGCAACTATCAAATATTTTTTTTGTTTTTCTGAGCCATTTTTTTCTAAATAAAATCAGCTTTTGTTTCTGATTTTGAACATGAGCTTATTACATGTTGTAATCATGCATAAATTCAAATCATGCTTGAAAGTGGAAATATGAAAATAAAAATCTAATTTACAACATGGAAAAATCTAATTTACAGCATGGAGACACAGGATTTAAAGCAGGAACCTGGGGATATGTATTTTGAAAAACCTACCCCCCCCACCCCCCCCACCCCCACTCACCTCCACCTTCTCTGCCACATACACACAGACAACACTGGTTTAAACACTTTGTGACTGAGATTCTCAAAAGTTAATATGCATATGAATCACTTGAAGATTTGTTAAAGATTTTGATTCAGATGTTTCAGGGGGCCCAAAGTTCTGCATTTCTAGCAAAATCCTAGCATTGCTCATGCTGCAGGTCCAAGGATCCCAGGCAGATATCTTTCTAGCATTTCTAAAAAAGCTTTCAAAGATGAAAACTTTACAACCTTTTCTGGTACTGTCTTTGACAAATTTTCACTCAGACTATGAAAACATGTTTTTCATTATGGTAAGGTATTTTAAGACCAATTTCAGTTTTAGTTCTCTTTTTATAAGATTACTTTGTTAAACGAAAGGGCACAAGAAATAACTTCTTGTAAAGACTATTAAATTCAGATAGGTGGCTATAGCTAGAAATTCAACTTTATGTTTGCACTTGGTGCACTCAACTGTCCGTTTTCTTGCATCATTATCAATCTGTTTCTGCCCAGGCCTTCTTGTGGGGTTGACAATGCCACAGAATGCTTTGTCTAATGATCAGACTTCATTATTCCTAAACAGTTTACCTACATATGAGGAGGTCTTGACTCTAAGGAATTCTAGAGAAAACAGCCAACGTTAAATGAGAGAGGCTTTTTTTTTTTTCTTTTTAAGGCAAATTTGGAAACAATCCCAGATTATGCATCAGCCCCATTAATTTAGAACTCAGCTGGGAAAACTCCGGAGAATAAAAACTTCATTTATTTATAATGTAGGGGTTCATTATTTTTCTTTCTGGAAAACATCTGTTTTTAGTTTTTCTCAGCACGTATTAGATAAAAGCCTGAAAGCAGAATCTGGAGATTCAGGTTTTGGTTGCATGGTTGGAGCTGTTATAAATCTAGCAGTGGTCACTTTATAACAATAATTATAAAGGACCTATTTTCAGGGAGATGTGTCAGGCATTGTGTGAAGCACTTAGTAACCATTATCTTAACCATACACAAAAGTAAGATTAAAAAAAGTAACCATACACACACACACACACACACACACAAAAATAATAATAAAAAAACTCTATTTTAAAATGAAAACTCTATTAACTCTATTTTAAAAATGAAAACTTTGTGAAGTTTGGCAAGGCTAAATAACTTGCCCCAGGTCATAAAATAGTAAATGATAGAAACCATTTAGAAAGCAAACCTAGTATTTTTTAACTCCAAAGTATATACTCTTAATTTCTCAACTTTTTTTTTTTTTTTTTAACCTCTCTCAGGCTAAGTAGGCAACCCCAATTACGACAAAATCTACCATGGATACTTTTATATGAAATAATCTATTTGTTTATTGTTTTGGCCTCTAATAGATGCTGATTCTTAAAGATTTATTGATGCGGTTCTGGAAAGTAGTATTACTTCTATGCAAGTATCTCTTCTATTTTCACTTAATGTATTTTTCCTTTTACTCTGCCAGATGATGGTAACAACAGTAAAATGGAACCATCATGCTGGGATGATTTACTTGGTAGTATGAGGAGTTGCTATAAGTGTGAACCAAATGATTTAATATCTATTCCCTTCCCTTGAAGAAACTTAATAGGGTGCATTTGTCTGAGGGAGAGAGAGAAAGACAGATACAGAAAGGGACACAGAGGAGGGGAGGGAAAGGAAGAGGAAAAGATTTTTTTTAAGACACTTTTGCATGAACAAATTAAATGGTGGTAAAATTCTGTAATGATGGTATCCAGTGGGCCAACCACATTCTTTTCTCAGTTATTGGAGGGTTTGAAAATCTCTTGGTCAGAGAGCTTCCCCCCCCCTTCTTAAACTAGTGAGATTTAGGTCGTAGAATGAAAATTCTATTAGGCAGTGTTCAGCAACACTCTAGAGAAACGATGAATTGAGGCCCAAGAAGGATTTTCCTAGAACTGGCCTCTGCCAATACCAGCGCCTTTTTCTTGGAGAGCTTCTTGAAGTTTTGTCCGGCCCATCATACCCTGTATGGGTGGTTTATGAAATTTAAATGCTGTTTAAAGTCATTCTGCTAATTGAAGTGCCAGACGTTAGACTGGCTCTGTGAGGTTTGATGCAGATGTGTGGCTCAGTTTTGATAATGGTTCTTCTGTATAAAGCTTTAAAGGAATAAAAGAGGAGATTACTTGCTTACTAAATTGATCCATGCCAGTGATTACTCTTAAAACTTCAGCTCCTGTGCTCATTCTCAAGCCAGATTAACCGCGCAATCGGCTTTCTTCTACCATATGGAGTCATCTACTTATCTATATATGCACACATATACGCACATATACTTTATATATATAAACTGAATGAGTGTGATTGAAGAAAGATAAATATGGTTTGTGTGTGTGTGTGTATTTAGGGTAATATGGCAGTGGTTTGATTTCTGATAAGATCCATTCTGTAGCATGTATTTATGTAAATAAACTGAAATGGGGATGGGAAACTTCATATTTTAAGGTTGTTTTTTTTTTAAATTTTACCATAAGCCACAGAAGTAACCAATATTCACTGAATGCTGATAAAAATGGCAGCTGTTGTAAGGTTTGTATTGCCCCTAGATCTGGAAAATATAATCCTATAATTCTCTTGAGTGGGGGTGGGGTGGGAAGAGCGGAGTTGGAATTTGGAGCAAGGGGGAGAGGCAAGATACAGGAATTTCAGTATCTTTCCAAAGTCAGCCTTAACTTTTGGCCGTAATTGTGGGAGTTTTCAGACAGGTTTGGGCATGGAAAACTGAGTCACAGGATATTATGCAGTTTTTCAATCATTCAAAGTAGGCAATTTCAATTGCACAATGATAGTATATTAAATATTAGCATGAGTTTCTGGGTTAGGAACTTTTGCTATAACAAAGAGTGGTTTAGAATCTCCAGCTACATTTTTCTTCATAGTACCAGGTTCTTAACAATCAAAGATAAATGAACCGCCCTTGCTTTCAGTGCAAGTGAGGGGAAAAAAATACACATACACACACCCTGGGGGAAGAAAAAGCAGCAAGACTAAGTTCTCCTTAGTAGTTCAATTGAGAGGGGAGAGGCTTGCCTGGCGGTTTGTGGGAGTGAATCTAATTATCAGTCTCTTGCTTTCATTAATAGGTTGAAGCAAGTTAAGTTCTTAAGGGAGGAAGAAGTAGACATTATGTCTGAATTCTGAGACTACATTATGATCATTTACCCATCACTTTCACAAAAATGTTTTTTTCTTAGTAAGTCCTTCATGAGATTGGCTAGGTGGACAGGAAGAACATCAACAATGGAGAAGGCAAAAATCACTTGTAAAACATAGTATACTGACAGATGGGAAGACAGAGCATTCTGGAAAACTGTAGAGTACACTTTAATAAATTTAAATCTATATCTGTGCAGTGTAATTAGCTAGATGGAGCCTCAGTGAAAAATTTCACTATCATCCATTGTAATACATTCCTGTAATCCTATTTCATTTCTCCTTTCTCCCCGGTGGTCTGTGAGTAAAAAATCCTTTTGGATGTTGTCTCTTTGCTTCCTGACCAACATTTTTGTTTTCTTAGCCTCACTAGCCAAAAATCTGATGACGACTATGAAGATTATGCTTCTAACAAAACATGGGTCTTGACTCCAAAAGTTCCTGAAGGTGATGTCACTGTCATTTTAAATAATCTCCTGGAAGGATATGACAATAAACTTCGGCCTGATATAGGAGGTATGTTCAAGTAATTTGTGATATGGTAGAGATAGAAACAAACATTGATAACATTGATAAACAAACATTGATAAAGGCAAAATGAGGAAAGAGGATCCATAATCTTCAAGTGAGGTGTGAGAGCTGGAAATTCAAATTCTCCTAGATATCTGAGACAAAGGCTGTGGAAGGAATGTGACAACTTCTTTATGAAGTAACATCAAAAACAAACATGTAAATAATGGTAAAGAAAGGATATATTAGTTACCTACTTGGTGTCACAAAACATCACAAATCGCAGTGGCATATAATAATATGCATTTATTTAACACTTTGCCAGGAGCAGTTCATCTAAATTAAGCCAGGTTTGGGCTGCTCATTTAAGAAACCTGTATCTTCATTCTATTCCTGGGACCAGGAGACTAGCTAGGAGTATCCTTCTCATGAAAATAACAAAGAGCAAGAAAGAAAGTGGAGGCTCGTACATAAGAGTTAATGCTTAGGATTAGAACTACCATACTCACTTGTGCATGTTAGCCAACACAAGTTAGATGGTCCAGCCTGAAGTTCAGAGGCAGTGAAGCAGCCTCACTTGGGTGAAGGCAGAGGTATCGATGCCCGGACTAGTGAAGAATTCAATCCAACACAGAAAATTACGGCATGGCACTTTAAGGGAGAGTGAATAAAGATGAGAAAAACATCCTTGTTGAATTGAAGCACAGAATGGTGATAGGAATTCTTGTTCATTAAATCTTAAATGAAAATGGAGAACGTCCATTTGGTCATGGATGGCATACTACATGATTTTTAATATCAGTCCTCTTTGACAAATAAGTGTGTATTGGGTTTCCATATGGTTTCCTCATGTTATTTGATGGGTCACACAATTGAATAAGTCATTGAAGAAGATTGATTTTGTGTGGGCTGAGGTGTATGCAGATAAAGTGGTCATGCCAAGAATCAACAGAGGGGAATGTTTCAAAAACAATTCATAATATTTGTTGCTCTTCATGTTTGTAATGAATATTTTTTCTGGATCACTAAGTAGTTTTGTTTTTTTTTCTACATGGGTCAATTCAGGTTACCATGCCCAAATAGATTTTAGGGCTTAAAGATCTATCTGAAATATCTGAGAGAAGGTGGAAGAAAATCTGAGCAGTGTTTTCTTATTTGTTCATTTTAATGCAATTGTAAAGAATAATCAGTTTCAAACCCTAATATGATTAGTTACTGCATTTATGTGCTTAAAAGGAGATTTTTTGGGGAAAAACAAATCGTTATTTATAGGTAGTGAATTAGTTACTGACACCAAGTTAGTTGTGAGTAAATCACTTCTAATATAGCAAAATAAATTTACTTCTTGAGTAACACAGACTAAAACATTAAGATGTTGTGCTTCTCCATATGCACATATCTGTCATTCTCTTTCAGTGAAACCAACATTAATTCATACAGACATGTACGTGAATAGCATCGGTCCAGTGAATGCTATCAATATGGTAAGTTTCTAATAGTCTATTTTATTAACATATTAGAAGATGTGGCATCATAAAAATAGCAAAGAATATGTCAATAAGAAAATTCATAAGGGAGAAATAATCTTTCAGTTTCTTTTTTCTCTATTGTAATATGAAGATAATTATTTTTTATAATTTGTTATGAGAATTAAATGTGATCATATGTATACTACTTTTTGAAAAATGCTATACTTTTAAAATTCAACAATCATTGCTTACTTGGTCAGTATAGCTTATTAGAAAATAAAATACAATACTCCACTAATTTTTAGATTTGATGGTGTGATGAGGGCATAGTTTTCTTCAAACTGGAATTATTTAACAGGGGAATAGTGGATTAGACATAACAAATGTAGCTTTGTTCTTGTATGGCTCTTTCTATCTAAATCTGAAATAAGAAACTAGATTGGAGTCTAGAATAGAGTAGAACATACTATAACATAACCACATTAACAAACATAACATAGTCATAGTATAATTTTGAAATAGGGTTTGTGAAGCTAGCAGTAAGACGCTCTGTTGAGTCTGGGAGATGAGAAACTTTTTCTTCTTGCGCAATGTAGATCAGAATCAGAAGTTACTTAGTAACTTTATCAACTGGCACATCACTAACTGACTGACAAAGAATTTCATAAAATAGCTTCCCTTCTTACTGTTTGTAGACTATAAACACGGAACTAAGTGGTGAATAAAGTGATAAGTCTTGCCCTAGTGAAAATGTAGTTAGTTATAATAAGATAACACAGCAGGAGATATCAAGAAATAACACAAAACAATGTATATGAGGAAGAGGAAGAAGATTCAGGTCTGATCCTGTGAAAGGTTGTGTATTCTGGATGTGTAATATGTGTAATGTGGATGAATTCCCATTGCCCAGATCTCATATTCTAAGTACATGGAGTTTATTCTTCCATTTTCTCATTTATAGACATCATTAAAATCAAGTTACAAAACAATGTTAAATAATACCTAAATATAACAAATCAGAACTTGATTTGTTCTGACAACATATCTAATGGTCTGAATCACATCACCCTTACTTCTCTTTAATTAAAGTCAGTCACTCGCCATTGTAGTGATATATATTTGAGGGTTATCATTACAAAGTCATTTCTCATCACAGCACTTTGTGAATGTGCTTTGTGATGCAGTTAGTACAGTATTAAAGATTATTTTTTAATGGGTTCATTTCCTCTTATTTGGAGAAAAGAAAAACTATAATAGTAACAAATTTTGAAAACTTACCTTACAGTTGGTGTTTGCTATCTGCCAGACACAGCACACACTATTTGATGTGCATTCTCCTTCTTATCCATCTTCATACTACCTAACAAGACAGGTCCATTTTTAAAAAATTCTATTGTTAGAGAGAGAGAGAACTCAAGCAGGGGGAACAGCAGGCAGAGGGAGAAGCAGGCTTCCTGCTGAGCAAGGAGTCCGATGAGGGGCTTGATCGCAGGACCCTGGGATCATGACCTGAGCCAAAGACAGACCCTTAACTTACTGATCCATGCAGGCATCCCAACAAGACAGGTTCTTCAAGATCCCAATTTTATTATGACACAACTGAGCCTCCAGAGCTCCAGTTCAGGACTTTGTTCACATTTTAGCAGGGAATTCTGAACCTGGGTGATTGTTTCCCTAGAGATATGTGTGGCAATGTCTGGAGACATATTTAGCTGTCACAATGTGCCAGGGCTTGGTGGTGGTGGTGTTGGTGCTACTGGCATCTAGTGGGTAGAAGCTAAGAATGCTACTAAGCATTCTAAAGTACACAACACAGCCCCCATAACAGAGAATGAGCTGGCCCAAAGTAACAGGAGAAACTGCTCTAGAGACACTGAATGCAAATGGTGCTATCACAACTATGGCCTTTTGCTAGAATCATCTAAACGGGTCTATTTTTTCATAAAAATATCAATTTGTGTAGAAAAGTTTGGGTGTGTCTCCTTAGCAAAGTTTTCGCTTTCTTTTGGATTGTTCAAAATTTGCTTTGTGTTGGCAGTGAGAATACAAATGATAAATAGAAACAAATGCTCTGTAATACAATAATACAATTGTGTTAAAAATGTTCTATTTCCCCCCCTTTTTAAAATAAAAACAGGAATACACAATTGACATATTTTTTGCTCAAACATGGTATGACAGACGTCTGAAATTTAACAGCACCATTAAAGTCCTCAGATTGAATAGCAACATGGTAGGGAAAATCTGGATTCCAGACACTTTCTTCAGAAACTCCAAAAAGGCTGATGCACACTGGATAACCACCCCTAATAGGATGCTGAGAATTTGGAACGATGGTCGAGTGCTCTACACCTTAAGGTATGCTTTTGATAAAGGCAAGTTTTGTTCTCTGGGAATAAACCAAAGATCAACTACATGCCCTTAAAACAAGAGTAATGAAAGCAATTTCAAACCTACATCAGGGTGGGCATGTGTGATCAAAATAGTATGTGATCGTACAAAATTAGTTTTTCTTTCTCTTAACAATGAGCTTTTTCAAAGCCATAGGTAGAACTTTATTTTCTGTGACTGATGTGAGAACTCTCCTTTCTCACAGGGACATGAAATTTCACTTGCCTTTATAAGGTTACCTGATTTTTGCACCAGCCTTGGTTTTTGCATGTGTCTCCTGCTACTTTAAAATAAGGAAATGAAAACACAGTCAGTTATCCTTGGGACCACTGGTTGTTAAGCTTGGAAATGTCTCTGTTTCCAAGGAAACCATTGCTAAAGGAGAAATTTCAGTGTGGAGGTCTCCTGTACCTCCTTTTCTTTTAGCTGCACAATAGCAAGTACAATGATTTCTATTTCCCAGCACCCATTCTGCACTACATTGATAGGCCATTTGACTTAATTTACTGGCTATTTTGGGAATAGACATTTTAGGGATAATTTGAAGGAAGTTATCTTTTATTTTATGGGCTTAAATGATTGGTAACAGTTGGGAGATTTTCTACTTACTGTATGCCATTATCTTAGCACTTAATAATACTTACATGCATTTAAAATATTTTGATGTTGAGGATTCTCATGGGTGAGAGTATATTATTAAACAACATAGTAGATAAGTACAAAGTCTTAAGAACCAGACAAATCTGGCTTTGGTTCTTAGACCTGTATCTTACTATCTACATGAATTAGGGCAATTTTCAAGAATTTGTATGTAGAGGACTTAGGGGCAGCTATCTGGTTGCAGGGATCTTGGTGCTAGATGTATCTCAGAGTTTTATTAGTAAGTTTGATGTTTTTACTCGGTTACATCTTTATTTAAAGAAATTAGGTAGGCATCGATGGAGATTATTGGAAAGGAGGCACCCACCAACCCCATGGTTCATGCCCCCACCCAAGAGAGTCTGAGCAAACTCTTTTCATTTAATATCTATAAAAAATAAAATCAAATAGAGATAGTGATTCTTACAGTATTATTATAAGGACCAAATGGGCCGGTATATAAACTACTTTACATGCAGCCTGATATATAGTACACGCAACAGATATTGAAATTATTTATATATATTTTCAGTAAAAATTATGCATAATATGATTCTTCTAGATCTTAGTATCCTGGAACTTCTAGCTTCAAAATGATTTCTTTTAAAAACTCTTGTGGTATATACTTTATTCCTTATATAACATTTGGCATGCAAGATAAAATACTTTCAAATGGCTCCAAAACCTTTATCAGAGTTATGCCAGTAACTAGGAAAAATGGCCATAATTACAAAAAAAATTCATGGCCTATAGTTTGTATTCATCATGGGTTTCATTAACTGTGAGAGATAAGGTAATGACTGAAATTAGAAGCTAGTGGAAATCAAAGTTTGATAAATCAGAGCCAGTCTTGCTTTTGAAATATTAAGTCACTCACACTATCCCAAGTTCCTTGATTGTTCTCATAACTACACTCATGTTTTCATTTCTATTAATTTGTAGAATCTCTACATAATATTTAATTAGAGAAACCACCTCAAAAATGCCACTCATGAGACTTAAAGTTTAAATGAGTTGCAAACCTATACAGAGTGAAGATTTTATTCTTCTTGCTAATCTATAATAAGTTATGAATAGTTGTGTGTACAGAGATAATTTTGTGTATCTGTCTTTGTATCTGCAATCTCTTTAAATTATTTTCAATTTAATAGTTCCAGTTTAATTTGAAAAAATAAAATATTTAATTATAATTTCACTTATGAATAGAACTAACCTTTTCTTTGGAAGAGCGTGTAATTATTGAGTGACACTGATTAAAACCTTTGGCTTTGGAGACAAATAATCTTGAGTTCAAACTCAATTGTACTGTTACCTTTGTGACTTTGGGTAAGTTCAAGTACAATAAAGTCATAATAACACTTGATTAAATTAGATAACAATTTACCATACCGTACCACATAGATGATTAAAGACTCAATATTATCACTTATATTTAAGATCAGTGATTGTCTTATTATACTATAGGAAAATGACATCTCTCCCATTAAAAATTATGCTGAATTGCAAAATCTTCTAAAATAAATGTTTATAAGATAGTTTTTTATCTCAAGATTAATACCTATAAGGTATATAGCTAACAAATAAGAAATCTTAAAAAATCATTGGCCCATCACCATTATAATTTTAGAATATATTTATACTTCTCCAAAGATGGTCAAAACATCTGGAACTCCATTAAATTTCTCCCTCCTAGAGTCCCAGCCAATACTGAGATCTAGAAAATCTGTATCTTTAATAAGCACCCAGATGCAAACTAATTGAGATTCACTGGCAAACATTTTTCTAATATGCCTGTGTATGTGTATTTAACATTTCTTCTTTGCCATTAAATATTCTTTTACTCCATAACATCCTATTTATGGCTTCATAGTGTTCCAATATAAGAATGCATAATACTCTATTGTGGAAATAGAAGTATTTTAAGTCACATATAGTAATTTAAATCTAACAGCTAACAAATACTTACAAACAGAAGGTTCTGCTTTAATTAGCAGATAAGGTCTGAGAATTTATCAGCATTCATTTACATGCAAACAGTAGATGAACTCAAGTTTTTAAAACTGTTCTATTAAGTTAAATATACTCACCAAATGATCTCATGTGTGCAATTAATTTGCCAAAAAAATTACATGATCATAAATTTTGAAAAAAATGCAATTGCCATCCATGAGATCGTATTGCTTGGTCTGTGAAAATGGTCTACATTAAGCCTTAAGTAATTTCCTTCTGGACTTTGTGGGTTTCTTCAGGGAGAATCATCTTGTGTTATCAGTAAGAATATGAGATGTTTTCTCCAGGAACAAAAATGAATAGTCATTAAAATTTTACTAATGTATATTCTTAAAACTATGTCTAAAGGATTTCTATTTTGGTTTCGTATCTTTCTATTTAGGTTGACAATTGATGCAGAATGCCAACTGCAGTTACACAATTTTCCGATGGATGAACATTCCTGCCCCTTGGAGTTCTCCAGCTGTAAGTAATCTCATTCTGTATTCTGTATCCTCTCTCACCAACAGTTTTCTAATTGCAGTGCCAACTAATTGGGAGACTCAGAGAATGCAGAATCAAGCAACTTTGTTGACTTTGAAGATTTTGACAGTTACTTTCATCATAATACCAGTTTATCTATATTAGAGTGATTCCTGCAAAAAGGATCTATTTTATCAGAAATTACAAGTAGGTTTCTCTAGTGCATAAATGTTTAAAAATTCACAGTGGCTGCCTGAAGACATTTTTCAAGAAGGGTTGTAAAACCAGGCCTGGCCACAATGGAAAGGTGTAAAGTGGATTTTACATCCTTATGCCCTGCCCCTATTCACCTCCCCCCACCGCACAGTACCCCCATGGATGTAGGAAAAGAGAGTAGCAAAATGTTTGCTACTTATTTTCTCCTTTACACATCAGGAGGTACATAGAATCACCAGTGTCATTTGCTTATTTCAATTTCGGTATACCTGTTAAAGATAGCAAAATTGAAACTTACCTTCCCCATCTGGAGTTCAAGCAATATCTAGAACAAATTATTTACCAGTGAGTAAAAGACCAATTTTTGGTGTCTTATTTGTCTAGTTCAAATCCCCACTCAATTGCTGTGGACTTGAACAAATTACTAAATCTTGCAGTGAGTCCACATTCTCAGATAGAGATGACAAGACCTGCCTCACCACAATATTGCTTTGTTGATGTAATATATGTAAAATGCTTGGTGTGCTACCTTACACACAATAAGATTTAGTAAAAAGCTCTATTATTTTTATTAATTATTGTTATTACCAGATAATAGACTATATACCACGATGATCCATGATGATTTTGAAGCAAATTAAGCTTTAGTAACTTTTGTAGATATTTCCTTCCTGAACCAAAGCCAAGCTTTAGTTTCCCCCAGGTGTGTGCCTCACTGTTTGTTCAGCACTCATGTTAGGTTGCTCACCTCTTCCTTATTTTTGATCGGCCAACCCTGCATACTAGGCAGAATGAAAAACTGATTATGAGTTTTAAGTTTATATTTCTATAAATAGAATTTCTCAAGCAAGGCATAACGGAGACTCTTAAGAGCCAAGTAAGTCATAATAACTATACTTAAAAAAACAATGATGAGAGAAACAATCATCTGTTCATCATTACATCAATTCCAGAATGAACTAGAGGAAAAATATCAATGTATATCATTTCTGTTTACAAAAGTTCCCATTATAAATCTTATTTCATATGTTTTACTTTATCCAAGAATAGAATATTTTTAAGTAAAATCTTTCCTAAGCTTTCTTTTAATTTCCAGCTGGGACTACTCCATTTCTGAGTCTGCTAAAATTTAAGAGCTGGTGATTTCTGTGTTGTTAGGTCACTGATGGACAAACGCCTTCTAAAACCAAACACAACTTAGTTTACTTATTGCTCTCAAAAAAGTTAAATCACCAAACATGTTCTCCATAGGAAGTTCCCTAGCATCATCATTCTTTTTCTTAGTTTTCAGCACATTCTGCCCCCCTACTCCTGCTCTATGCCAATCTGGAGATTATGATTTCTTTTTTTCTTTCACCTTTGTTAATAAACATGTAACACAACTACTTGGACCAAAAGAAAAGAAAAGGAAGACACATAGGGATTTTATTCCAAGTAGTCAATCAGCCTCCATGATTAAGACTTAGGTTTATATAGCATTATTAGTAGATACATAGTTGAGATGGTGTTTAGTTTTGTCTGTCTATCTATCTATCATTGAACTATTTTTACTTGAGCTTATTTTTTTTAAAGATTTTATTTTTAAACAATCTCTACCCAAAATGTGGGGCTTGAATTTACAATCTCAAGATCAAGAGTCACATGCTCTACTGACTGAGCCAGCTTTGTACCCATATTTGAGTTTATTCTACAATTAATAATATTTATTCACAAATATACATTGACCATCAGTTCATGAAATAAGGACTACCATGATCCTCATAAGGAAACAAATAATTTAGGGGGAAAAATGAAGACTTTTTTAGAGTATTATGGCCAGCAAATGGTACTGATAATCACTACATTGTCAGTATAATACCTCTTTCATGAAGGCTTTCTGTTCTCTTGGCTGAACATGACTGACTTCTTTAGACTCTACATAGTGCTCATGGGTATCTTCCTCTGGGCATTTCTACTTACTATACTAGTCTTAATTGTAGTAAGTAAAATTTCTGCATATATTAAAATGAAGTCCTAACAAACTGAGAAAGGGAGAATAACATAAGTAGTTGACGTGATTTTTCCCAGGCACCTTCCACTCCAAGTGCATGCCTTGGAGAGGCATTTGAGTCTGCTTCTCTCTAATTATTTTCTATTTCTGCATGACTCTCAATACCTTGCCCTGTTAACTCCTCTTCATCATGAAATAATATCTTGCATATGTACTGTTGCTTTTAGACTGGCTACTTTTTATGTCTTGCCCTAGATAATGTAGAGTATGCATTTAGCATACATAAAACCATGTCTAGTATAACTTCTATGCAAATTAAGTGACTTTCAAGGATAATTTTGACCTCATTGTTTTTAAACTTCTGTTGGGAGAAGATGTCATTGTATTTATTTCTTCTGTTGTGACGCTCTTCAGTTCAAGATCTTCTAATAACTCAGTCTCTCTCATACCTACTTCAGTCTCTTGTTCATGGAAGGTGGTTGCTACATATGTTCATTTATAAATAATTTTAAATGTGTGCTTTCCCATCTCATGGCAGATGGCTATCCACGTGAAGAAATTGTCTACCAATGGAAGCGTAGTTCTGTTGAAGTGGGTGACACAAGATCTTGGAGGCTTTATCAATTTTCATTTGTTGGACTGAGAAATACCACTGAAGTAGTGAAGACAACTTCTGGTAAGATGCGCTTGAATTTTAAGTGACCCCTTCCAGAGTTAAAAATTCTGGGATATATATAATTCAGAAGGCTTTTGAATACCTGTCTACAAATGATATGCATAAAATTAAGTGAAGTGTTTTAATTTACCAGAGAAAATTATAATTGGTATTTTAGCATAATAGATAAATATAAATGGATTCTACCAATTTGAAGCAAAATGGATTAAAATTGGATTAGGACATTATTTGTGTAATTTCCTTAAGCAAAAATGAGTGGCAATTATTTTAAAAACAGAAAATATTTATGAGATGTAGGTGTAATGTTTCTTTTAGGAAATAGGTTTCATGGTATATTGAAATAGCATTTAAAGTAATCACACAGGGAAAATGAGCTTTCTACAAATACAGAAATGTGATCATAATGGATATGGACTGATTCACCATTCAGTAATTTAATATTTTGAATTGCCTACCTCATGGATATGGTACAGGCCTTGTTTCAAATACCAATTCTATCAGTTACCACCTATACATATTGAGAAAATTACTGTATTTCTCAGGGATCAACACTCCCAGATAACTAATGTGGACAAAAAGACCTGTATCTCAGGCATACTATGTGTATGAAGGTGAAAAAAAAAAAAAAGAAAATGCTTAGAATGATACCTGGCACTTCGTGAGCATTCAATAAATAGTAGCTTTTATTAGTATTAATTATAATTCTTAGATGCATGGGACCTAATGTGGTAAGGACTTCAGATTTCTTAAAAGAAGCTAAAAAAAATTTTTTTTTTTTAGTTTTTATTTATTGGGGGGGGGGTAAAGTCAGAGAGAGAAGCAGACCTCCTGCTGAGCAGGGAGCCTGATGTGGTACTCCATCCTAGGACTCCAGGATGATGACCTAAGCTGAAGGCAGTGGCCTAACCAACTGAGCCACCCAGGCACCCAAGAAGCTAAAAATCTTTATTTTTATATCAAATATCATGATTTTTAATAGTATTAATTGAATTGATTAAAAAAACAACAACAACCCCATGTGGTGTAATTTAAACATATTTCCAAACCTGATCTGTCTCATGGGTGGCCAGTATAAACCCTCTGCAAAACCCTCCATACAGATTATTTCAGCTACCGCTTTTAAAATTACGTGAATCTAATTATGTCCCTGTTTCAAACATAAACATTACTATCAAGACATGTATTTTGATGATGTATTTCTGTGAGTTGAGCTGTTTTCTGTTGACTTATTTGCACATACCTGATTTTTTCCCCTGAAATTCATAGGACGTATTTTTATATTGACCAATTTAGAATAAGGCCTTGGTCTACTGTACATAGAGAAGCAAATTAAGGATCCACACAAAAATAGAAATTTAAGATTATCTTTTCATAACCATCATCCTTCAAATCAGACCTATCTGATCCTAACACTGAGGGTTTCTCAGCTATCTTAATTTGCAAAATGAATGTAAAAGAAGGTCAAAGAAATGCTTGAGTATATTTTTGAAAAGTGGCCTTCTGTTCCCTTATTCACTGCAAATCCTGAACATCAAGTACTAGAACAGTCTTTTATTTGGTCCCCAAAAAAGATGCAGGATTGCCTTAGAACTGGTTTTCCATCTGTGAAAGGAAGAACATGTGTAAAAATAATCTCTAAGTCTGTATGCTTCCAGAAAGAGAAATTGGGCATTAAATTGTGTGGTATATTCATATTTTTGTAATTATTCCAGCACCCTAAAACAGAACCCCAAAATTGATGACTAGCTGGTATTTTTAGTCATTTGAGCCCTGAGGGGCAATAAAATCAAATGGCAGTGAGGGATGGGTTGGCTTTATATTACAGATCTTAAAGTCATTCCCTCCCCAATAACTCATACTGAGAATGATCTAGAATATTTACTGTCTATTAAGCAGTATTTCCAGAAGAAAATGATTTACTTACTTAAAGCATGGCAAGAAAAATTGCCAAGGTGTCGTGAAGCTATTAATCTTCCGAGGAAATCAAAGCAAAACTTCACTGATAACAGATTTGATATTGAGTAGCATCTTTTAATTGATTGCATCAATTCTTTGTGAATTTTAATATGGTGGTTAGCCTCTCTGTTCATCTTCTTGGCACTCCCTGCTCTTGCTGGTTTTTTTTTTTTTGTTGTTTTGTTTTGTTTTTGTTTTTAAATTTTTGTGTGTGTACAGTACCATTTTAATTGTATCTGTGAAAAGAAAGAACTGAATGGAAACTTAACACCAATGCTAAGTAAGAGGCAGTCTGATTCTTGGGATAGTTGGTTTTGTAATAACTGGGAGGAGTTTCTCCATGACCTTTTGTTTAATTTCTGATGGCATTCTTACCTTCAAAGCAGAGCTCCATAACTAGTTATTATCTACTAGGAAGAAACTAAAACAGCTTTCTTGGGAAATTATCAGAAGATCAAATTTATACTCCTTTTAAATCTTAGTCTTATTACAATGGGATTTTTCTCCTAGACTTACAGTAAATGTGTAACCTTTTAAAAAGCCTTGGTCAAAACTGAGTGAGACTATTGCCTAAAATCTGACCTGGATTACTGCAGGGATTTCTTTTTTTTTTTTTTTATAATTTTTTATTTTTTATAAACATATATTTTTATCCCCAGGGGTACAGGTCTGTGAATCACCAGGTTTACACACTTCACAGCACTCACCAAAGCACATACCCTCCCCAATGTCCAGAATCCCACCCCCTTCTCCTAAAACCCCTCCCCCCAGCAACCCTCAGTTTGTTTTGTGAGATTAAGAGTCACTTATGGTTTGTCTCCCTCCCAATCCCATCTTGTTTCATTGATTCTTCTCCTACCCACTTAAGCCCCCATGTTGCATCACCACTTCCTCATATCAGGGAGATCATATGATAGTTGTCTTTCTCACTGCAGGGATTTCTAACTTTCATTCATTTAAGCCTACCTCTTAGGACTTTTGTAATATCCAAGCGGTGACTCTACTGCTACTTCCTTATCTTAGGACCATAATTAGAAAAGCAGAAGCATCTGACACAATAGAAGTTGATATAAAAATATAATGAAAAGTAAACAAATGTTCTTAAATTTTAAATGCATATATTTGTGCTCTGCAGATGGAATATATTGAAAAAGAGTGAAAGGTATTAAGAGAAATGGGAAAGGCAGCTGCCACCAAAGCAAAACAGCTCACTAATGTAAACAGAAGAGTAGAATGATAATTTCACAGGGAAGAATCTTCTCACCATGTAAATCAGTGCTGTTTGACAAGCTTTGCATCCAACCCCTGAACCACCTTGTTTACCACTAGTCATATCTGTATCATATTTGAGAAAAATATTGCCTTGAGGGTACATTGATAAGACTTGAAGAATACCTTTAGGTCATAGTCAATATCCAAACAAATTCTGGATCCATGATTTTTCTTCCAAACCATCGTGTCTTTATAATTGGTCAGTATCTGGGAATAGCACCATCATTGTCCCGGTGAGCCAGGCACGAACACTCAGAGTCATGTCTCTACCTCCCACCTCTAATGAATCACAAAGGCGCTCATGCCTCTGAAGCATCTTGCGTAACTGTCCTCTTTTCACTTGCCGTCGCCTCTGTCCTAGTTGAGGATTTTGTCTGTTCTCATCTGGACTGTGCTGGTAGCCTATTAAGGTTATATGCCTGCTGTCAGTCTCTCTCTTCCACAGTCTGATTTTACACATTAATCATAAAGGCTAGTGCTTACTGATCACTAACTACACACACTGTAACAAACCTTTTATCTAAACAACCGACTTGAATTCTTGTAGCCCTGGTCCTGTTTACTACACGTCAATACCCAATGTGTCATTGTGGATGAGGAAACAGACTTCTGGAGGCTCATTTACTGCAGGGATCAGTTACCAAAGCTGGGCTGTAGGTTCACATGCCTTGTTCCTAGGCTTGTGCTCTTAATTATTACACTATTTTGTTCCCACTGTGGCCCCGTGGGTCTTCTGAGCACACAGGTTTCACCATGTTTCAAGAATTTATTAGGTCAGTTACTACATTGTTCCTAAAATGCAACACCTGACCTCAGGAACTTTCCAGCTTTGTTTTGCATAATTTCCCACCTGGTGACAGAACTACTCCACCTGTTTTCCTGAATGTAACAAGCCAATCCTAGTCTTTCTCTTTTGAATGGCTTCTCAACTCATCCCTACCTTCTTTATGATTTTAAGGCTTAAAAGCCTTAAAAAGTAAAAGGTCATTACTTACCTTACCACTGAAATAATTTGGAGCAATTTTTCAATTATGTGTACTCTTGGAGTCAGGCTGCTCGAGTTTGAATTTTGGCTTGTATTTATTTGATATATCTAAGTTCAATGTCACCAGTATTGCAGGGTTGCTCTGAGGACTAAGTAAAATACTCCATTAAAAATACTTAAGATTTTACCTGTCACATAGAAAGGACTCTGTAATTGGAAAGCATTATTATTAATAATAATAATTATCATTATCACCATTTTATTAATTCTCCCTCAGAGCATTTTCACCCACCTTATAAAAACGTAATTTCTGCCTTGTGTTGCTTAGGCATTTTTTTTTTTTATTTCTGCCCCCTCATTACAATAAATCACAAATTTCATAACAGAAGCCTTGTTTTAATCATATTTGTATCCATGACATTAGAATGGTGGCTTGCTTGAAGTTGTTGATTAGTAGCAATTATAGAATTGATTGCTTGTGATAATTATATTGCTAGAACTGTAAAATTTCTCTCAATTTAATAAGCAATGCAGAATTCTATTACATATATTCCCATTACTCATAGTTTACCCTCAAGTAGAAGATTGTTCTTTCTGATCATGTTGCCATTGCCAGTTCACCAAATTATCTACATGATTTTTAGTACAGGAACTTTGTTGCTTCCTGTTCTCATCCTGAAATATGGGCTAGAAAAGTGGCAAGTAAATTTTGTAGGGGGGGCCTATGATCCAATGCCATCATCCTGCATCGAAAAGAATAGATCACATTCTTCTTCTGTCAGAATATTTGTAAAGCTTCCATATTTTCTTTTGGAGTATAAATATCAGTGTTTAATTAAATATCCCCATAAGTTTTTGGAAAACCCGTGAACATTAAAAATTATTTACTTTTTTTGTTTTTAACTTATCTTTTAGGCTAGGATTCCATATGCTAGTTATATTTTTCTGATTTTTATTATAAGAAATACACAAATATTAAAATAAAAAGTCCACATGCCACTGAATTTGCCTTAATTTCCAATAGTACTGGGCAGACTGCTGTTTTAGAAATACTAGGTCTGTGGGATCAAGTCCATGCTCATTGCTTCATTTCTAAAGTATTTGTAATCTACCTTGTATCTTTAAACCTTGTCCATGGTTCTCTCACTGTACTCCTTACCTCCTTGAGGTTTTCTGGGTACATTGTACCAATTCATGGTTTTGTATCCTATATTCCTTATTTGATACCAAGCTCAACTCCAACTTTCTCTATGTATATCTGTGTATAGGTACTGGTCAAATAACTCTCCAAATAGAAAAAAGAAATAGCTCCTACCTTCTAGGCTGTGTTTTAATTTAGATGTCTTTGGGAAACCAGGGAGACACTTTAAAACCTTCCTCATCATGGAGGTGAACTCTTTTAAGGGCAAGAAAAAAGAAAATAATAATTTTTTAAAAAGATACAAGCTAACAGTAATTTTTTTTTTTTTTTTTCACGAAGAGGGTGAAACAAAAAATACTAAGGAAACTAGGTGTGAGGAGAGAAATAAGCAACTGGGCACTCATCCCACAGTCTCCTGTGACTTTGGAGTCCCAGTAAGTAAGTAAGTTGTGAGCTCATTTTCATCAATAAATTTCCAAACTACTTAAAGCAATGCAGTGTCTTTAAATAAATCAGTGGATGACTTTACAGTAATTGATTTTTATTTTATTTTTAAAATTCAATTCAGAAAAAAAATTAAGTTTGGTTTCAAGAGAAGAAAATGTAGGAACAACATAAGAGTGCTTGGCCAGGAGTAGTCATGGGGAAGTCATTTGCCTTCTCTGGAATGAAAGTTCCTTGTTTATAAAATGAATGCATTTGAGTAGATGCTTCTTTGAAGTCCTTGTTCTTAGACCTGTCCAGAACCTCTGATGTAACCACAGTTACACTACGGATGCCCTAATGTAGGAGTGGCATTCTTGGTAATGTTTTCCTTCATCAGGTTTTCAGTATGTTTCCAAAGCAAGTCAAATGCAAAAACGAACTCCTTTAGATTTTTAATTTTAAGGGGAATGATAGTCCCACCCATATATTTGTTTTTAGTGATACATGATGTTATATGTAATGTTAACCCAAGATTTTATGTGTTTTTCTTTCAGTTGTGGTACTAGAATATTTATATATTACATTTAAAAATTCCACATCAGGAGTGCCTGGGTGGCTCAGTGGGTTAAAGCCTTGCTCAGGTCATGATCCCAGGGTCCTGGGGTGGAGCCCCGCATTAGGCTCTCTGCTCAGCAGGGAGCCTGCTTCCCCCTCCCTCTCTCTCTCTGCCTGCCTCTCTGCCTACTTGTGATCTCTGTCTGTCAAATAAATAAATAAAATCTTTAAAAATAAAATAAAATAAAAATCCCACATCAGAATTTTAAATTCCAAAGTTGCTCTGACATTACTTAGTGGGGAGATAGGGCTAGAGACACAGAGTGATTGCATAGAGAAGTCATATGAAATGTAAGGAAAATTGTTTGGCTTTAAGGTGACATGCTTTGTTTCTGCTTATATTCCATTGGCAAAAATGTTCTATGCTCCCATGGAGATAAAATGAGACTGGGAAATGTAGCTCAATTGTGTGCTAGGAAGGGACACTGGGTTTTATGACTTTCTAGGGTCTGTGCAACATGCATGATCTCATTTTATTTCTCACAACAAGTCTATGAGAAATACATTCTTTTGCTATTTGACAGATGAAGCAACTTAAGTTTAGAGGGACTAAGTAATTTATTCAAGGATAGTCAATAAAGTAGAGTTGTTTATCCAAATACCAAATTTATACCCTATTGCTTCTCATAAACATATTAGGTAAAGAAATGAATTAATTAAAAGTAAAAGTTCATTCTTAAGCTTCATAATAAATAATATTACACAATGCAATGAAGTAATATCACTTAATATAACCCTATACATGCATCAACAAAATGTTAACATGTAGGAATAGCAATTATATGTAGTAATAACAAGTGAAAAACAATTTAACAATGATATCCCTTTCCTTTTTCAAAAACATACTTACTGCCTATGAGATAATACTATTCACTTGCTAAGTGGACCTATCGGTCACCCTCCAAATATGGCCTTAATTAAGAAACTGTCAGATCCAGTGCATTTGCATAAATTAGTTCCTCACAGAAAACTCTCATCAGAAAGAAAACCAAATAAAAGGTTAGCGTGACTACTATTTACAGTAATTTTGGAGATTAATACCTTATTTTGACAGTCTATCAAAACTAACCAGGTCAAGATGTTAATTTTTATCCAAGTCTTTGGTATTTCCTAATTCAATTGAAAATCCTATTTTGCTGTATTTAAAAGACACGTTCATCCGTGTGACTGATATGACTAATGGAGTCTTCCTGTAGAGCTGCTGCCCCAAATAAATGTAAAACATAAATAATTTTTAAAAAATAAAAAAATGTGAGATAATAGAGACTGAGTCAACAGACATCATGCTCTAAACACAAACTCATTGGCAGTTCCTTTCACTTTGATGCAATTGAATAATTTCTTCACCTTGTTTTTGCATTTTCAGAAAATAATGCTATTCAGTGTGGCAGATATGCAAATTTAAGCTTGTCAGAGACTGAAAAGGGAAACAAACATCAATGAGGAAAGTGATTTCTTTTAATTATTTAACTTCCCCCCCCCACCACCAAATGAAGTTATTATGAAGGTCACAGCACATTGCTGTGCATTACAGCCCAGAAAAGAATTTGCTGGGTATATGAGCTGGAGCTGACCAGAATTTGTTTACCATTCTTACCTGTATCTCATATAATCTAACTCATTTTAGAAAAAAATCAAGAACAGCTAGTGTTACTAGTCCATTCCAAAAGGGCAGAAAAGCCCAAGGAAAAGAGAATTGACAAATAGGTTAAATATGACTTCATTAGTTTTTGTTTACTTTTATATATGGATATCTTTGCTGTTTAAGAAATTGACAGTGCTCCTCATTAGCATATGAGTCACATCATAAATGTTTAATTTTTCATATTTGTCTTCCAATTTGTCTACCCCTAAATTAACTTCTCCTTGTTATGTGTTATCTCTCAGAATGACAAAAAGAAATACTAAAAAAAATAGTATTTCTTAAAATTAAATTACAGTTGTTCTCCCATCCCCATCACAAACCTAATTGTATTGCCCGTAAATGCTTCTCTCTCAGCTCTGTAAGAACACTGAAGTACAGTAAGTGACATTGCTTTAGCTGAGACAACTGAGTTTATTGGAATAGTTCCCAAACATGACTTCTCGTATGCTTATACTCACATGACTTACAGCACCATGCACCTCGCTTTTGAGCACTAAGTGGTGAAAAGCTATGTAATGTAAGAGCCAGTGTGTAATTCATGAGCTGTGTAATAGCTCCTTGTTAAAGAGACAATGCAATCAAGGATATGAATTAAAACCACCTAAGGATTACATTTACATTTTCTCAGCTGGTAATTTCTTATTACCAGTATCAGTGCCTGAGAGTGAAAATAGATGGAGAGAAAAATAAAATTTCAGGGCTAAATCTTGAAGATCAAGCTCAATTGTAATTTTACTTATAGGGAAATTACTCTGAAGAGGTGAAGTCAGTGTTGTAACTTGGTAGCCAGTAGAGCATGGGTCATTAGACATGGATGAGTTTAATTCTATTTATTTTAGTCATTACTGAACAATTGAAAATTTCCATATGCAAATCTTAAATATCTTTACATCTTGAACTTCTGGGTCTTCATTCGTATTGGAAAATGATTGGGTAAATCTGAATTACGGGGGGGTGCCTGGGTGGCTCAGTGAGTTAAGCCTCTGCCTTTGGCTCAGGTCATGATCTCAGGGTCCTGAGATTGAGCCCCAAATCAGGGTCTCTGTCTGCCTCTCTGTGATCTTTCTCTGCCAAATAAATAAATAAAATCTTAATAATAAAAAAAAAATCTGAATTACGATATTTCTGAATAGGTGAGGCACATAATCTCCAGTTTACCGAAGTCGCTACCACTTCCTGTTTTTTTTTTTTGGGGGGGGCACTCTATGTCTTTCTTTGTGAATTACTGTTTCCTTATTTTGAAAAACCAAGTACACCTATATCTTTGCAGAAAATTGGGGAAAATAAAAGATAATCCCTGAATGAGAGCACATATGTATGTGTGGAAATGAATGTATTTATTTTTTTACTTTTTTATAAGCAAAAAGCAATGAATGTGAATATTACTTGACAAGGTTTGTTTGAAAAACAAACAATTGAGGTTTTGTTTGAAAACAGATAATGAGTTGCAGGGAAGTGCCAGAACGAGGCCAACCTATGCTTCACTTGCATTTTTATGTTCTACGACTGGGTTTATTTGCCATAAATATCTAGCATATGCAAGGCCAATTGATTTTAAGTTTATTCAGTTTATCTCTATGATCCACTTTCATGGGAGATGGATTTTCAAAAAACTTAAAATTGTGAAGTTATATCTGCAGACATCTGTGCAGCTAGCCTTGTTGGTATTTGTCTTTTCCTGCTCACATCTAAGCATGCGAAAGCTTGGTTGCAATTTTCTTGTACTTTACTTATTAGTCTTACGTAGCCAGTCGACACTTTCCCTGGTGTAGTCAGTTGACACTTTCCCTGGTGTACTTCTCTGAAGATTGATACAATTCTTGCTCTGCAATAAAGCTCCGCTCTTTTTCTTTGATGAGGTGATACAGCTGGTGATAGAGCAAAAACCGATTCCTATGTAAGAGTTCCCTTTGTGGTTATGCTACCATATCATTGAATGACCTTGGACAAGTCATATTTGGACTTGGCACTTGATTGCTTTGTCTCAAAAAAGAAAAAAAAAAAAAAAGACTAGATTGAATTTGAAGCTCCTTTCAACCTCTAAAATGCTGTGCTATGTTTCCTGATACCTGGCAAATTGGTTATAAAGGAAACTTCTGGTGGGCATTTAGGTTTCCTATGTCCCCACAAGTTCCCAACAGAAACTTCCTCACGTTACCTTATCCTATAAAATTTAGAAATTAACAGATCTATTTTATCTGTCATGTATAGAGAACTTCGGTGGCAACTGTGGGGGCAAGAGGCCCAGAGTGTTGCCATAGAGATGGTTGGTTAGTTAATTAAGGTCTGAGAAAATGAATCTGGCATGGGAAAAATAGGCCCATGGTGGGTGTGAGGAACGAGGGTGGATGCTAACCCCGTTTATACTAAATGAGAAATTAGGAGAGGGCAAAGATAGGACAGTGGCTTTGACATGGCTTTCAGAGAGGAGAAAGGACACACACTCTATATCCTCAAATAGAAAGAATATTTGTAATCAAGAGTGCCTAGTATGACCTCAGTTTATTATTTTATTTTTAATAGATTAATTATATAAATTTAGCTGATGGATAGTGCTGAGAATTGGCAGTCCATTAAAATAGTACTGATCTAACACCTCTACAACAATAATATGACATACTAGCATTTGAAAACTCCTTATATATGAATCGTCTCGTTGACTTTTCACAATATTTCTATAATGGGATACTCATTTTCCAGGTAAGATGATCATGTACAACCAGTCTTGTAGAAAAGTATCTAGAGAGGGTAAAGGTCTTGTCCAAGATCATGGAGTAAGTCACTTAACAGACACTCATGTGTCCGGACACACTCATTTTCTAGTGTAGCGGTGACGCAAATGCCAGGGCTGTTTTTGAATTTGTGTTTGCAGAAAGACTTGCTCCTGGCCATATTTCTTTATCTCGTATGTAATTTGTTTTCTCTTTAGGGTAGTGGCCTCTGTCTACCTTGCCGTCTAGCTATCTATCCAGCTATCCTCTGTCTGCCTAAAGATAGTTGCATACAACTATGGCAGAATCAGGCTATATTGGTCAGTTTAAGCTGGGCTGTGCTATGGTGGTAAAGAGCTCTTAAATATCAGTGGCTTAAAACTCAATAAAATTTGTATTGCATTCCATAGCATGGTATTCTCATGGCTGAAAGAGGCATAACTTATTTGGCTCAAATTCCATTTGCCAAAGCAAACCACATAGAGAAGCCTGTTGCCCATGGGGTGGGATGCATGCTTCTCTTACACGAAGGGCCACTGGGAAAGGCCTTTGTAGGGATGGACTTGGTAGGAAGAGATACAAGTATTTGGAACTTCAAAATCATAATCAAAGCTTACCATTAATATAATCCTTTATGGTGTACATGGCCCATCTACTTGGCCAAATAAGTAAGTATAGCTTGAGATAACAGGTCAGGAAAAACCACCACTAGTAAGAGAAAGGAACGACTTACTCTCAAAGAAAACAGAAACCAGTCATTAAAATGTCTCTGACTCTGAGAATTATTCTCTTTAAAAGCAACTGTTTCGGGTCAAGCTTGCTTGCTTTGTCAATGACCTATAGCCATGATTTCCTATTTATGTGAAAGTGGCTTCAGAAGGAGCAGATGAAAAGACACAATATTAACATGAAAATGATTGTAGGGTGATAGCAACTGTCACATTTTATAAAGATGGGCAAGATTTTCCCTGATATACTTCTGGGACAGCTTTATTAATTACACTGAAAAACAATTTGTAAATATTGGTCCCATACTAAATTGAATTTTACAGATATTAGGCAGTGTAACTTATAAGAAACAATAAACCAACATCATCCTCTTGTCACTAGGAGGAAGTAATTGAACATGATTTAATAAAGCAAGCCACAAAATAATGAAAAGGTCAGGCTATCTTGATTGCTGTTACTTATTCATGAGAAAAAAAAATGTCTCTAATAGTCTTGTGTAAGAAAAGAGTATAGTTTCCAGTAAAGTTTAAACCCTTTCTTTTAATCTTAACAAATAAGCTATAATTTTAACCCTTTCCTCAATGAAACATTCTTAAAATTAATTCCATCTCTCTGTTTTATAAGTGAAGTACATAAAGTATATGGTGACCAATAATTTCAAATATTTTTGCATGGCTAGTTATTAGTAGAATTAGAACTAATCAACAGACATCTGTGTCCCCAATCTACTGTTCCCTCCTGGCCACTTGCCTATATAAGACTAAGCTAATATAAAAAGGAATTTTCATTCTATTGGCTGAAGCTGAGTAAGTTAGGAGTAGGAGATACTTTGGTCCTAAAAATCTGCCCCTTTTAATCTGTACACAGGTAAGTGGTGTTGATAACGATGAGCTGTTGGTGACGGTGGTGGTGGTGAGGATGAGGATGATGACGAGATGCTGAAGTCAGGTTTTCTTGGACATTTTATGTATACCAGCCACAATGTTAATTATTTTACAAGATTATTTCTATAAACCTGCAACAACTTTAAAAGGTAGATAGTATTTTTATTTCCATGATCATGTAGCTGGTAAGGAGCAGAGCCAGGAGTTGAACGTGTGCTCCGAGACTAAGCCATAGCATTTTTGTTGGGTCTTATTTGTAGGCAATGGTGATTTTCTTTTCATCAAGGTAAAAGGCTATTCACATGAACAGATATGTGTGTGTGTGTGTGTAGTATACAATAAAGCGCAGATGTTTTCAAGAGACTTCATGCCACTAGAAGACCATAACAATCTAATACATTGTGTCGTTCAAGTCAATGGCACAATTTAGAGTGTTGGTAATGGAATATATCAAGTATAGTCAGTTTTCTTTTAAAAGATAAGAATGAGTAAATAACAGAAGCATCTTGAACAAGGCTAACTAAAATATTTTCTATTACTAGAAGAATTATCTATGTATGACTCAAAATTTTGGATAAAATTACATGTGAGGTATATTAGTAAGACATGACTTCTGGTAAAATCTGAAAGAAAGAATACTTGGCTAGGGGTGAGACAAGCTGGCCTTAAGTCTTAGCAGATCTTATAAAAAGGTGTATACATCTGGGCAAATCATTTAACCTCTCAGACCTCATTCTACCCATAAAATGGAAGAATTTTATAATTACCCTACCGGAGTTACTATGAATATCTGAAAATGCTTAGGAAATTGTGAATAAATATGGAAATAGATAGCAGTATGATCATAAGTAATTGTATTTTCCTTTCTTTCTCATTCCTTTCCCTAACCCTTGAAATTAAAACACACACACACACATGCACACACACAGACACAGTAGATTTCAGGCATATTTAATGACTCTGAGAAAAGAAAAGTTTTATAATTGATTGAAAGTTCATAGAAGATAGTAACTGATTCTGCTTGCTTTGTAACCTTACATTTAGACGAAAAAGGGAGAAGAAACCTGAAATTTGTTCAAAAAGGGCAGATGTGTGAGTGGGAACACTTTTTTAATAGCTGTCCCATAAAGTGACTTTGGAAGAATTTGAGGAAAGGGTATTAAGTTGACTTGTTGATTGACCATGACCAGCTCAGGGTCTCTAACACACACACACACACACACACACACACACAATTGCTAGATGTGTCAGAGCAATTAATTACTTTTCTATTCTATACTACTAACAATACTCAATGCAGCAGTTATGTAATAAAGACAAACACTTGCAAGTCAAAGAGACTTCAGACTTGCCTAGTTGAGGGCCTTTATTTCCCAGATTAAAAAATGATAATAAAGCCCAAGGAAGTGAAATGACTAGTGTAAGCTCTCCTAACTAGTTTTGCAGGAAATGAAGCATCTAATAATGAGTTTCCAGATTGCATTGCAACAGCCCTCTCTCAAGCCTCTCTGTAAAGTTCTTTAACTCAAAATTTAGACAGGTCCTTTCCTTTTTCTCAGATCCTGAAGTAAAATAAAATGAAAAAAAAAAAAATAAAAATGAAGAGGGAGAGAATACTGAGTTGACCAGATGAGCGATTTCTACTTCTATGTTGGCTAGAAGATGTTGCAGTCAGTGCTGAGGAGCAAGTCACATGTGGCTTAGCATTGCTGAGAGTGGTTATACCTGTACCTTATTAGTTGGAATATCATGAAGTGGGGACAGAAAAAATGAGAATAAGAACCTTAAAACCCAGGTTCCATTTGCAGGCTTGCCTCTTACTTGCTTCATGCCTGTGATCAAATCCTTTTATCCCTTTGTGCTCCAGTTGCTGTCAGGAAGGAGTGCATGGCTTTATCAGGAGTCCTTCCTCAGAGAGGTGTGGGGAGAATCAAATGAGATAATGGATGTGGAAATGCTTTGTAACTTGTGGGAGTGCAGCACAGATCCAAAGCATCATTGTCATTATTTTAACAATTACCCCTAAGGCTCCCTTTAGATCTGAAGTTCCAAAGTCATGGCTTGAAGGCAAGGCTTAAAGGTATATAAAATCTCAGCGCCAGTAAAGAAACTGAAACATTTAAAAAAAAAAAAAAAAAAGAATCATTGATCTCAGCTCCACATGGAGCAAGGCTGGGAGTGTGACTCAAGACTCAAGTTCTCCCTCACTCCTGCCTGGGTCCCTGTGATCAGATTTTGTCATCAGGACTTAATGAGGATGATAAGCTGATCAAAAAATAAGGGTATTGTTGAAGCAACTCAAAAGGCAAAATTCTGAATTTTTTTTTTTTTTTTTGGCTACTCTTGGGGGGACCTGCTATTAAAAAATCAAGGCTAAATGTAGAAATGAAAGGATAATGAAAGTTATACTCACTGAAAGACGCAGGAAAATGGAATTTGGCTGTTGCCTAGGATTAATGTATTTTCACCTGAAGTCAGTAAGAGACCTGCCGCGTTTGACTATCTTGGAGTTGCTGGGAGTTTGCAAGAGGGCTGAGAGGATTAAGTTCAGTGTTTTCACTTTGCTGGGGATTCAAAGTTAAACTTCTAGATAGGGAATGTAGGACCGGAAACATTTAGAAGTTAAAATGCATGTAGAAATTTAGAAACATATTTCAAAAGAATTACCTTTTCATTTCAAAACGTTCCATGCAGTCTCTTAACTCGCAAGTGCGGATGCAAGAAAAATGGTGAAGTCAGAGGTAGTGCTCGTCTCCATTCTGTGTGGGACTCAGAAAAACAGAAACTTATTTCTTCTTAACAGCTAGTATCCTCACTGAACATTTCTCTTGGGATAATTGCTGTTTATTTTAAGACATCACAGCTATCCAGTGTGATAATTAATAACATGATTTATTTATTGAAAACATACTATGTACAACAAATTGCCCATGGCAATTTTTGTGAGATTTCTCTTTTAATCTCCATAAAAACCTCCAAGTAGCTGTGATTACTACCATGCTTTCAGAGAGAGGAAACCTGTAACTCAAGGAAGTTAAGTGACTAGTCCAAGCCCTCAGCCAGTAAGAAAAATAGGGGATTTGAAATCAGATTGAAAAGGCCACATATCCCAGGTTCTTAAACATTCTGCTCTGTAGAATTCCTTTGAAGGTTACTTTTTGAGAATGGTAGGGAAAACTAATTTCGTAGTTAAAATTTACTTTAGAAATCAGTGTAAATTGAGACCAGCATGCCTCTGGGGCACTTGCCAAAAAAATGCTAGTAGAATTTGCCAAAGGCAACTTCAACAGTGCTGCTTTAGTTTCTCAGTAGCATAGCTCATCCTGTCATAATGGATGAAAAGAAAAAGGTTAAAGGTCACCAGACAGCCCCCCCCCCATATGTTAGCTTCCTTTTTTCTTACATGCTCTTTACTAGTGGGTTTCACCAACACTAGGAACAGTCAGAAACTCAATGTAGATGAGGGATTCATGGAAATTAGTGGGGAAACCCACTCAAGACATATTGCCTAGAAAGGTGGTTTCTTTACTGTTTTGTTTTGTTTTGAATTGGCCCAGAATGTTCAAACCTGTATAGAAACTGTACCTCAATTTTTTGGGAAAAATTTTTTAAAATCTAAAAAGACATTTTTTTGGGGGGGGGGCTATTGAAATAATTGATTTCTAATACCAGTTGTATTTAACTGTCAATTACCAAATGCAGTGGATACATTAATAAAGCCATTTTATGAATGGAAAAATTGAGGCTCAGAAAGGATAAGTAACTTAAAGAAGTCACCCAGGTAGTAAGTGGAAGAGCTGGCATTCAGACTCAGTTGAGACCGTACATTCTGGCCATGTACATCTGTGTGATGCTGCTAACCTCTACCAAGGGGTCGCTTCTTGTTAGCTCTGTCTGGTTAGTGCCTCTCTTTGAGGTCAGCTAAGTTCCGTGTATTGGTTATTTAATCAGGACCTCCTATGTTCCCAGCACCATTAATAGGGTTCAAGATGATAAATTAGGCATGGTCCTTGCCCTTGGGGAGCCCATAGTCCAACGGACTGACAATGAGCTGGATCTAACTGGATTTTAAGTATTTTTACGTGAAATTCTATGTGACAAGACTAATGAAATATCTCACACAATAATCCATACTTTTTAATACATCAGAACACATTAATGCATACATGCTTCAATAGCATATCATACTTAGATTTTTTTTTATTCCTGAATAAAGAAACCATTACCCTAAAAATATCTCAAATTCTTAAAATACCTTAGTATATGTTTGGAATATAATTTGAAAGTACCAGTAGTCATTATCTCGTTTAAGAGCTATTGTAGTTCTTAATTGTGACTGCTCTGGGGGTTTAATTTAGCGAGTTACTTATCTCCACCCACCACTCTTTCTGGCGGTAGGGATGCTTGCCCCCATGCCTAGGATGCTCAGTGCCTCCCAAACAGAGGCTGGTGGGAGAGGTGTCTGCAGAAGCTAGCTGTCAGCCTTGCGCTATTGAGAACTGGAATTTTCTTGGGGAGCCATTGCTAACACATCAGCCAGTCTGGTATTTCCATAGTTATGCTGGTTTAAGGCTGAGTGAAATGCCATTTGGTTTTATTTGCTTTTCCTTGTCTTTTATGTTCAGTTTTTGACCCACATGAGTACCAGTCATGAACTTTGCAACCAGAAAAATCTGATCTGTCTGCAGCTCCAGATATAATAGTCATTTAATGTTGTATCTAACCTTTCAATCCACATTCAGTCCCTCAGGATTCCTTTTTGTTTAGATCTTAGCAAGACTAGATCAGGCTCTCTTTAAGACCCATAGCCCTAACATTGCAATTTCATGTCTAAACATGATACCATCTCTACTAGAATTCTCTGTACGGTCGTGATATATATTAGGAAGTTGCAGTTAGCACTTCAGATTTTAGCTTTCATGTGAATAATGCATCTTTCTGGTGCATTACTAGTGCATTCAGTTGGGTGAATTCTGGACGAGAAGTCAGATAACCTGCGCTCTGGCACTGTCTCTGCAGGCTGCATGGACTTGGGCAAGTTTCTAGCCTATCTGAGCCACAGCTTCCATTCCTGTAAAGAAGGATTAAGATATGCTCTTTAGTCAACCATGCAGAATCTCTCGAATAATTAAATGAGATTAAAGTATATAAAAATGACTAATTCAAAGCGCTGTGTACTTGTATAGGGTCATGTGTACAGTGTGTTACAAATTCACTTAGTTACTTTGTTGGTTATTCATTTGGTATTTCCTGAGCACATATGTAAACAGAACATTTTACTGAGGGATACTAGGTTCAAAATTACATGAGTCATTGATCTCATTGTCAAGAAGCTTAAAATCTAGTTATTTTAGTTATTGTAATAATTCTAAAACTATAGAGGAACTTTTTACTCTCATTGAAGTCACTTCAAACTAGTCTTCAGAGCTACTTTTTCTTTTTTAAATTAAATTAAATTTAATTTATTTTTCAGTGTTCCAAAATTCATTGTTTATGCACCACATCCAGTCAGAGCGACTTTTTCTATTCCCTCTTGTCCTTGGCAACTTGAATGCTTGAAGCTCACGGATTGCTCTATGACATGTCCCTGTAATTCTTCTAAATTTAATATTTACCCAGAGTTTTTGTTCTGCCTCAATATGTTTATGAAAGTCAAACTACTATTTTCATGATATATTAGACATTATATGAAGTCATATAGTTAGGGATGGGCTAATTGTGAAAGATTATAAAAATAAGAGATACTAAAACAAATTTTACACTTCAAATTTTTAAAGTAGAGGAATTTAAATTTATGACCTATACATTTAGAGTTGATTTATATGTGAAAAGTGACACATTGATAAACAATTGGCAGAATCTTGTTGAAAGAAAAAAGAGGGTTGGGTCTAATTTTTTTAAATGGTGGGTAAAGTGTACTTTTTGGAGATTTTTAGGTTAAAATGCATTTGAAGACAGCCTACCATAAGCTTTTTATATTTGATGAGAGGGCTTCTTCTTTATAAGCGTGAATACAGGGGTGCCTGGATGGCTCAGCTGGTTAAGCATCTGCCTTCATCTTAGGTCATGATCCTGATGTCCAGGGATCTGCCCCTCCCCCTGCTCTCTGTCTTCCTTTCACTCTGCACTCTGTCTCTCAAATAAATCTTAAAAAAAAAAAAAAAAAAGAGTGAATACAGATAAAATGTCATGAAAGTCCGACTTCATGGTCATCTTCTTAACAACTAGCCCTGGGACTGTCATAGACTAGATTCTTCATAAATGTTGTACAATTGAAGGAAGACAGCTAGAAGAATGAATCATGGAGACAGAGCATTTGAACTGAATCTTGAAAACAGGAAGAAATTAGGTTTGACAAAGATGTGGACAGAACAGAAAAACTAAAAATGTATCTTCTTGAGAGTAAAGGATTGTGGTTTAATGTAATTTAAGATTTATAGGCACATTTTAGAAAATGATTCAGAATTCTGGGTTTGTACTCAGAATTATTGGTCTTCAACAGAGACTGAGAGTATGACATCAGGAAAATTAATTCTTATTTTTGCTGAAAGATCTTGGTTTGGCATTTGAATGTCTGTGTTTGAAAATGTGGAAGAGCTAGAAATCAAAGGGGCATGTAGAAATATGCATGCTTGCATGGATAAATTAATGTTCTCGCTAACTTTACAGTATCTTAGTGTTACCAAAGGCAAAAGTCAGATTTTTAAAAGTTTTAAAATTATGTAAAGAAGCATAATAGAATTTGTGGAGTTGAATGGGTTGAGTTTAATATGCATCTTTCCTTATTCCACTAGATTAGATGTTGAAGTATTCTGACTTTATAAGGAACATAAAGACACAATCACGCTGATGTGTATGCTTATTTTAAAGTCTTCAAAGTATGTACTTACATATTTTGAAGTAATTTTGAATTATTCAGAGTTAAGAGAAAGTTGAACTGGTTAAAATTAAGGGGGAAGTTGAATATTTAAGTGTAATTCACAGACCCTATATCCTAATACCTACAAGTTAGATCTCTGCTACAGTGTGCCTCTAAGAATCAAGACAAACCAAACCCAAACTAAACTAACTGGGCAACTCGTCTATAAAATGGAGCTAATATTGTCTACATCGCATGATTATCATAAGATGCAAAGGGCTATACTACAGGAAATGGACCTTGCCCCGTAACTGACCAAGAAAATGATGAGGAGTATCCGTTTTTTTCCACTCTCCTTCCACAGCAATCCTAGTCCTTTCTTGAAATACTGAGCCCCTTTCTCTATGGCCAAACCACTACAATCTTCGAACCCAACATCTAGTGATAGTTTGTGCATGATGTTTTCCCTGATTATTGCTACACATACTGCTATAGTCAATAATTTTATCATACTTACCACCATGCAACCAAGCACTTTGTGTTTAATTATTACACACATTTCCTGGCTCTCCAAAAGGATTGTAAATCCATGGAAAACACAGATATATTAAATGACCTCTCCTTGTGGCACAATTTTCAGGAGATATTTGGGGAATATCTAAAGGCTGGTTGGATACTGGTTGTATTCAAGAAAGAGCAATCCATATTTCCAAGTTATGTAATGACACCCCTGTTTCCTTTGTCTCAACATAGACTAAGTAAAATTTACTTTTATAGTCAAAATACATGTCATGCAGGATTATTTAAGTCATGAGTATCAAATACAGTTACTAAAAAAAAAAATGTTTGCCAAAGATCTGGGTTATTTTCATGTCTTCTATCTTCCTTCCATGGCATTGGCTTTATCCTCTGACTTAACTAGTGCCACGATGGAGATCTGACTCTTCACTTTGTAGTAGTAAATGGCTGCATTGAGACCAGACTTCCTATCTTTCCACCATGTCAAAGACAGAATCTCTCCTTGGAATTCCTGATATTTTTCTTCTACTGACTTCAAATTTAGTCAGACTAACATCCCTGAACCAATTGCTCTAGCCATGAGGATAGGATCATCATACTAGTCCCCACCTAAGGATCCAGAATGGGATGAGTACCACCCAAATTCAGAGGCTGAAAAAGAAGAGCAAATTCCCAAAGGGAAAGTAAGGTACTTTGGTCAAAGAAGAAAGGAGGGAGGAGATAGTTAGTAAAAGATTAGTAAACATCCATTACAATGATGTTCTTTTTCTTAAACCTAGAGAATATTAAAATAAAATCCCAGTCATAAGAAAAATGAGTGAAAAGAAAAATCAGTTTAAAAATGTGTTAACATCAAATTTATTAATTCTCATTTAATGTTAAACCTAGAGGTTAAGAACAATCTTTGGTATCAGATCTTAAGCAGAATGTATTTGCTTGTATTGCTTCAAAAATGCCTTGTTGGTGAAATGGTCCAAGGTGGGAAAGAGTGGTATTGTCAGTAGCAAAATTATTACATAGCATCATCAGTGTTTTCTTTGGTCCTTGTCTAAAGAAGGAATGACAACTGAAGCCAATAATACAGATACAAAGCAATAAAGCTGAATAAGAGCAGGTTATGAGTGCTATATCAATCCAGAGAGGTTAGATTATACTACAGTAAAAATCACATGACCATGTCTAGCTTCAAAGCAGGTGGTGAATGGGTGGTTTTCTACCCTGGTTCAGAAGGAAAGGAAAATGGGAATATTTGTAAACTACATAAAAACTACGCACACACATAACAGACACTGAGTAAATCATTTTAGGAATTAATGAAAAAGGATTTCAAAGTTGTATTTATATAGCCACTGAAGCACATCTATCTTTTTTAATTTAGTTGTGAATGAGAGAATTTTTGAGAAAAGCGATATAGGCTGTCATGAAGAATACTATCATTAGAGTGTCAGCCGTGTTCTTCTCCTAGCTCTGCTGCTCACTAGCCTGTCTTTGAGCTGATCATATTAACCCTCTGGGCCTCAGTTTCCTCACCATTACAATAAGACCACTAAGATGTTTTTCATAGGAAAATAGTGAAAACAACAACAAAATCATATGTAATACACTAGATATAATGGCAGGCAAATATTAAGTATTCAATGAAGTCTAGCTTTTAAAGGGTCTTATTCACAGTATTTGATCTCAAGTTCCTGTATTAATTTGATAGTTGAAGTTTTCATTTCATTATCGTGAAAGTAATACAACTTGATCTCAACTCATTTGGCTTGAAAGAATTGACGAGAAAAGACATGGAGCTTGATATAGACCAAGTCCCATTTAGCATCAATATTTGTACATTTTCCTGCAGAAACATAAACATGTTTGATCCTGGCTGCTGCCCCAGTCCCTTCTGAATTGTTGCACAACCCACGTCATCTGCATAGTGTTGGTTTTGTACAATCTTTTCAGAAAATGGCTTCAGAAATACATTTCTCCCCAAGAGGTATGGAGGATTTTATGTCTTTACTTTAAATCTCTCCAGTTGATCCAGATGATTGTGTTTCTCAAATGTCAGTCATTAAAATGACTTACAAAGACAACTGGCTCTTTCCCCTTTTACAGCAAAGAAAGGGCTCTGAAATAAAACAAAGTAGAATTGTCTTGTTAACTTGTCCTTCACCCCTTGGATCTTGTTAGAGCATGATTTCTCACACTACATGATTGGTATCCCAGCATTGCTCCTCACTCAAAAAGAAATAGAAATACAAATAAAAATACTCACTCAAAATACAAACATCCAGATTCCCTCCCCACATTTGTGGAACTAGAATCTCCAGAGGTGTGGACCTAGAATCAGCATTGTAAACAGAATCCCAAGGTGATTCTTGGGCATAGTAAAGTTTGAGAAGTGCTGCCTCAGATGTGAAGGATGAGTTGCCCTTTTTCTTTCCTATTGCACAAATGATTCAGTCCAACCCTAACACATTTCTTCCCATATTACATTGATTGTTTAATGCATTCTGTATTTCTACCTCCCATTTGCTATCATTTGAAGTCCGTTCTATTATATTTGATGGGCCCTTTAGTCCCCTGGCATACTTAGCCGTACCTTTATTATTGCCTATGGTTGCCACCAGGGCTTTCTAAGTAGACTTTTTGGAACAGCTCCTAGAAAAGGAGAGTACATTGACCTTCTTCAGAAAATTAAGCCAAAGAGAGAAAGGATGCTGGGGAAACTCTTGTTCCTTTTTTAGAAATGGCAGGAATGTAACAAAAGGTACGGCTTCTTTCTCACTACAACATCTGACCAAAGTTATTAAGAGCTGTGTGATGATGTGGGAATCCCAATGGTCAAATAATACTATAAAGCTTCAAGTATTTTAAAGACCAATATCTAAGGAGACATTAATTTAACTTAGAACTGGCCTTGCTTCTTCAGACAAGCATGGGGAAAATATGGGCTCAATAGTTGGATAAATGGAGGTTTAAGTCTAAAACTTACAGTTGGTGATATAGTGAATCACTCATGTTGGCTATTTTAAATGGCCTATTCATCTATAAAATGGAAAAAAATAATTTACCTTAAAGTTTATTTGGGCAAAATGAGTAATAGGGCAAACTGTAGTGTTTGGCATTTTGTATTTCATTTAATAGAAAACTCTCTTCAACCCATTCTAGGATTGGATTATTTTCTTGGGAAAATAGCTGTAGATAGGAAACAAGGATACACTCGTAAGCATTGTCATACACAGCTCAAGGGGAAATTTCTACCCCAAGAGTGAAATTCTTGAGCAATTTATGAGTAACCTCTGTGGGTGTCAGTGACAGCGCGAAATGTGGAGTGGAGATGACTGTGGGTCAAAGAAGAAGGAAACTGTTTATCCAATTGGTTACTTGTAAACTGTTGAAATCAGCAACATGAATGATAAAATACAAATGTCTAAGCTAAGAAGTGTAAGACAGAATTCCTTAAAAAGAAATTCTGAAGAGTCCAATTTCAAAAGTTGCTCATTTGTTGTAACATTTTTTCCTAACTGTCTTACATACATATTTTGAATTCTTCGATTTGAAGCCCAGTCTGTTCAGTAGCCATGGGGAAGTTGAGGCCTAATGAATAGTGGCAGAGGTAGAATTAAAACAACATGACTTTATTGTTGTATGTGGTGTTCTACTCACTACAGGGACCCTATCACTTGATGGAACTTACATCGCAAATGTAAAGACTTCTAAAATATTTTATGAGCTTAGTCTTTGCTTCCCCATCTGCAACTCATGATCATATATTTTAAGCTTCATTTCCATTAGTGGTGTTAAAGGCCCCACAAATGAAGCTGAGAAAAATACTGAAAGTTCATTTTGGGTTTTGTGAAATTCCATGAAATGACATGCCATTTTATGATCTCTTAGGATATAAATTAGATAAGCCAAATAACAGAAAGATCTTCCTAAACAATATCTACAGGCTAAAACTTCGCTTACTGTGGCTTTTTCAAGGGCAACAGTATTTTGCTTTTTTATGAACATTTTTTATTGAGATATAGTTGACATAAAATATTAGTTTTAGGTGTCCAACAGTGATTTGACAATTATATACATTACAAAGTGCTCACCAAGAGAAATGTAGTTACCATATGTCACCATGCAAAATTATTATAATTTTACTATATACCCTATGCTGTACTTTTCATCCCCTTGGCTTATTTATTGTATAACAAGAAGTTTGTACTTCTGAATTCCCTTCACCTATTTTACCCATCCTCCTACAACTATCAGTTTATTCTCGGTATTTATGAGTCTATTTCTGTTTTTGTTGTTATTGTTGTTGTTCATTTGTTTTGTTTTTTAGATTGCATATGTAAGTAATGTTGAATATCTGTTCATGTTCTCTTGTCTATCTGTATATCTTCTGTGGAAAAATGCCTATGCTGCCTGCCCATTTTTAATAGGATTATTTGTAGGGTTTTTTTGTGTGTTGATTTTTAAAAATATATGATTTTTAAAGATATATATATATTGGATATTAACTCCTAATGGGATATATCATCTGGAAATAGCTTCTCCCATTCAGTAGGTTGCCTTTTTGTTTTGTTGTTGGCTTCCTTTGCTGTGTAAAGGCTCTTTAGTTTGATTTATTTCCAATAGTTTAGTTTAGCTTTTATTTCCCTTGTTTAGGGAGATAGATCCAGAAAAATATTGTTAAGGTAAATATCCAAGAGATTATTGTCTATTTTTTCTCTTAGGAGTTTTATGGTGTTAGGTCTTATATTTAAGTTTTCTAATCCATTTTGAGTTTATTTTTGTGTAAGGTATAAAAAAGTAGTCCAGTTTCAATCTTGGAGGTATTGACACATCTACTTCAGTGTTACTTAAGAATGTTAGTTCATGACCAAGTCACGTTTTGTTCTAAGAATGCGAGGTTGGCTTAAAAGTACAAAATCATTTATGGTTTGTCTCCCTCCCAATCCCATTTTCTTTCATTTATTCTTCTCATACCCCTGGGGCAATACATTATATGTTTATAAAAAAATTACAAAATTAAAAAAAAAGAAAAAAAAATATAAAATTATAAACTAAAAAAAAAAAAGTACAAAATCAATCAATATATGCTAAACTTATCACGGTCCTAAAATAAAAAGGGAAAGACATGATCATATCTCTGTGGATGCAAAACATTCATTTGGAAGACTTAACATTAATAATAAAAACTATTAGTAAACTAAGAATAAAAAGGAATTTCCCCTATACAATAAAGAGTAATTGAAATTAAAAAACCTACAACAAACATGTAGTGGTCAAATAGTGAAAGACTCCCCACTGGAATCAAAACTTAGTAAAATCACTAATTCAAATGCCAATAGAGAATCATTTTTAGCTCTCGATGTTAGAAATAATAATTACAAGCTTAAATGCAAGCTGAGGTTGTTTTCCAGATCCCTTCTTTCTTGTCTGTCCAGAGTCCATATTTTACTGTCCTACCAATATAAAAGTGCTGAATTGCAACAAATGCAAATGACTGCAGTTTTCTTTTCTCTTGAATTTTGAGAGGGGTCCTGGATGCCTCCTTTGTTACCTAATGTTTTCAAACAATGTGCTTTCATTTCCTCTCAAAAAAGTTTATCCATTTCCTTTTTAAAAAATAGTTTTATATTTTTGTATTTTATATTTTATATTTATATATAAAATTATATATATAATCATATATATTAATTAATATATATTAATTATATATTATATTTTTATATTTATATGTATATTTTATATTTTTATATATTTATAAAAATAGTTTTATATATTTTGTCTCATTACTAACATACCTTAAATGTTTATTTTTGAGTTTTTTATTCAATTGCAGTTAAGTCAAGGAAAAATCAGCTTTGAATAATAATTTGTCCTCAATCTTTAGTGCTTTTAAGCCCTATGTTAGTATTTTTCATACATTTCTTTTATAATTTTTGTTGCATTAAGGTAGGAACATTGTCTTTCTTGGTATGTGTTTTATACCCTCACATAGAATCTGAATATGTTTTCAGTAAGTCTTTCTGAAAAAGTGAACTAATTGATTGATTCATTTTATATCTTAATTTCTCTAAAACCAAGACCTCTTCTAAAATCAATGTTATTTTTAAATACCTGCAAGACAAGTCGATTTTGGTATAATCGAGAAAGTATTAATATTAAAGCACTTTAGAACATATTAAACTTGATAATCATTACATATTTTAAAACAAAGTGCTTAGTCCTTTTAGTCCAAAGATGACAGATTTCATATTTGGATATTCTGCAAGGACTGAGAAATCATTGTTATGGCATTACTCATTTGATCATTACGGCAGCTAAGGGTAACTGAGTTTTTATTACTCTGCAGATTGCCATCTGAGAAATAGTAATTAACTAATTTATAATATTAAGTCATGAATTATATATATAAATATTTATGTTAATTATAAATTAACTAATTTACAATAATTAAATAATTTATTATTATTAATAATAAATAACTGCGACTTGGAGAAGTTAAAAAACTTGCCTGGGTCACTTAGTATGTGGCAAAGCCAAGACTCGAAAACAGATGTGTCAGGCTCCAAAGAATATACTCCTAATTATTGTGTTAATACTTCCATTTGTGTATGAGACATTTAAAATAATTCCCACTATAGGGGTAACATCTTTAAACTAGAAGTCATCACAAAACCTGGGAGAAAAGTCAATCTCTTCTGTTCACATGAGCAAAACATGGCAGTAAGCAACAAGTTAAAATTAGGATGGTTAACTAGAGTTAAAGCAGGTCTGGTATAGGCAGAGAGAGATGCATGATCAATCAGAGTAGGATCTCTGGAAGATACAGCGATTGAGCTGGGTCTTGATGTGAAATTTTGATAGGCTGAAGAGAGAGGAGAGGCATTTAAGCAAGGCTGATAGCATAAATAAAGGCTCAGATGTAGGAAGCACCAAACTTATTCAAATGATTGTGAATGTTGAGTATTTAAGGATCCCAATTAGTAACATCACATTTTTGTCTCACCTGTTCTAAAATAATTAAAAAATTAAAAGAGTAAATTAAAACTGACCAAAGAATCCTCTTCATTACTGGCAAAGCTGTTCTTCAAAATCTCGGACTTACCTGTGTGAGAGTGAGCTTTACAGTACTAAATCCCAGAACTAGAATTACCCATTAAGAAGAATTAAGCTTACCATGTGTGGAATAATAGCGTGAAACATGTACTTCCTTTAAGCACTTGCTCCTAAGAAGAACAGAAAGGAACTAGGCAGTCTCATCACTCATCTAAGCAAGTTCATCTTCTCTAGGGTGGACTGAAAGGAAGTAGAGTGGCCAATAGAGTTATTCTAATTAAGTTCCTTCACAGGTCAGGAAACACTGGGAGTGGAGATGCAGCATACCACCAACTTGGCCAAACTTGAAAATCTATATCTAAAAATCATAAGAATTGACTCCCTTTTTAAAATTTTCTACCTGGCACACAATGCTAGAATTCCAGGCCTTCATTCCTAGTTTCCTATAAATATTTCAAATAGCAATGAAATTGAACTGAAATACTCCTGTACAAAGTAGCTCAAGGGAGATATCATAAGTCATGCAGAAAAGGCATGTTTAAAATGTAAGAACTATCTTGGACTAAATAAGGTACACTGTTCTCAGTTCCTTTTGGAATGGAGGGTCACATTCTTTTTGGAATGGAGGGACATGTTTTCTCCTAAGCATATTACAAACTGAATGGAAGACAGGGTTTCTCAGATTGGATCATGGTATCTTTTTAACTGTACCTCATATGTGTTCAATAGTTGAAATAATTAAATCTGAAAAAAATAAGACCTTGGTATAAATATGCTATATCCTAAGACTTTTACTTTCTCGTAAAGAAACAACTAGAGGGATCTATTGATTTTATGTATTTTTTTTTAATTCCTAGAATTTATATATTTTTTGTTTCCATTTGAATCTTTGCCCAACTCTGGTGCTAGAATGCTTTTTAATAATCTGGATATCCAGTATTATCTCTTTGTCTTCTCATGTATCCTTTCTATCATTAATTTATGATTTTATGAACAAATGTAAATTTTATTATTTAGGTAAAATAATAGGCATCTGGGTTCTAGTAATCACCATTTCACACCAAAATTGTGGGTGATATAGGCATTGAAGTGCAAAAGTACATAGCAACTACACTTTAAAATCTGATATATAAGGTTTATTGGGGTCCTATACACCATTCTGGAGTTAGGAGTCTCAGGTTTCTAGATACTACTACCTAATAACTACAGACTTACTAAGGCAAGAAAATGCTTGGACTGTCTCACACATCAAGATCAGTTAAACTGGAAATAGGCATAAAGAACAGGAATTTGAGTTTCACCAAGGGGGTGGTTTTGACAACTGAATATGATGAATGGCAACAAAGCTGAGAGAGTATGAGTGGCTAAAGAATTTATAGAGAGGAAGGGAGAGAGAGGATATGAGGAGGCAGGGGAAAATAAAATTGCTTGTAGGAATAATGGATTGAAGGTCCTTGTCGAGTCAAAAGATTTTGGAGACCAGAGTACCAGAGGAAGTTAGCTTAGAAACAACAGATGTTAGTCACATAGTAAGATTCGTAAAATAGAAATTATGAAAGGGTGGAAGTTAATTTTAAAGAAGTAAGGTTGCATATACCACACAAGTGGGTGAATAAAGTAATGATGAAGTCAATGTCAGCAATGTCAGCAGACTAAGGAATTCAAGGAACCCACAGAACCAAGTTTTGTGAAGATCATGCAATGGTTCTTGAAAATTCTGAGAATTTATTATATAAGGGATGTCAGAGAGTATGAGAGTGAACCAAGAGTTAACATTTTTAATTAGCGGAAAATGATCTGACCACATGGATTCAACATGCAACATTCTAGGCAGCTACTGCTGGGGTTGTTGAGAGTATGCCTGGGGAGGAGGGTATGTTGAGGGTATCTGTGGCTCCATCTTTACCCTCATAGATGAGAAAAACCATTCTGCAGATCAGATGTTTACACAGTCTGTGATCCAGGCCCCTTCTCAGTTGCTCCCTGATGACTGGAAAAGCCTAGGGAAATTATTGTCTTAGACTAGTATGTGGATTCACTGTTGACCTCTGTTATGGGTAGATGAGATTATACCAAGTGTGAAACTTTACCTGACACCTTTAGAGTGGAAACTTTTGAGGAAGACAAATGTTATCATGAGGTTTCCTTATTCACTCTGATAATCATGGTAGAATGCCTAGGGAATGCTTTGCATTGCTCCCAGGTTGCATCCCAAATTCCTTAGCATTATATGCATGAACCTCAATGTCTACTTCTCCAAATGTTCCTTCTCTATCTTTTCCTTCACTTAGTCCTGACACTCTATGGTATACCCACAGAACTGTTTGTAATTTCCCAAATATTTCAGGCTCTTACACGCCTCAGGGAATTTATACCTGCTGTTTCTTCTACATACCATTTACTTTCATTCTTCACCTGATAACTCTTTCTGTCCTTCATGGTTCAGTTGAGATGAAGCAACCTCTGAGAATGTTTGCATCTCTCTTCTTTTATTCTCTTTCATGGCACTTGTAAGAGTGCTATGAATTGCCTATTTACCTCTCTTTGTACATGGGTGGCACTTCGTGAGCTGAGAATTTCTCATTTACCCTTCTATCTTCAGTTCCACTGGGAGTGGCTTATAGCAGATGATCAATAAACATTGGTTACTATAAATCTATTTAGTTTTTTATAGTAATCAATCTTCCTTTTTTAAAACTTACAATTCTAAAATTTCAGAGGAAATTCCCAGATATCATTACCTCTGCAAACCTGCTGTCATTAGAATTCAGCAGTTGCACTACTAATGGATGATAAGAGAGAAAAAAAAATTAAGTACAGACACATAAATAATAGAGATTAAGAGATCATGATTGGCTGAAGCTCCTTAATTGGTATTAAGGATTATTTTTAACAGTTATCAAATCTCCAACAGTGACAAAGTGTGTATTTTTTTTAAAGATTTTATTTATTCATTCGGCAGACAGAAATCACAAGTAATCAGAGAGGCAGGCAGAGAGAGAGAGAGGAGGAAGCAGGCTCCCCGCTGATCAGAGATCCCTATGCGGGGCTCGATCCCAGGACCCTGGGATCATGACCTGAGCTGAAGGCAGAGGCTTTAACCCGCTGAGCCACCCAGGTGCCCCCAAAGTGTGTATTTTAACTAGAAATCATTTTTGGGGGGGATGAAAATCTTCACTATTGCCTGCACTTTAGATATTTGGAGATAAATGGATTTTCCTCCAAAATTAAAACTATGCTCAAAGAAATTAAGATTATTCTAGGTTGGTATTAGGGTATTTTAGTCTATCTTCTCTATATTACCATCTGTATGATCTGCTGTAGGGTTTACGACTTAATCTAAAATTTTTGTAAGAGTATAGGATTGATGAATAAGTACCCTTATTCATCATGTACTCCAATTCCAATCCATTGGAATGAGCAATACTGAAGTTTGGCCTTAATGGTGGATTAGACCACCCATCTTCTCAGTGTAGTTGTAGTATATGAGGCTAGACTCATAAATGCCACAACTCAGAAATCAAAATATTGAGAATCTTGTCCACTGAATTAAAGCAGTAACTACAGGATTTCCCTATATAATGCAATGCTGTTAGGAAAGATAATCATTAGATACCTGGTCTATCATGTTGTCTTCCTTTCCACCAGATCAGTCAGAAGGGAGGAAATGTGACACAGAAGACAGTTGAGGGTAGATGTAGAAATATGTTCCAAGGAGTTAAGTAGCTTGCCTTAAATTGACTACCTAGTAAGAACTAAAGTTAAGGTGTAGGTCCAGATTGAATCTCAAGCTCACACCATGTTCATTGCATAAACTTGTTTAGAGCAAAGAGTGTTGTTGCTCAGGGCAAGCAGGTAAGGCAGGGCCTCTATGTGAAGTTGGGCAGGGGGCAGGAAGGAGATCTTTGGTCACATAGGACAGAGAGCATCAGGAGGAAAAAAAACAGAGAAATGGAAAACATGAGGTGTAGCTTCAGCCTTTACCATGCTTTTGCTTAGATCCTCATAATTAACGAGAAAAAGGGGGAGGGAACTGTGTTTTCCTAGTACTGCTGGTCCTGCTTCTGAAAGCTCTTCCTTTCCTGGGGATTAGAGAACATGGCTACATGCCAAGCCAACGATCTCTCCTGCTTAGTTATCCCAAGTTTTCTTCCCTGGCAGAGATACAGTGAGACAGTGTATTGATTTCACCTCAGATTTTCATCTCGGTCATTCAACCTATGTTCAAGAAGTGGCATTATTTTACTGCTGGAGGCAGAGAGACACTGTCAGTCTCTCCCCGGGGGACAGTGCAGAGAGACTGTTTGCTGTCATCCCTTTCCTTGTCTGCGTTTGTTTTACATAACAGCATGCCACAACTCTTCAAGGAACAATGCTAGACACTGCCCAGGTTTCCCTTCTTGTGACATGTAGGGAGGAAACATCAGTACTTGCAAAATGCTGTTGCTCCAAGCTTAGCTCCCAGCTGGCAGATAATCAATTTTCTCCAATGCACAGTGACTTTCTCTCCTCCCCTCTCCCTCTTAGACCATGTTACACATGGTAAAGTGTGCTGATAGCTTCCAGTTCTCTGTGAGGAAGACTGAAGAGTAAGGGCTTCATTTTCTTCATTTCTAAGATGCAGGTATTGGACAAGCTGATATTTGGAATTGAAAATTTCTGTGGTTTTGGTTATTGAGTTATTATGTCAGTGCATGTAGCAACAAAGAGGTATAAAACTTTTAGTGAAGATTTACCATGAGAGAATTTCAAATTGAGAATCAAACTACTGGAATTCTCTATTTTAGATCCATGCTAACTAATTGTGTGACCCTGGATGTATCATTTTAACTCTGAGCTTCAGGTAGAGCTGGATTAGATAGATGACCCTTGAGATTTCTTCTAAATCTAAAGTCTAAACTATATGCATTCTCTTTTTCTATTAATACACCTTTCACTTACTTTAACATGATAGTTGTTTAAAGGAATTAGTTTAGAAGAAGGAGCAAAGGGAATCTGTTTATAGTCTATTCTTTATCACTATCTTTTCTCAATAAGAATATTGGTCAAACTACATAGAGGAGTGATGAGGGAATGTGGGAAGGTTTATGTCACCACAGTTAAGGTCCTTCTACAAAAGATGAGCTATAGAAGACACTTTTAGAACTGTAGTAATCTGTTATTTTCTTTCAGAAATATTAATTTGGTAATTTTGTGTTAACAGGTAAAAATAAGTAAAGGAATAGCCCTAAATGCCTAAAAGACCTTTAAAGTGTAGTCATAGACATATTTTCACTTTGTCTCTATTGCCCAATAATTAAAATCCTTTGGTATGTCTTTCCTACTAGAAATGTTCTAGGCTCATTGGATAGTGAAGTCAATATGCAATTAGGATTTTCAGGCAGTCATTGAGATCCTCTCATCCACATATCCAGGTCCAGCCAACTGGGGTCTCTTTCAGTGTAGGTCTTTGGTAGCTCATTTTGGCCAAAGTCATTTTAGGATTGCTATTCTGTACCAGAATTTTTAGGGTGCTCATAAAATCTTGAACAGCTTTTAAGTTCAAGGACTGGCTCATATATGCTCCTGGGAAATCAAGGCTCTTAGGCTCTTCAGACATATCCCATACCAGGCTCTACTTCATTTTTAATGAACTTTCAGTTTTGAAAGTTAAATGTCAACATTTCCTTTACAGGTATCCATGTTCTTTGAAAACAGATCTTCCCCTATCGTTCATTTCAAGCAATGTTTTCTTCAGCTTTTGCAGAGATGGGTCATATGGCTAATCTTTGAGCACTGTGTGTGCTTATGGGGCACTGAACTCTTCACACCCATTGTGGATTTCTCACATAGGTTATTTTGATCTTCAAAACAATCAAATCAACCTTGATTGAGTGACTGCTAGGGCATGATGCTTCCTATTTTCAGTCTGCTCTACTTCCTTGTGCTTGATTATTCTACTCCCATAATGAGCCCAAGTGACACCAAATTTAGCTTTTCTCGTCCCCTCATTGGAGCTATCTGTGTTAACAGGGGCTGCCTCACATAATTCCTAAATGGGCTCATTGCATTGTATTGCATTTTTATGATCTTACATGAGGAGAATCTATACTAGAAGTAAAACATACCCACTAAAACTTTTTGGCTTCATTAAGTGGTAGAATCCATGTTCATGAAAAAAGAAATGGCTGCGGATATTTGCTTTCCTCACCTTACATTCAGTCAGGATAGCTTTCAGATCATTCTTTATTCAAGTAGATTAAAGTCGATCAATCTGTAATGAAGTAGCTATAGAAATAAATGTATATGTCTACCAAGTACAGTTTAATGCTTTATTTTGTTAAAATGCCTTGGTATGATGTATTTGATATAATTTAGTATGTTTGAGAAGTTTAACCAGTTTTTCTCATTTGTATTATTTTGCCAATTTTTATCTGGTTTTTGAGGGCCTAAACTTATCTTATACATACAGGGTTTTAAAAAAACAAAAAACAAACAAACAAACAAACAAACGAAAAATCAAAATACGTCTAACTTGTGTGGCATTTAAAATTTTATTTTTTAATTTTTTAAAATTTTTTATTTTTTTGCTTCTAACTTGTCTGGCATTTTTCTCTTAAGAAGAATTGGGGAAATAATTGCCATTGATGTTGATGTATAATACAGATGTGTTAGTCCAGCAGGCTAGTTCCTGTTCCCTATTAACTGTATGACTACAATAGGAGTGTATCTTAAATAATTAAGTTTATTTGAGATATACATATTAGTATACCCTTAATTATCAATAAAAGTAAAATCCTTTAACTTAAAAAAAAAAAAAAAAAGATGAGCTATGTGTAGGGTTGGTGAATTTGACATCGGGGTAGATTGCACATGGTTCACCAAAGACACAAGTTTTAAAACATGATGGAGTTTCTTCCCTAGCATTGTGAAGAATAGATATACTAAATATTTAGCTTAAAGCAGCTATTTTCAGTTCTTTAATATCATTGAAAATTTATAACCTTGAAAACCAGGTTTTTCCTGGTTTTTATATATACATTTTTCCAACTACTCTTTCATGCCACCAAATCCAATATGTTATCAAAGAACTGATTGGGCCACAGGGGCTATAGATTCATGTTAACAACTTCTGCAAAGTGCATGTCTTTTAGAAGTGGTGATTCAACATGGGGGCTTAAGTGGGTAGGAGAAGAATCAATGAAACAAGATGGGATTGGGAGGGAGACAAACCATAAGTGACTCTTAATCTCACAAAACAAACTGAGAGTTGCTGGGGGGAGGGGGTTTGGGAGAAGGGAGTGGGATTCTGGACATTGGGGAGGGTATGTGCTTTGGTGAGTGCTGTGAAGTGTGTAAACCTGGTAATTCACAGACCTGTACCCCTGGGGATAAAAATAAATGTTTATAAAAAATAAAAAATTTAAAAAAAAAAAAAAGAAAGAAAAGAAATAAAAGAAATGGCTTGGGGAAAAAAAAAGTGAGGATTTTTTTTTTTTTTTCTTCCCGGCCAAGAAGGCTGGAGAGGGGAAGCAAGGCACTTCAACTTGCCATTATTTAAATACCAGATTCCAAGTGGCTTTAATTTTAATGATGTTAACATCAAATTCTCCTTGAGAGATCTCTTGTGATCAGCTGCGAAGAGGCTGTTGCCTCAATGCTGAGAGAACAATAATGCTTAGCAAATAACAGCTCTCTACAGTTAGTGTAATTTTTCCCTTCTTATTTGCTAATCTAAACGCAGTTATTCTGCAGAAAGAATTGGTTAACTCAAGTTTATTTAGGAACTCAAGCAGGGGAAAGGAGACAGAACATCTAATTAAATCTTTAATGCATAAAATCATACTTCAATTTTATAACTCACAGTTTAGTTATTCAAATGACAGTATTAATGAAAACAAAAAAGCTCTCAGGGGTAAATTGAGAGACCTAGCTTCTGGTGAAGGTTCTGTGGTGTGACCTTTGGCAAGCTCCAGTATTCCTCAGAGCTTTACTCTCTCATCAGGAAAATGAAGAAACTGGCCTGATCTCTGAATTCTCTTTCAGCTATGACACCCTAGGATCAAATCCAAATTCAGCAGTGAAAGTACTGAAAATTCCCTATATAATGAGGCCAAAGACACTTTCAGTTTTGGTGAGCAGAGCATTAAGCCATTGTTCTTGATGCTGATTAGACATGGAATACCATCTGTGAAAATAAAGCAAGTGCCAATTCAAAAAAAAAAAAAAAAAAAGAAAGAAAGAAAGAAAGAAAAGGATTTGGGCGGCCTTTAATAATCTCCTATATCAATCATGCAATAGCAGAGCCAGATATGAGGCCAATAACTACATACCTTGGTTCATATGATTCTTCTCCCAGAAAACTTATTCCAAGAAGTCTGTTTAGCTCAAAAGCACAAGTCCTTATCTTCCCTGTGGGCAGAGAATGCTGAGCGTCAGCCTCCGATCTAGACTGTCCTTTATAACATGAAAGAGACACAAGACTCCATGTGGCAGACAGATTGATGCTAGAACTCATTCTCTGATACAGAAATCGAAAAGCCTTGAGGTGTGAATCCTGAACATAATGAGCAAATGGATGTGGTTGCATGCTTTTCTCAAATCTTTATATTATTTTTCTTTACTACTCAAGTCACAGCAAGGGCTTTTTGATGGGTAAAAAGTGGTGCTTGTGTCTAATAGTTGAGTAGAGGCAGGACACATGTCACCTCACAAGTCCTGAGGTATTCTTGAGTGGGCAGTATCACATATTGAGTATAAGGCCTGCTGACCCCCAGGAGGGGGCATTCTTAACATGTTTTGTTGTTTGTTTGTTTTTTAAGATTTTATTTATTTATTTGAGAGAGACAGTGAGAGAGAACATGAGAAGGGAGAAGGTCAGAGAGAGAAGGAAGCAGGGAGCCCAATGGGGGACTCGATCCCAGGACTCTAGGATCATGACCTGAACCGAAGGCAGTCGCCCAACCAACTGAACCACCCAGTCACCTGGGAGGGGGCATTCTTACATCCCCCTGATGCTGTGGTCTTCTCATGTTTTTATGTCTGTAATGGAGTCTTGTCAGGGGAAGGCAAAGGATAGATTGTTGTGCTTTCTTGTCTGACTGCAAGGCCATTCCAGTATAATAAAAGAGGTTCTGTCAGGTGTACAGCTGTAGAATTCTTAGTCTTAAAACCAAAGGAGAAAAGAATGGTACTAAGCTCTGACTTCCTGACAGGTGGAGAAAAATGGATGTTTATTGTAGATACAAATCAAAATGAACAAGCTGTGATATAAAGTAGATTCTCAAGGTCACAAGAGCCTCTGAGTTATGTGGAAACATTAGGAAAAGGAAAAAAACAATGGTAATAATTTTTAGTGACATTTATTAAGCATCTACTATGTTTCAGTCCCTGTTCTAAACACTCAACAGGAATCCTTCCACTTCGCCAGAATTCTAGTAAGGAGGGATGACTATTAACCCTATTTTTCTATGTGCTAAAACTGAGATTAGACAAGTTAAGCAAGCTGCTTAAGATCATAGAGCAAATTAATATCAAACTAAGAAATCCCCCTTTTTTGTCATATATCTCCTTTCTTCATTTTTCATAAATTTTAGAGCTGTTGGCAAAATTTGGATATGTTTAAAATATGCAGATTTAAATAATATCACTAATAATAAATTTAATATTAAAGTCATATTTAACATTTTATGTAGGGTTCCCACAAAATCCACTATCTAAGTGAAGTAGTTTTATTTTATAAAAAAGACAAAAAGAACCAGAAAAGAAGTAGGATTTACCCAAGATTACACAAGATCTAAACAGGCAGGAATTAGAGCACAGGTCTGCTGACTTTGAGTCCAGTGCTTTCCCTACCAAAAGATATAGCTTCCTTTTTCAGAGAAGTTGAGCTTTTTAGAACCAACTCTATGTAGTTTGATATAATTTTCAGAGTTTAAAAAAATATATTAATAACAGGGATGCCTGGGTGGCTCTGTTGGTTGGACGACTGCCTTCAGGTCAGGTCATGATCCCGGGACTGGGATCGAGTCCCGCATCGGGCTCCCAGCTCCATGGGGAGTCTGCTTCTCTCTCTGACCTTCTCCTTGCTCATGCTCTCTCTCACTGTCTCTCTCTCAAATAAATAAAAAATCTTAAAAAAATATTAGTAACAATTTTTAACAGACACATTAAAAATTATCTTGAATATCACAAAGTGCAAAACTTCCTGGGTGAGAGAATTCCAGCAGGGGAAGAAAGCTTTAAAATGGAGTAGTTGGGCATGGAGCAAAGAGCAAGTGAGGTCAAGATTTTAAGTTTATAATTTTGCAGAGTATCCCCAGGAGTGATTTGACATCGTGGAGAACATTTTGTGATTTGACCTTTTCCAACCATTGCCTGCAGTTGCCTGAATTTGGATGTTCTTTTTCCAGCTGCTTTCAAAGCTGTTTTAGAAACCTTGGTATTCTGATAACATGAGTTTCTCAACTTCTGTAGAGTCTTTTCTTTAAGAAAATGTCAGTGCCTGGGTTAGATTAATCAGGTCTGGCTTCAAACACAAAATTATGCCTGGCCTGTCAAATGAATAAAATAAGAAATTACAGTGTTTCTACTGACATGGTTATTTCTCTAGGAAAGTTTACTGGGTTTGAATTAAAATCACTAATAACATTTTTCTCTTTGCATCCTGATTTTGAAACCCTCTGTAAGATACATTTCATAAATCTAACAGCTAGAATTCAAATAATACCATCTTTATTGCTGGTAGCAGTGATTTGGAAGATTGGTACTATTTCTCATCAAAATTTAATTTTTGCTATTACCCAACTCAGAGGAGAAGTTGGTGTACAAGACCATCTAGTTGCTTGAAATAGCAGGCTGGCAACAATCAAGTACCTAAAGTAGGGACTGGATGAGACAAACTTCTAGATTGACCTCTAAAAATCAGCCCATGGCTTGATGTGGGAGATGTTACCAAGTGGAGAACAGATGTAAGAAATTATTAGATCTATCCAGTAAGTAAACACATAAGTGGGCAAGCATCTCAATTTTGCCTATCAGATAACAGAATGAAGTGGGAGAAAGTCAGAGTGCAATCTCTTTTTTCAGGTACTTTATAAAAGGGTGGAAATTCCTGTATAATAGGTGAGGAAAAATAGAGGGAACCATGGCTGCCCATGGCCAAAGACTCCATTTTTCGTGGACACAACTATGGACATGCCTTTTCATGCTGGGAAGTCTTGTTTCTTTCTACAAGTCTCAAATAGGATTTCTATTCTTTTCCTCTGGGAAGGGCAATCTCATCATGTGTATGTCAGTATGTCACAGATTATAACTGTGACAAATCAGTTATAATCTGTAATTACAAAGAGCAAAAATAAGTAAATAAATAAATACTCCCTTATCTAGCACTTACCTATGGTTGATTGGAAGTAAAAAACTACTATTTTTCTTGGGATTTCTCAAATACACAGCCATACCTCTATTAAGCCAGTTTAGTTTTCTTATCAAAGGTGACAGATTTAACTATACTATGGTATGTGCTTCTTATTGGTCTCCCTCTCCTGAGCTGTTGAAAATACTTCAGCAACTTAGAGCCAAGAGAGCAAAGAGTGGAATATGAATTCACATTTTAAAATTTACCCTGAAATGGGACTTCTGAAAGAGATAAATTGGAAGATCTGGTGGTGTTGTAGTAATACTCTACACGAGGAGTAACCATACATAAAAGGATATTTTGTCACCTTGACTACCAAGCCATGTTAATATGTAACAGCCCATGCTTCAGGGTCATGTTGAACAGAAGAGATGATTTTTGTGACCCACATCTGTGAACTATGCTAAAATGATGGTATTAATGATGTTCATGGATATACTGATGTTCATGTAAGTTTATGATGTTCATGAATGTTTGACTATTGTTCCTGATAGTTGCAGGTAGCCTTTTAACAAAGGATAAAAACATTTCACTGGAGAGGAAGCTTACTTACCAACACTGTAGAATACCAATACCAATCTTCTTTGATGGGTCTTTAAGAGGATAAAATTGGTTGATAGGGATAAATTCTAGGACCTTTCTATCCAATTCTCTTTTGGATATGGAGCACTATTTCTTCTATGCTTATATGGGCCAGAATAGGGTTAATAAAATTACAAAGAACCCTGCTATTTTGTAATAATATATTACATGTATACATTCTCTCTAAAAAATTAAAAACACTTTTTCTACCAATAGCAAATGTGGTTTTCACAGCAACCTTAGTAATAGGTGTGTTTATCCCTATTTCCCTGGAAGAACTTAAACAACTTACCCTACTTGCTGGACCTTGTTTGTGTCATTACTAGTACTTGAATTCTGGAACTGCAATCTGTGTACTTTCTGCTACTACAACCTATTCTGCACTGATAGAAAACATGTTTGGTATCGAGTCAGATGTTTGTTAGGAGTTAGATTTAATTATGCTGAGAAATTGCATTTCTTTTAGATGGATCAAAGTGGCAAATGCATTCATTCGTATCTTCAGCTTTAGATTTCTGAGACAGAGTTGTTTTGCTTATATAAATCTCAAGGTGAATTTATTTGGACACTGTTGGAATTTGGTAATGGACCCAAAATAATGAATTGTATTACAAAAGGTCACAATAATCTATGAAACTTGTTTCTAAAGCAAGGGAAAAAGAGAAGTGATTTACACTAGTAAATCTAGTAAAGAGAATTTTCTAGTATAGAAATGCAGAAAATCAAAATATTAGCAAACATTTAGGTTCACTGTGTAAACCTAGAGAAAACCACTAATCTCTGGAAGCTTTACAAATACTAAGCTTCCTTCTATCTAAAGCTATTCTCCAGGAGGACAACTTTAGTAGAGTTGAGTTTCCATCTTCCTAAAAGTAATATGCTTATCACATAAGGTTCAAGAGCAAATGAAAAGAATTTTTCTCTTTATGGTTGGGGCCCCCAGTTATCCAAACCAGCTTTCTATGCTAACTATATTCAGTAATTGCTCATCTTTCTGCTTTCCTTACGCCCACTTCGCGCCCACCTTTATTTCCATGATCCTAACCACTGGCTTAAAATGAACAGGCTATTTACTACAAAAGGAGTACTGCTTTGGGAGGCAAGAGTCATGGGTCTGCCACTAGATAGCTCTGTGTCCTTCGATAAAATACCAATCATCTTTGATGGTCTTTAAGAGGATAAAATTGGTTGGTATGGATAAATTTTAGGACCCTTCTAATGGATTCTCCTTTGGATGTGGAGTACTATTTCTTCCATGTTTATATATGCCAGAATGGTGTTAATAATATTACAAAGATTATGCTACTTTTTAATAATATATGACATTAATGGGCCTTTTATTATGGGCCAGGAATTATACTACACACTTCACATATATTAATTCTTGTTAGTTTAGTTTCACAATAACCCTGTGAGGTGGGGTTTTTTATTATTCCTATTTACAGATAAGGAAGTTGAGACTCAGAGAATTAAACACTTTCCCCAAATCACATAACCAATTAGTGATAGAAATAAGACTTTTGAACCTAGCCAGTCTGACATCACAGTCCTTATAGTGGACATTTTTCTTTTAAGATTTTATTTATTTATTTGTCAGAGCGAGCACACACAAGCAAGGGGAGTGACTGGCAGAGCAGTCAGAGAGGGAAGTAGGCTCCCTGTAAATTAAGGAGCCTGGGGGACCCCATCCCAAGACCCTGGATCATGACCAGAACAGAAGGCAGATGCTTAACTACCCAGGCATTCCTGTAGTGGACATTTTTGATGACCCCACCTTCCCATCTTCTCTGAGCTGGAGTACCCATCCTCCAGGTGCTATAAGAAGTGGCTGCTGATAGCCCACCACTGTCCCCTTCTCTACAGAATTGCCTTTGACCAAAATAGAACCATCTCAACTAAGAGATTAAGATCACTCCACCACAGCCTACAGAGTGCAACTGACTGCTGCTCTTGCCTCAAGGTGGCACTTACTCTGTGGTACGATTTGTTCCAGAACCTCCTAGAAGTTCCCCTACTTTTGCTTAGCTTTTTTTTCCACTGCTGGTTCTTGCTTCCTTTCTTCTAACAGTTAAACCCTAATAACTCACTCACCCTTGCAGGAATTCTTAACTCCACCTTTACTTCTAGGAAACCTAACTAACTGCAGCTCCTGGTCTTCACCTCAATTCTGTGCTCTCTTTGCTCAGTGGAGAAGTCAGAGGAAATCTTTAAAAGATAGATTTGGCCTAGAAAAAATTATAAATTATACTTTTAACTTTCCATTGTAATTTTTCCAGTTGCTATTTTTTTCAGCCTATGAGCTTAAAGAAATAACAGATGAAATAAAAATGGTGGTTTTGAAACAAAATCACACCTACCCATTAGACATAAGATGAAAGACTGATTGATCTCTTTCAGCAGCCAAGCCCTGTTGTTCTATCCTCTCATTAATTGGATCTGGCTGAGAAACTCAAATTACCAATCGATTCTTTAATAAGCATAATGTGATCACTCTGATACAGCTGATTTCCCTCCCCTCCCCCTTTTTTTTCTTGGCAAGCAGTTAAGATTGCTAACAGCTCACTGTGACCTTATATTCACATCTCTGGGGATTAAGTTCAGCAAGGTATCCAATAAAAATATTTCCAGAAGCAATAATTTCTAAAGCAAAGTTTTAATATTTCATAAGCTCATGTTCGTCTCTGCCTTGGTCTTAAATGTTTTTAGTATAGGGTTCTCCCAGGGTTTTCTTCATTGCTTTCTAAGCTAAAAAATTTATTCATTTAACAAATAATTGCTGGACTCCTCCTGCATACCAGGCACTGTCCTAGATGCTGAGGTAAATTAGCTAACCAAGTATAGCTACTTCTCTCATGGAACTCATGAACTAATTGTAGATTGTAATCTCATATTCCCACCAGTCTTATTCTTTTAAACTGTGATCGGCTCTCTAATTGTCATACCATACTATGAGGTTTTACTGAAGAAATTAGATCTACTCAAGGACTTCTTTGATGATGGAATAAATTGACATCTGAAAAAAGAATGGAGTTAAAAGTAAAGATGGGGGTATTAGATTTTCAGCCAAGGGAATCAGCATGTGAAACGATCCTAATGCAAGAAGCAGCAGAGACTTTTAAAGAACCAGAAGAATACCAGTTGGAATGTGAGGAAATACTATTTAAGATGAGGCTAGAGATGTAATTAGGAGACTATACAAAGTCTTAAAGGAAAAGTTAAAGGGTTTTAGTGTATCCCTATATAATGGACACTTATTGAAGGGTTTGGAGGAGTGTATAAGTGTGTGACACGAACATAGGAACAGAGGATATTCCTGAAATTAGAGATAACATGGCAAATGAAGACAAAAGAATGAGCAGTACCCCTTAGGAGAATAGAGAGTAAATCAGGTTGGAAGGGCATTAAAGGCGGGGAGATCGTAAACAGTGTGAGATAGAGCGGGGATGGAGCAAGGTAAAATGGATCAGAAAAAACATGGTAAGCAGTATGGATTTTATACTGAGAAATTTGAAGGGAATGGCACGAGCAAAAGTGCATTTCAGGAAGATTGGTCTAAACTAACACTGTCCAACTGAGCTTTCTATGGTGAAGTAACTTTTCTGATATAGTACTCACTAGCCATATGTAGATACTGAGCACTTGAAGTGCCCTTGATGAACTGGAGGGATAGAATTTTAAATTTTATTTAATTTTGTATTTTACTTAAGGTAACTACCATCTTAGCGCAAATCTAGTAATAGTACAGAGTATGTATGTGTGATAGTGTGGTGATGCTGGGGACATCTGGAAGTTGGAATGAGGAAAAGGAGATGAGCTAGGAATCTGGGAGAGAGAGGGGGTCAGGAAGAATAAAGACAGAAAAACCATACAAGTGTGAGGTGAAAATATTTACTTTACTTTGTCTAAATGAAGGGAATAATGAGAAAGGTCTAGGTTAAATTCAGATTATAGACCACCTCCCATGCCAGACTAAGGGGCTTGGACTTTCTGTGAAGAGGAACATCGATCTCTTTTAGATTTGCAAAGATTGGAATTATTTAAGCAGAATTTTCAGAAACGTGCTTGTCAGAAACTTCATTTAATTATGGTATATAAGATAAATTAGCATCTATATTTTTTGTTAGAGCCCTTGTGCCATTGAGTAGTGATTCAATAGCCTTGTGTTTTTCTTAGTCTGAGGACACCTTGATGGCAAGAATTAGAGTTTGGCTGTTTTCCCTTCTGCCGTCCCAGGACCTAGTTGCTGGAACAATGTTGAATGTAATTCTAGAAAAGTTAATAGGAGCCTCAGACACTGTTGGGAATGGGGGCAGGCGACGGGTGCAGAAACACCTGGGAGTGGCATGTATAGAAGTTAGCAACTGATTAGACTTGAAAGTCATTACTTACCCATAATTCTCTAGACTCCATAAACTCAGGAGCTGTGATTCTGCCCAAGGACTAGATCATTCTTTTGGGAACACAGCAAATTTGGAGAAAAGTGTGGTGCCAATTAAAAGGTAGTATTTACAAAGCATTTTGGGGGCAGTGTTTATTCCAATATCTTGAAGTTAAATATATCTTTAAAAAGATATTTCCAAGGGCAGCTGGGGGGCTCCATTGGTTAAGTGTCTGCCTTCAGCTCAGGTCATGATCCCAGGACCCTGGGATCAAGTCCCGTGTTGGGCTCCCTACTCAGTGGTGAGCCTGCTCCCCACTCTCCTTCTCCTGCTCCCCCTGTGCACGTCCTTGCCCTCAAATGAATAAAATCTTTAAAAAAAAGGAGAGATTTCCAGATTATCTTTCAAAAAGTCAGTGTATGTCCCTACCAAGAGCTCTTCGTTCACATCTTGTCTGTACTTATTATTTATAGTGTTTTTTATATATTTTGAGATATTTGTATTTTCCTTTTAAAATTATCTAAAGCAGTCTCTTTCTTTTAACATTTTAAAAAGCTGTATGTTTATTTATTTATTTATTTAGTAAACTCTTCCCAATATGGGGCTTGAATTCATAACCCCAAGATCAAGAGTTGCATGCTATACCAAGGAGTTCTAAGTTTTACATGCTAAATGTGTAAATAATTTTCCTTTATGCTTTTTATGTTTCCCCAAATGAAGATGTAGCCAATCAACTCTTCTACTTTCCTGTGGTGCAAAGCAACCTCATAGAAGTATACCACAGATTCAAGTATTTCTAGAATGTGTTGACAGAGTTAGATCTAATGAATTGTCTCAACACATGTCTCTGTCTGAATTGTAGTCAGAAAATTATCTTCTTCCCTCTTAATCTATTTAATCTAGAATCAGTTGTGAGATTCCATAGGTCTTAATCCCCATACTCCCTAAACTAGAGGGCTATATGCAGAGCAGTGATTCAGAATATTTGTTGACTTAAACAAAGAGACTAGACAAATGGAAAGAAGGGCACAACACTAACACTATATGAGCATGGGAGAGCATAAACAATATTTTGACTTCAAGTCAACCTAGTAGAATAATATGTACTCTAGTTTATAGTTAAGTATAATGAGAATCATGAGTGAGGAACAAAGTGAAATGTTTTTTTTTCTTTTTTTCCCCCACCAACCTGACAGGTATTGATGATAAGGGATAATATAAGCATACATCCATTCAGCCCTAGTCTCTGTATATAATAGTTCTCATTCTAGGTAACCAGAAAATTCTTCTTGTCATTATGTGAAGTGTTCACAGGGTAGAAGACTTTTCTACCATTGGAAATTTTTAGGAAATAGTTTCACACCACAGTTAAAAAAAAGTTGGAATTCATTGGTCATTAATATTGGCAGTTTGTTTCTTCTTAAAACCATACATGAGAAGCTTAAAAAAGATAAAGAAAAATGGACATTAGTGGGTGTTATTCAAATTATATGTCTTCTCTTTTCAATCATAGCCTGTGACTATGACATTCTAAATTAAACACAGAAAAGGACCCAACTAATTTATTAAGTGCTATGACTTTAAATATCACATGTTAGACTAAATCTATAGAAGGAATATATTTGAAGTGGCTGGAATAACTACTTTTGACTTGGTTGGCATTTAAACCTTTTGGGCTTAGGAATCACTGATGTGGTACTTTCAGGGGATTTGATTTTATAGGTTCATTGGCCCAGAGTTTTTTAAAAATACAAAAAGGGATGTGGCCTTAGAGATAAGACAGGCATCAGGCTGTCACAGTGAAGCTGCTTTGCTTTTAAATGGCCTTCCCAAGTTTGAATTCATAATCTAGTGGTAGAAAAGCTTTGGATTTGCTGGCAAAGATGAAAGATGCTTGGAAGCTATTGCCTTAAAATAGAAATTGATGGGTAAATGGGCTTTGGAAGTTTAGAATCTGACCTGAAGGGAAGTTGAGTATTGAATTGAGATAATTATCTTGTTAACTTGAGAGAAAATTCAAGTCCACCTTTAAAAGAGTCAGATCATTAATGCCAAAGTGTAGATTCTCGTTCACTTATGCAATAAGAAGTAAAATGAAGTTACGAAAGTTATTTGGATAGAAAATATTATAATTTGTAAAGTCTCACACACATGTTAAAAATATGCAGAAAACTCTCAAGGACTCTGAAAATCGGGAGAAAAAGCGCACTGAATATTATTATTTAAAAATAAACCTCTCATTTTTCCCTATCTAGAATTTGAGACCTTGAATTTGTCTGTAGTATTCTGATCAAAGAAACAGGAAAGAAACAGACAGACATTAATAGGGATCATCTCAAATTAAATGTCTTTATCCTATAATTATAGCCTGTGCCTATTCTAAACAAGAAAAGCAGAGACCAAACTAATTTATGAACTGCCATGCTTTTAAGTAGCTTAAGTCTAACTAAATCAACACAGAGAATCATAATATCAGAGAACCAATCAAAATCTACTTAATCCCAGCAAGCAATTCCCACCTTTAAATTTTCAGAGGTTGTTGCTTAATAATGGGTACTTACTGTCACATTAAATTGTTCTCATGCATAGCCATATGGTTATTCTTTGATTCCTTTATCACTCTCCTATCAGGGATTATTTACATAAACTCTTTTTTTAACCCAGTGTTCTAGAACACATCTTCTTGATTTTGTGTGTTTTTCCCCCATGTTTAAATTTATAAATACATTCTTTCTTCTGATCATTTATTTAACAAATGTTACTGAATACCTATTGGGAGTCAAAGGGATGTTAAGTACTGGTTGTGGAATGGAATGCTGAAATAGGCACTGTTTGTGAACTCATAAATCCTAATGGGAGAGAGTTTATGAAAATAACTACACAAATGAGAAATTAAGAATCGTAGTTAAGTGCCATGAAGGAAAACCGTATGATTCAATGAAAACATTAGAAAAATGTCTCAGCATAGGAATTTAGTTATAAATGGAGTAAAAAAGGCATTTATTTAGGTGCCAGTATATTCCTCTATGGCTTGTATGGAGAAAGGTCCTGAGAACAGGAGGAAATTGTTACGAACTTAAGGGTCATTGCAGGTAAGAGAGGCACAGTGTAGAAACACTGTCCGCACCCTCCAGAAACATTTGAAAGAAGAAGATATTATCAATATACTCCAAATGTTTCCTCCTGTCTGAGAGTCACATTACTTATAAAAGGATCAGAATTCAGTTTAGTTTGGGTTTTGTTTTTTTTTTTAACCCAAAGGGATAGAAGATAGCTTTCAACATATCCCTTGCGTGAACTCTGAATTTAAATGTGTGAACACAAGAACTGAATATATGCTTATTTTCAAATGTTTTGCAGTTTTTTATTGAAGTATAATTGACATATTGAAGCATAAACCTATTGGTTTTAGGTATATGTCAGGTAATTTGATATTTTTATACATTATAAAATGATCCCCACAATATCTAGTTACCATCTGTTACCATACAAAATTATTATGATTATTATTGACTACATCCCTATGGCTTATTTATAAATACAAGCTTGTACCTCTTAATCACCTTTACCTATTTCACCTACCCGCAGCCCTTTCCCCCTCTGGTAGTCAGTAGTTTGTTTCCTGTATCTATGAGTCTGTTTCCATTTTGTTTTTTAGTTTGCACATGTAACTGAAGACAGTATTTGTCTTTCTCTGTTTTACTTAGCATTATACCCTCTGTGTTCATCCATGCTGTCACAAGTGGAAGGATTTCATTCTTTGTTTTATAGCAGAGTAATATTTATTTTTTTTAAGATTTTGTTTATTTACTTGACAGACAGAGATCACAAGTAGACGGAGAGGCAGGCAGAGAGAGAGAGAGTGGGAAGCAGGCTCCCCGATGAGCAGAGAGCCTGTTGCGGGGCTTGATCCCAGGACCCCAGGATCATGACCTGAGCTGAAGGCAGAGGCTTTACCCCACTGAACCACCCAGATGCCCCAGAGTAATATTTCATTGTATGTATATTACATCTTTATCTATGAGTGGACACCTAGGTTGCTTCCATATCTTAGCTATTGTAAATAATCCTGTAATGAACACAGGGATGCGTATATCTCTTCAAACTGATCTTTTTGTTTTCTTCAGGTAAACATCTACAAGTAGAATTGCTGGATTGTATGGTATTTCTACTAATAATTTTTTTGAGGAATCTCTATAGTGTTTCCCATAGTGGTTATGCCAATTTACTTTCTCAGCAACAGAGCATGTGGGTGATTATCTTTTTTCCATATTCTTGTCAACACTTGTTATTTTTTGTGTTTTTGATAAGAGAAAATGTGACAGGTATAAGGTGATATATTACTGTGGTTTTAATTTGCATTTCCCTGATGATTAATGATGTTGACCATCTTTTCTTATGCCTGTTGGCCATATGCATGTCTTCTTTGGAAAATGTCTTTTCAGTTCCTCTGTTCTTTTTTTTTTTTTTTTAAGGTTTTATTTATTTATTCAGAGAGAGAGAGTGAGACAGCACAAGCAGGGGGAGAGGCAGGCAGAGAGAGAACCAGACTGCCCACTGAGAAGTGAGCCCAACGGAGGTCTAGATCCCAGGACCCTGGGATTGTGACTTGAGCTGAACACAGATGCTTAACCTACAGAGCCACCCTGGTGGCCCAACTCTGTTCATTTTTAATGGATTTTTAAATATTAAGTTACACAAGTTCTTTATATATATTTTGGATATTAACCCTTTATCAAATACATCATTTGCAAATATCTTCTCCTATTTCAGTAGGTTGCCTTTTCATTTTGTTAATGGTTTCCATCACTATGCAAAAGCTTTTCAGTTTGATATAAATGCCATTTGTTTATTTTAGCTTTTGTTCCCCTTGCCTGACACAGGTCCAAAAATATATTACTAAGACTGATGTTGAAGAGCTTCCTGCCTATATTTTCTTCTAGGAGTTTCCTGGTTTCAGGTCTTTCGTTCAAGTCTTTCATAGATTTTGAATTTATTTTTGTATATAGTTTAGTCATCCAGTTTCATTCTTTTGCATATGCCTTTCAAACTTTTCCAACACCATTTATTGGAGACTGTCTCTTCCTCATTGTATATTCTTGCCTCCTTTGTCATTGACCATATAAGCATGCGTTTATATCTGGGCTCCCTATTCTAAATGCTTTCCAGGTTTGATAAGGGTACGTATGGTGTTATCTTTGTTCTGTTCCAGGAGATTATGTGGTCATGTCTGTCTACTTTGACCTGAGCAGAAGGATGGGATACTTCACGATCCAGACCTACATCCCCTGCACACTCATTGTTGTCCTATCCTGGGTATCTTTCTGGATCAATAAGGATGCTGTTCCAGCCAGAACTTCTTTAGGTAAGACACATTTCTTTTTGTTTAAGTATTTCAAGATAAGTATCCGGTATCAGGAATCTTCCTTCCCCTAAGTTGATATGTTTTTAATTCAGTCAGCAATTATGTAGACATGTCATTATTTCATTTTAAAGAAAACTAGCATATTACGAAAAAAAAGTGTTTAAAAGTTTTCCAGTACTAGTTTTCCTTAATTACCTCAATTTGCTTTCTTTAGTAAATTCTCTCAATAAATTTAAGTTTGACTAAGGAGGAAAAAAAAAACAACTTCTAATTTCAGTAGATTTTGTGTTTTGGTCTTTGGGTAGTTATTATATGCAGAGCAACTCACACAAGCTCGTGAGAGCTATTGTTGTTTATAATTTCCAAATGTATTGAGAGATGTCACATGGATAGGTCACATGCATAGATTGGAGTCTGCCAAGGTGAAAGTATTAACATCATGGAAATAGGCAAACACTAGAAACCAACACTGCCTTTTCTTTCCCTAGAGTCAACTGTTACACATTTACCAGCACATGATTAGCTGTTGATTAATTCCAACATCTGTAATTATTCATGACATTTGAAGACATACATACATAGCAATTGGCTCTAACCATTGAAAATATTTTTGGAAAAATACCCGTGATGCTCTGGAAACACCAGCCCTCTCCATCACAAACATACATACTTTTAAGATTATTTGCATCTTTCTTGATGTATATAGAGACGCAGCTTAGATTTTCACAACTTTTTCCTCATGTGAGGAAGAAGATCCCCAGAAAGTATTAAAAATTTATAGACTCAGAGGGACACGGGAGTCTAGGTCCAATAATGTTAAATACTTAAAAACAAAGCTGTTGAAAGATGAATTATATAATCACAGTCCTCTTTTATCAGCTATGTGAAAACTAGAACCACATCTCTTGCTCACTCTTTGGCTAGTGAGTAAATATAATTGCAGTAGTGAAGAGCTCAGGTTTTGAAAACCAATAAATCTGGATTTCATCCTCCATGTATAGTATGGCCTTGGGGGAAATGCTCTTTAATGTATGTAAATGATATTTTCCTCAAATGTGAAACATATCATTTTCTGTAAAATGCTTTATGAGTTAAGTATAGAAAATACTTAAGAAAAAAGATATTCCATGCAACATGCACAAAACATAGTAAAGCATTAGAAATGTTAGCAACTGCAGTTGACCCTTGAAATATGTGGCTTAGGGGCTCTAACTCCACCTGAGCAGTCAAAAATCCACATATAACTTTGAACTCCCCCAAACTAATAGCTACTGTTGACCAGAAACCTTACTAGTAACATATATATTGTATGTCACATGTATTATATACTGTATTCTTACAATAAAGTAAGGTAGAGAAAAGCAAATGTTATTAAAAAACTCATAAGGAAGAGAAAATACATTTATTGTACTGTGCTTTATTTATTGACAAAATTTGCATATAAGTGGACCCATGTAATTCAAACCCATGTAGTTCAAGGGTCAACTATATATCATTTTCTGATAAAATGCTTTGAACCAGATTATTAAAACTGAGGGCAAAAGAGATTGCTGGGAATAAGGCATCATTTGCATGTTTGTCCTCTTCCAAACCTAATTTAGTCTCCCATCTGTTTCAAAATAATTTTGTTTGGATTTTTCTGTTATTTGCGGTACATTGTTATAAGTCCTATTCAACAATTAGAATATCTAGTTTAATGCTACCAGCTGAAACAAACCCAAAGTATGTCGAGCCTATTACTTTAGGACAATTGTCACTGTGAGTAGAATGTATTGCATTATAAGCTTATATGTCTGTCTCTCACATCATAATGTAGATTTTTTTTTCATTCCCAGTATAGTGCCTGGCACATAGCTGGTACCTCATTGATTATTCAAGTAATGTATGCTCTTATGAATGGGTGCAACAAATGCATTAATACATTCCAATCTACCCATACCAAAAATATTTTAAGGAAAAGATTTTCAAATCAGTCTTTTCTCTTGAAGTCCAGAATTCTGCTGGTCAAAACCCCTCTTAAGGCTACTTTGGTAATTCATTTCAACCAGTCATTAAGCGAGGGCACTGCAAGAGACCTCTGTAGGAGAGAGGATCAAGGTGAGTGAGCTAGCGAATGAGGAATGAGGGAGAGGCCCCTGAACAAGTAACAGGTAGGTGCTCCTGTTTGTTGATCTTTTACTATACGTCACACATGTTTAATATATCTATTCTTCACAACTACATATAGAAGTCGTAGTGATAATAAAAAATATTACCACATTCTTTTTGTAGGGCTAAGGAAGCAGAGGTGGTACAAGGTTAAATGACATTCTCAAGGTCACACTCCCAACGGGTAGTCCATCTACACCTTGGTTAATGAGGCCTAGATTTGCTGTGTGTGTGAGCCCTTGTTGAAGGCCAGTTGTGGGGAAAGGTAGGCAGCTGAGATTGCTTCTCTGTGTTAACTATGCTGTCTCCCTTCTCTAGATCAGTGTGTCTTAAATTCAACTGCACATTTATATGGCTGCCTCAGTCCAATCCCAGAAGATGTTTATTTAAATTTTGAGAGCTTGGCTTGCATATCAGGTTTAAAAAAGAAAAAAAAGAAATCCCCAGATGATTCTAATGTGTGATCACATTACCTTTTCCAGTGTTTACAATCTAGAGTTAATCCAGATGACCCTACACACCTGTGGACCTAAAGTTTCTTGTCACAGAATAAAGCCAAGTTTTGGATGAGTGAGATAAATATACCTATATGGCTCAGACTCTGCTTTCTGAGCTCAGACCACAAGAGCATGGGAAGAAGTCATCGTGGGGCTTCTAACTCTTGAATGTAGTTTGGTACACAGGTGGTAGCTGGTCAGCCTTAATCATGGTTCAGTGTTGATGTATGAAACAATAAAAACACCAGTCGGTATTTTTCACCTGAGTAATCAGAGTAAAAGCTAGCATGCCTGCAAGCTTACTTGATGCTAAGACTGGAGGAATTGATAAAAGCTATGCATATTTTTCATTTACCCAGGTAAGTCTAATTCTTTCCTTAGCAAAACTGGACTTAAAAACCACCCCCAGCTATCATGTTGTTGGTGGGTGGATCAGTTACAACTATCACTCGTCTGCCACCCACTTTTCACTCCCTGTGGCTCCAACCAGAAACCTGAAAATACCATGAAGCGGTTTTTCATGAGTCTTCTTTTACACGACTGTGATGAACTTCCATCATCCCAACTTGCTAGATAAATGTTTAAGTTACATGTTAGATTTTCTTAAGTAAACTTGTCTATGGTATCTACTGTAAATGATGACATTTTCACTCCTCCATAGGTCAAGGGTGGCTTGAGGCCTGAATGTGGAGTGAAGGCCAAGGGGCCAGTTTAGTTGTTAAATTCTCCCCCCAAAATATTATCAAGTATAATTACAAATAGTTAATAACTTCTCCAGAAATTCTTGCATTGGACAACTTGAGTGAAGTTTTTTTAGTTCGAGAAACAGACTCTTCTCTAAATATCTTACATTTGTTGATATTTTACTAGGAAATGACACTTAATGAAAATTACATAATTTAATCTTCATAAGAACATGCTGAGGTATGCCCCTCCCCTTGCCACTCCCAGTTTGTAGATGAGAAACTTGACCATTGCTAAGATTCTACAATGACAATATGGAAGACCCACACTCCGTTATTATCCTGAATCAGGAAAATACACTAGCTTCCAAGTGGCTGGTGGGTGCTTCATGCAGCATATTAAGTACATATTCATAGAGAGGGAATATAACAGTGTGGGTCAGAATGTAGTGTTTAAGTCAGACTTTGTAGGCTTGTATCTCATCTTTTTCACTTTCTATCTTGGACAGATTCCTTATTCTTTCTGTGTTCAAGTTTTTTTCACCTGCAAAAAAAGGATAACAGTGATTACCCTCATTGTGAGGACTTTGTGGGATAACATATAAAGTACTTGAGGCAGTGCCTGGTCAAAAAAAGAGATACATAAATGTTAGCTATTGTTACATACAGTTAAAACTCTCTCCCACAAGTCACCAATATGGATTCCTATTTTCAGATGCAGGAGGAGTCTCTTTGACCTATCATATATACACTATTCATTGATTGCTTCATTTCTGCATTCGAAAGGTTATTTGTGGAGTCCCAGCACTATACTTATCTATGAAGTCACAAAGGATACTAAGATAGAGGTCTTTCCTGTTGTCACAGTTTACAGATTAGAGAGATGAGCTCTTCCCTAATAATAATATAGGAAGAAGGCTATGATTATAATTTACAGCTGCAATTTCCTTGATCCTCCCTCTCCTCAATGAAAGGCTACTTTTTTCTGTGAAGTCATTTCAACCAACACCAATCTTTCCTCTCTTGGGAGTTTCATAACAGAAAAAACACTGAGGAAACTTGATAATAAACTAAGATACAACGACCCAAAAAGCCAGATGGTTCTTGGAGCTTATTCTGTAACTGGAAGTTTGTACCCTTCACCTATTTTGCCTCTACCCTTAACTGTCTCCCCTCAGGCAAACACTAGTTAGTTCTCATGAGTCTATTTCTATTTTTATTGGTTGCTCATTTGCACATTTTATTTTTTAGATGCATTTGTCTTTGATCTGTTTTACTTAGCAGAATGCCCTCTAGGGCCATCTATGTTGTCACAAAAGGCAAGATTTTTATTTTTTTTCTTATGGTTAAGAAATAGTCCATTGTGTGTATGTGTGTGTGTGTGTTTGTACACCATATTTATCCATTCATCTATCAGTGGACTTATGGGTTCCTTCCATAACTTGGCTATTCTGAATGTTTAACCATAGGGGTGCATATCACTTTTGAATTAGTGTTCTCATTTTCTTCAGGTAAATACTCAGAAGTGAAATGATCATATAGTATTTGTATTTTTTTTAAATATTTTATTTATTTATTTGACAGAGAGAGAGAGAGATCACAATCAGGCAGAGAAGCCGGCAGAGAGAGAGGGGAAACAGGTTCCCTGCTGAGCAGAGAGCCCAATGTGGGGCTCCATCCCAGGACCCTGAGATTGTGACCTGAGCTGAAGGCAGAGGCTTAACCTACTGAGCCACCCAGGCGCCACCAGTATTTGTATTTTTTTAAAGATTTTTTTATTGATTTATTTGACAGACAGAGATCACAAGTAGGCAGAGAGGCAGGCAGAAAGAGAGAGGGGGAAACAGGCTCTCTGCTCAGCAGAGCAGTGCTCAATGTAGGGCTCAATCCCAGGACCCCGAGATCATGATCTGAGCCAAAGGCAGAGGCTTAACAAACTGAGCCACCCAGGCTCCCCTGTATTTTTTGTTTTTTGAAGAACCTCCATACTGTTTTCCAGAGTGCCTACATCCATTTACATTTTTAAAAACAGTGTACCAGAGCTCCCTTATCTCCACATCCTTGCCACAACTGTAATTTCTCATCTTTTTGATACTAGCCATTCTGATAGGTGTGAGGTAATATCTTACTATTGTTTTGACTTGCATTTCCCTAATTATGAGTGATGCTGAGCATCTTTCCATGAGTCTCTTGGCTATTTTTGTGAGTCTTCTTTGGAAAAATGTCTATTCAGGTGTTCTGCCTATTTTTAGTTGAGTTATTTATTTTGGTGTTGAGTTGTACAAGTTCTTTATCTATTTTGGATAGTAACCCCTATCAGATAAGTCATTTGCAAATATCCCATTCAGTAGGTTGTCTTTTTTGTTGTTGGTAGTGATCTTCTTTGCTATACAAAGCTCTTTAGTTTGATATAGTACCAATTACTTATTTTTGCTTATGTTTTCCTTGTCTGGAAAGACATATTCAGAAAAAATATTGCAAAGGCCAAGGTCCATGAGTTTACTAGCTGTATTTACTTTTAGGAGTTTTATAGTTTCAGGTCTTAAATTTAGGTCTCTAATACATTTTGACTTTATTTTTGTATATGATGTAAGAAAGCGATCCGGTTGCATTCTTCCACATGTAGTTGTCTAGTTTTTCCAACATCCATTTATTGAAGAGACTGTCTTTTTCCCATTGCATATTCTTGCCTCTTTTCTTATAGATTAATTTACCATAAAAGCATGGATTTATTTTGGGTTTTTAAAATTCTGATCCATTGATTTATGTATCTATTTTAATGCCAGTACCATACCGTTTTGGTTACTATAGCTTTCTGGTAAAGATTCAAATCTGGGACTGTGATACCTCCAGCTTTGTCCTAAGATTTCTTTGGCAATTAAGGGTCTTTTATGGATCCATACAAATTTTAGGATTGCAATAAATGCTATTGGTATTTTTATAGAGACTGTACCGAATTTATAGATTGTTTTGGATAATATGGATATTTTAACAATATTCTTCCAAATCATGTTCATGGAATATATTTCAATTTATTTGTGTTGTCTTCCATTTCTTGTTGTTTTCAGAGTATAGGTCTTTTACTTCCTTGGATAAATTTTGTGCTAAGTATTTTATTCTTTTTGATGAAATTGGAGATAGGATTGTTTTCTTAATCTCTTTTTCTCCTATTTCATTGTTAATGCATAGAAACACAACAAATTTCTGTATATTAATTTTGCACCCTACAATTTCACTGAATTCATTTTTTCATTCCAATAGTTTTTTGGTGGAATCTTAGGCTTTTTATATATTAATATCAAATCATCTGCAAATAGCATTTTTACCTATTGCTTACCAGTTTGGATGTCATTTATTTCTTGTGTAATTGCTGCAGCTAGGACCTTTGATACTATGTTGAACAAAGATGGTAAGAATGGACATCCTTGTCTTGTTCTTGATCTGAGAGGAAAAGCTTTTAGCTTTTCACCACTGAGTATGATGTTGGCTGTGGGTTTTTCAAAAATGGCCTTTATTTTGTTAAGGTATGTTCCTTCCAAACCTACTTTGTCGAGAGCTTATATCATGAACGGATTTTGAATTCTGTCTAATGCCTTTCGACATCTATAGAGATGTTCATATGAATTTTATCTTTCATTTTGTTAATGTATCACACTGATTGATTTACACATATTGAACCATCCTTGCATTCCTGGAATAAAGCTCACTTAATAGTGTTGAATGATCCTTTTAATTGTTGAACTCAGTTTGCTAATATTTTGTTGAGAATTTTTACATCTATATTCATCAGAGATATTGGTCTACAATACTGTGTCCCTCTCTTTGTAGTATCTTTTTCTGGCTTTGGTATGAGGGTAATGCTGACCTCATAAAATGAATTTGGAAGTATTTCTTTCTCTTCCATTTTCTGAATAGTTTGAGAAAGATAGGTATTAACTCTTCTTTCAGTGTTTGGTAGAATTCATCTGGTCTTGGACTTTTGTTTGTTGTTAGATTTTTGAATACCACTTCAATTTTATTACTAGTAATTGGTCTGCTCAGTTTTTAATTTCTTCTTGATTCAGTCTTTGATCATGTATATTTCTAGGAATTTATCCATTTCTTCTAGGCTGTCCAATTTGTTGGCATATAATTTTTTATATTGTTACATATTTTTTATATTGTTATTTTTTATATTTGTCTTGTCACTTACAACTTTTTTCATTTCTGATTTTGAATCCTTTTTTCTATTTTTCCAGATTTTATTTATTTATTTGAGAGAGAGAGTGAGAGACCACAAGTAGGCAGAGCAGAAGGCAGAGGGAGAGGGAGAAGCAGGCTCTCTCTTTGCTGGGCAGGGATCCCAAAGCAGGTCCCTGGGATCATGACCTGAGCCAAAGGCAGCCTCTTAACCAACTGAGCCACTCAGGCACCCCCCCACACACACACTTTATTTTTTTCCTGATTAGTCTTACCAAAGATTTATTAATTTTATTTTAAAAGAATAAGCTTTTAGTTTAATCTTTTCTTTTTTAGTCTATATCATTGATTTCCAATCTGATCTTTATTATTCCTTCCTTCTACTAACCTTAGGCTTTGTTCTTTTTTAGTTCCTTGAGGTGTAAGGTTAGATTTAAGATTATTAGGTTTGAGATTTTTGTTTGTTTGTTTCTTAAGGTGGACCTATATTGTTATAAACTTCCTGTATCCCAAAGATTCCGAACCATAGTATTTCTAGTTTCTTTTGTCTCCACATTTTTTATTAAAAAAGATTTTATTTATTAGAAAGAGAGAGAGAATGAGGTGGGAGGAGGGAGAAGCAGACTCCCCACTGAGCGGAAGCCCAATAAATTACTCAGTCCCAGGACCCTGAGATCATGATGTAAGCTGAAGACAGACACTTAAATGACATAGCCATCCAGGCACCCCACCAGGTATTTTTTATTTGCTCCTTGATTTTTTCCTTGACCCATTTGTTCTTAGTAGTATGCCTTTTAGACTTCATATCTGTTTCTTCTAGTTTTTTTTTTTTCCTTGTAATTGATTCCTAGTTTCATACTGTTGTGGCTGGAAATGATGATTTCTGTATTGTTAAATTTATTGAGACTTCTTTTGTGGCCTAACATGTGCTCTATCCTAGAGAATGTTCCATATGCACTTGAAAAAGGATGTGTATTCTTCTAGTTTTAAATGGAATTTTCTGTATATATGTTTTAACTCCATCTGGTCTAATACGTCATTTAAAGCCACTGTTTCTCTACTGATTTTCTGTCTGGATATTTTATTCATTGATGTAAATGGGCTGATAAAATCCCCTACTATTATTGTATTACTGACAATTTCTCCCTTTTTGTTTGTTAATATTTGCTTTATTTGTTTAGGTGCTCCTGTGTTGGGTGTAGAGATATTCACAAATGTTATGTCTTCTTGTTGCAGTGGTCTTTTTATCATTATATAATGCCCTTCTTTGTCTCTTGTTACAGTTTTTGTTTTAAAGTCTATTTTGTCTGATAAAGATATTGCTACCACAGCTTTTTTTCTTACTTTCATTTGCATGGAATATATTTTTTCCATCCCTTTACTTTCAGTCTGTATGTGTCTTTAGATCTCAAGTATTCTCTTGTAGGATAGCATATAGATGTGTCTTATTTTTTTATTCTATTCACTTTGTCTTTTAATTGAAGCATTTATTCCATTTATAAAGTAATTATCAGTAGATACGTACTTATTGCCATTTTTAAAAATTGTTCTTTGGTTGTTTTATAGTTCTTCTTCCTACATTCTTTTGCTCTCTTTGCTTATAGTTTGAGGACTCTCTTTAGTGTCATGCTTCAATTACTCTCACTTTATTTTGGGGGAGGTAATGTAATGGAAGTTTTTGGTTTGCGGTTACCATGTTGTTCATATAGAACATTCTAAGTATGTAGCAGTCTAGATTAAGTTGATGGTTGCTTAAGTTCAAACACAGTCTAAAAGCACTACATTTTTACTCTCCTTTCCATGTTTATGTATATGATGTCATATTTTAAGATTATTTATTTATTTTTAAATATTTCCATTTTAATTATGTGTCTTAGTGTAGCCCTCCTTGGGTTTAACTTGTTAGGGGCTTCCTGACCTGGAAGTCTGTTTCCTTTCTCAGATTCGGGACATTTTTAACTGTCATTTCTTCAGGTAAGTTTCTGCCCTCTTCTTTCTCTCTTCTCCTTCTGGAGAAGAAAATATGAATGTAAGTATGCTTGATGTGGTCTCAGAGATCCCTTAACTTATTCTCATTTTTTAAATTTCTTTTTCTTTTTGCTGTTCAGCATACGTGTTCTCCATTACCCTATCTTCCAGTTCAGTTATCCATTCTGCATCCTCTAATCTTCTGTTGATTTCCTCTAGTGTAGTTTTAATTTCAGTTTTTGTATTTTGGTTCTGACTAGTTCTTTATTATATTTTCTGTTTCTTTGTTCTGAGTTCATTCACTTACCTCTCAAGTTCTGTGAGTATCTTTCTGACCAGCACTTTCAACTCTTCGTCAGTTTGCTTATCTCCATTTTGTTAGTTCTTTTTCTGTGGTTTTGTCTTGTTTGTTTGTGGGAACCTACTCTTATGTCTCCTTATTTTGTCTCTGTGTTTTTATTTATCAAGTGGATCAACTACATCTCCTGATCTTGAAAGTAGTGGGCTTAAGTTGAAGGCTTCCTGTGGTGCCCTATAGCACAATCCACTCCTGGTCACCAGAACCAGGTGCTCTAGGAATGTCCCCCGTGTAGGCTGTGTACACCCTCCTATTGTGGCTGTGACTGCTGTGGGCACAGTGGTGGGTGGGGTCCGCCCCTAGTGCAGTTAGCTGAGAGGCTTGATTATAGCACCTCTGGGTATGCTGATGTGTGTGGGGTTAGCTCCCCAGTCCTTGTGGCAGGGTTTGCTTTGGAGACACTGATTCCAGCAAAGGCCACCTGCCAGGTATTGTGGGAGCAGTAGTCTCTTTGAGCGGTTGCTGTTCCCAACAGAGGTAACCAGGCCAGTTATGGCAAGACAGGAGTCCTTCGGAGGGGGCTGGGTAGGCCAGAGTATGTAAGATGGATTTGTTGAAGAGTGATAGGTGAGGCAAGTACTGCTAGCAAGTGGAGAGTTTCAGAACTGGCTTTTGCAAGCATATAGCCATCTAGGCTGAAATAGGGTAAGAAAAAGGGTGCCCTTCAGCACTTCTGTTCCTTGAGAAAGCTTTTGCAGATTCTTGCCCCTCATGTTCAAAAATCAGTCAACAAATCTCCTTGTATAACCCAGGCACTTACCAAACTGGTTCTTCTGTGCAGACATACACAGTGAGTAATATAGCATGCTGGCTCTTCAATTAAAAGTGGAGACTTGGTTTCCTATGACCTTCTGGCTCTCCTGGAGTTAGGTCCTGCTAATTTTTAAAGCCAGACATTATGGGAGCTCATCTCAGTGCAGGCAACCAGGGATGGGGGTGCCCAGCCCGTTGTGCCTCCATGCTTGTCCTATCCCTCCCACTTCTGGGTAGTCACAGCAGTACTTTGGTTCCTAACCGTGCCTCTTCCCTCCTACCCTTCTTGATGTGGCTTTCTTTTTATGATGTTACTTGTTACAGAAGATATGTTCTGCCAATCTTCAGGTCATTTTCAGAGTGAGTTGCAATATATGTAGTTGTTACACCTCAGTATAGCTGTGGGAGTGGTGAGCTCAGGATCCTTCCACAACACCATCTTCTCTCTTTCTATAATAATCTTCAAAAAGTTCATTAATCAGAACATATCACTTAGCTCATCTCCTCTTTTACTTTAAAGTGTAAACTCCTTTGCATGCTCTGCATGATATAACTTCTGTTATCTCAGCATCACCTTGATACCCTGGTCTATCCCCAGATGCTAGGTATTCCAATTTTTTTAAAGAAGATAATGTGTCCCTTCCTCAGTGTCTTCTGTTATATACTCTGGAATTAGAAGTTGGTGTCTTCTAACTTTTAAACTTCTTAAATATCACCTCCTCAAAGATGTCTTCCCTCAGTATTCTAGTTAGGTTTCACTGTCCCTGCTGTTCTCCATCACATAAACCATAATTTGTGATTATACTTTTCTTTGCTCACTTGATTTATAGTGTTCTCTATCACTAAAATATAAGGTACGTAAGGTCAGAGATAGTTGATAGTAACTGATAGTTGGTAAGCAGGCAATAAATATTTGTGGACAGAGTGAATGGATTACAGTTATGTCTCCTTCTTCATTACAGAGGTTGCTTATCAGAAGTCACAAAATAAAGTTGGTCTCAGTAGTGATTCAGTTACCCAACTTGATGAGGTCACACGATCTGTTTTACTGTACCTTTTTTCAGGTATCACCACTGTCCTGACAATGACCACCCTCAGCACTATTGCCCGAAAGTCACTCCCCAAGGTCTCCTATGTTACAGCAATGGATCTCTTTGTGTCTGTTTGCTTCATCTTCGTCTTCTCTGCTTTGGTGGAATACGGCACCCTGCATTATTTTGTCAGCAACCGGAAACCAAGCAAGGATAAAGACAAAAAGAAGAAAAACCCTGTATGTATCATTTCTCATTGGGATCACTGAAATTTTTATGTAAAAGGGCTCCTGGTTTTGTTTTGTTTGGTCTTAGCCTGTCTGCAGGCTAAAGCTCAGCACTTTGGGCTCCCAAATGAAAACAATGTATGAGTTTGGCCAGGCCATAAGAATTAATTTTGGTCATTTTTTACTTGTAAGAGGCCTGATTCACTAAGGCAGACTCTTACTCTCTTTATTTCATAGGGGTTACAAACACTGTCGAGACATGCATTTATTTTCTAGTTGCTGTTATTTTAGGTTTCATTGATTGTCCTCTTTCTGCTCCTTACTGTAACATTCTTAAATCATTGATGTTTTAAATTAACATTTTCACTCAAGGCTTTCTATTAGGAAGCCACAATGTTCTTGAAGTTTCAAAAGATCACCACACTTTTGCAAGTAATTGTGTGTGTGTGTGTGTGTGTGTGTGTGTGTGTGTTTTACCACCAGAGGACTAAGACTGGTTTCATACTCAAAATGTATTATTTTGTTTTTAAATGAAATGGATCATCTATTGTTTGGGCAAGTTACTTAGCTTCTTTATGTCTTTATGTTCTCCTATATAAGACTAGTATTATAAAAAATACATACCTTAAAGGACTGCTGTGGTAATGAAGGTAAAAAGCATTACCTGGTACCTTACAAATGAAAGTCCTTACCATTAATAGTGATGATGATGGTTGATGTTCATAATTTATACAGTTACCAACTTGGATTGATTTCCGTGATTTGGGAAAAGGTAAGATGACTTCATCTTGCCACCAAACTTCAAGTAGAGATGCTAAGACACAAATATACAGGCCTCATGCAATTATCCTTTAAAATGGATGTTGAAGAGAACAAGTAGCTACCCACTTACACACATGAGTGTAGTGGCTCTCTGGCTTCTAGGAAGCTCCATAGAAGTTAATATCCATTCCTTTCTAACTGAGGGGCAAAGGAAGTCACCCTAGCTTCCTGAATTTATAGACCTTCCCGGTCTGTCATAAAGGCCATGAGGTCCTTGATAGTGGCTAGCTCTCTGACCCACCAATTTTGGCAAGGACTATATTTTAATGAGGAAATACAGATGATTCTAGGTTGTATCCTGATGGATCTCCAAGAACCCTGGTGAAATTCTACAAATGGCATACATTTATCTGAATGTAAGAATCTGTAACAGGTAAAGAAAAAAAGCATTAATTTTGATGATTAATACAAAAAGAAATACTTATCCTTAATTTCCCAAATATTCATTATGCTTTATGCAGTCCTTTCCTTCCCTGTCTTGTTTGCCTCTCTATCTTTGCATTTTTTTCTATCCTTATTTTATTTTCCTTATTGTGTTTTTAAAAAATTATTATTTCTCCCCATCCTTCACTTTCCATCACATTTTTCCCCAAAAAGAGGGTTCTGTGACACTCAGCATTATTACATGCCAGTATTAACAAGAATGTGAGGGTGAGCTCATAAACAAAAGTCCTTTGAAAAAAGCCCTTATGCCCTAATAGCTATATCATTGCAGAGGGGATTAAAGAAACTGAAAAAAATCAAATTACCTGAAAATTTTTTGCATTTTCCTCTTGTAAGCCAATTAGATGATTTACCACAACTAGAAAGAGCCTAAGCTATAAATGAAAAGCTTACATTTCATTTTTCCATTAAATATACCCATTGGTTCATTGTGTTAACACTTACCTAGTAAAGCTTCCTTGATGTTAATTAGAAAATAAAATCAAAGTACTTTCATACAGGGAAGTCAGGCGATGGAAAGAAGCTTCCTCACAAATGGACAACACTGGCTTTTGCATTTAGAGAATTGTGGGTTAATTTATTGAAATCTCCAAATTCCATTTTCCAATTTTAGGCACGTACTTTGTTCCAAGCCCAGAATTGTCCTTATGTGTTTATAATTTCAGTTCATTTTACTATGTTTTTAAACTGTGTTTTTAATTTATCTTATTTTGTCTTTTTCTTTTCTTTTTTTCTTCTTTTAATTAAAAAAAAATGCAATTCTCTTTTCTGTCTACAAACCCAAAGCTTCTTCGGATGTTTTCCTTCAAGGTATAATGTTTTTGGAATGAAAATTCACTGCATGCAACTGCTGAATTTAATTATTAACGCTTACATGGTGTTTCGATTTTTTTTGTTGTTATTTTTTAGTGAGTAGATATTTAAGCATTCTATGAGAGGTAAGATGAAGAAAATTCTATAGATTTCTAGAGTTGAGTCATCAACCCTACACTAATTCTCAGAGGTTCGATCTTATAAAGCTATAAGCTCTAGGACACGTCGTTAGGAATAAAAGTCTTCTTTAAACATCAAAGTCAAAACTTATCCTCCCTTCTCAGATAAAATTCACTGACTGCACCTATCATATATACCATAAATGCTCTTAAAATGTAATTTGGTAAATTCTAATGCAAAACGGGATTGTTTTTTGATAAGTAGCTTTAATAATCTCCATTGTTCTGAATTCTGAACCTATCAATTCTATAAAAGTAATATTCTCTTTGAAATGCTTTAAGTTAAAATACCCATCCCTCCCTCCTAGGGTAATCCAGGGGCCTTTTGGCTCTATCACGCAATAATGCATTGATATTTCTTTTTCCAGTTGAATTGGGATAACTTACTCAGAGACACTAGGGTTCATATTTATAATATCCTAAAATTAACTCTTCCAAATTAAATTAATCACTGATATTTATAGTACTTTAATAATTAATGTGGCAACAAAAATTAAATTATCATTCAATTAATTGGTATTTGTTTCTTCTCACATAGTAAAAAGGTGGTAGCATTTTTTTCTAAATAAACATTGCTGACATTCTGAAGCTTCTAGCTGCTGAATGATAGACAAAACATAAGCCATACTATTCGTGGTATAAACTCAGAAAACTCCTATATTTATATATATTTTAACATTTTATTTTAATAGCATTTAGTGCATTTGCTCAGTGTAATGGGGTTTACTATTTGCCTATAGGTAAGCATGACACAAAATTTGAGTTCAAAATTGATGCATTTTATTTCTCTGTTCTACTCACATGCAACACCATTAAATGCCTTCATGTAACCAACCTCACATCTAATATTTACTAGACTAAGATCCCATGTAGTTGTTTGATTTAAATCTTTAAACTTTGAGTTCTTTTGGTGTTCAATCTTCTTGCTATAGCTATTAGCTTATGGTATTATTTTCAGCTGCACCGCTTAAGCTCAAAATTTGAAATCTGCAAATGTGCTATCCTTCTAAGTTCAATTTTACCATTGTAGATCACGATTTCATAGCAATTCCTGAGTACTCATTTTCAGATTCATCATTCACCTTGGTGACATTATGGAGACCTAATCTAGGATTTATCAAGTATAACTAACTCTTATTCCTGACCCTTGTCTCAGGCACCTACCATTGATATCCGTCCAAGATCAGCAACCATTCAAATGAACAATGCCACTCACCTTCAAGAGAGAGATGAAGAATATGGGTATGAGTGTCTGGATGGCAAGGACTGTGCCAGTTTCTTCTGCTGTTTTGAAGATTGCCGAACAGGAGCTTGGAGACACGGGAGGATACACATTCGTATCGCCAAAATGGACTCATATGCACGGATCTTCTTCCCCACTGCCTTCTGCTTATTCAATCTGGTTTATTGGGTTTCCTACCTTTACCTGTGAAAGAGGTATGGGTTTTATTGATGTGGGTCTTATTCACTAAATCTCATGGAGAGAAGATGTCCTTTCTAAGTCCACTTAAAGAATCCCCTGTGTGGTTTATGATAATTTGAATTTGTTTCTTTGTTCTAACCTGCTAAACTGTGTTGATGTCATATTGTTTGCGCCCAACTCTCCTGTGGTAAGTGTAATTTGAACTTTAATGTTTGCTGTGTTTCAAACCTGCAAGGCAAAGTGAAATTAGAGCAAGAACACTGAAACCCAACAAGATATTTTTCAGCTACAATGATTGAAATCGTGGAAGCCATGACTACTTGCAGTGGTGGTGTCCTTAATCAATTCAAGATACAATTAAACGCAAAAGGTCCAAAACTGTACCCTATGTTCATTTGGGGGCAGGTTGTAGTAAATTTGGTCCCAGTAGGATATCTCCCTCATTGGAGAAAAACCACAAGTCACTTTAAATATGAGTCTAGACTAGAAATCTATTACACCTCTATCTCAAGATAGGAAGAAAATTTCCTCCACCTCACATGTACAATGATGTAAATATTTCAGTAACGTAGACTGCTTCAAGTTTAATGCATGCATCTCTTTAGAGCCAAAACAAATGGAATGAAGTTAACATCATAAAGCATTGTCTTTTATTCTGTGTCTTTGGGCTATAAAAGAATCATGAATGTAATTACAAGGGTTCGGGTTTGGAATTGGAGGGAGGAATTTTCTCTATCTTCTCCCTCATGCATGAAGATGCGAAGAGCTTGTTTTTTTCCATGTAGGACATATTAAAACACTTTAAGTAAAATATAGACTGAATAATTGACATTTGCCACCTCTAACTATGCCCAATTTCATAGAGTATAAAGTAATTGTATGTGCTTGCAGCTATTTTTTCTTCCTTTTAGGATGACTGATAGATTATAACGGAATTTATTCTCCATCTCAAGATCTGCTTCTAGTGATTGTGAGTGCCTTGTGGGCAGAATCCTTGTCATTTCCTCTTTGGATCCTCAGCACCTTATATAGTGCCTGGCACGTAGTTGGTGCTCAACAGATATGGTTTGAAGCGAACTGGCTTCATATGCTCCTGTGAATCTCTTTGAGCCAGCGAGAACCAGTGATTCATCTTTTCACATAAGCATTGTCAAATGTTATCTGGTCTTGTGAAAATTAACAGAAGGATCCAAAGATCTCGGCCTAAAATAAATTTATGATAATTAACAAAAATAACCAAAGTCCATACTTCTTTTAAAACAACACTGAAGTTCTATGTTTATGCACAGAAATGGGCCTACTAAGGCATTATTTAGGGTTTATACATATTTTTCCAGGTTTGGAGACTGATCCATCCACAATTCCACTTGGAGACATGATAGGCAAGAGCAGGATTCCTACCTGACTGGTGTTCAGAATGTTTGTATTCTATGCTCTGTTAAAAGAGTACTGAAGATTAATTTTTAAAAATTGAAAGAATAAGCGACTTACATGGAGGTTGATCCTATGACTGTGGCCTCATTCAACTATGTGATAATCACATGAAGTGGTTGTCCCAGACTTCCAACACGATGAGTTGAGCTCCACCTCCATGTACTCATCCTGAATCTTGATTTTTTCTAAAACAGCACCCTTCATCGGTTCTTTCTTATGGCAATCATTTCCCTAAGTTAGAACTCAATCACAGCCAGTATTAACTAGATAGGTAATCTAAAAAGAGTAGAAAAGAAAGAGTGGCTTTGTTATAAAACTATGTAAGGTCCTCATTGAGTCATCTGGATGAATCTTGAAACACATTTAGCTGCCAATTTTACAAACCTTTGATATATCAGTGCTCTAGTATATAACCTCAAACACATGTAAATAGGATTAATTTTTTCATGTTTTGAATTGTTAACATTTAATGTTGACTCTGGGAGAGTTGTTGGCAAATTTTCAATGGTAAGAAACACATTACTGTCAACTTGAAATGTATTCTGTAATGGGGACACTCAAAAAAAGCTAGCTTTCCAATGTGTGCATAGTACTGGCAATATGAATATATATTATATGTAATCTAATTCTTGATTATTAGCTGCTCCCCATCTATGTATTTGAAAAACCTTTTCACAAAGGGAATTACCTAATATGTGGACTTTTACAATAAAAATGCTGCATTCTATTTGATGGTGGCATGTCAGTGGTCTGGCTGGACTTGTTTGTTGTAAAGATTGTGACGACTCTTTCTTGTAGCATTCCTCAGTGCTGCCCTCCCTTTATGTGAGCTTTATTTGTAAGCAGTATGATTGTATTATGCAGTCCTCACTTCGAAGAAATTAAGAAATATATTTGGGGTATGGAATGGAAATAGAAGGAAGAAATGTCACCAAGTAAGTAAAGCTCAAACCCCAAAATTTGTGGTGTGGTTAAGAACATGGACACTAGTGTCAGAAATAATGGGGACTCCAACTCTACCATTTACCTGTTGTTTGACTATTGTCAATTCATCCTTTATAAGCCTCCATTTTACCAGCTAAAAGGTATAATTATGCCACCCCATGTAGTGGCACTCAGCAAGTGGTCAGAAATGTCTTCCTTCACTTCTAGTGATATTCTGCTGCCATGATCCTCCCACCTCCAACAGATCAGCTTTCCTTCAAAAAAATCCAGCAATACTCATATATGTCTTAATGTGATTCCACAGCATGAGGTTTCATTTTAAGGAGTATTTGTATTGCAAATATTCCATTAAACTATAGGTTGAAGATCTGAGACCCTCTTGTGAGGAAATCTTACATATTAGTTACTTTTAAGGCCCTAGTTGGGAGCCAAAAAGAACCTTTCTCTGTACCACCTAAACTTAAAAACATAGGGAGACATGCTCCAGAGACGGTATCCTATTTTATTGAAGTCCTTTGAAATTCTCAAAAGAAAGTACTGTAATCCTTTACAAGCACAGCTGCCCTAACCTTCCTCTGCCTGTCATTCTCTTGGCTCTTCATGGCTGCCTGCATCCAATTTAAACATCTCTTTCTCACCTTCTAGACATGTTAAAAAAAAAATAGCTTTCACTTAGGTTTTGACTTCTGTCTAACCCATTGCCCTTATCTTTTTAGCTGAGTGCATATTCATTGTATGGCCTTGGTCCCCCTTTTTAAGTCTCAATATTATTCTGACTAGTAGCAACAATTTTTGTCTGTGATGAAGGTCAAATTAAATTAACCAAATGATGCGGTCTCTGGGGATTATGTCAAAAATTGCTATCTCTATGCCTTGTCACTATGAATTTTTGTCAAATGTGTAGGAGAAAGGGAGAATGACCTAGACCAAAAGCTCTGCTGTATTTTTTAGTGCTGGTTAAATTGCCCAAAGGTCACAAAGCAAGTTGATGGCACACCTGGGAGAGGCATCGGACCGTTGCTTTTTCTGTTGGGTCTTACAGTGTTCCAGGGTTTGGAAGTAAAATTCTGGAATACTTTTTCTGTTAATGTTTTAGGATCTGCCAAACTTGAAGATGCTTTCTTTCTTTGATCTTGTCCTCACTTTCTTTTATCGCAAGGAGACAGAAATTTGGATACCCAGCAAAAGAGATTATAAATTTTGCATTTCTTTTATTCTCTACCTAAAGTAATGATCAATCCATAGTCAGTGTTACCTACTGCTTTTAGAATTCTGTTTGAAAAAAGAGATCTCCAGTTGAAAAATTCCAGACCCAGAGTTGGCCTTTGCCCCTTGGGGTTTGAGATAATAGACAACAAAAGGGTTTCCCATGACTAGTCTCTACACGCTCATTATTTCTACTATACCAAGAAAGTGGTAGGATTTATTATTACTTGTTCTGACCAAATCATAGACCAATTATAAATTCACTTGTAATTTTCTAATGCCATATTTGGGATATAAATAAAGGTTTTCCCTCATTTGTATAACAAAATGTCAAAGAAGAGGTTCTTGTTCCGGTTTACCTAGGTTCAAATCCAGGCCCTGTCAAGACGTATTATACCTGAGAATGGGAATAATAATGGTTTATAACTCACAGTTTTATTATAAGGAGTAACTGTGTTAATACCAAAGAAGGAGTGGGTATTAATAATTTTCCTTAGCACATATATGAAAGGTCAGAAAAGAAAAGTCACAGGGTCATAATTTACCTTGTTTAAGAATAACGATTATCAGGACACCTGGGTGCTCAGTCAGTTAAGCATCTGCCTTTGGCTCAGGTCATAACCCCAGGGTCCTGGCATTGAGTCCTGCATCGGGCTCCCTGCTCAGCAGGGGAGCCGCCTTCTTCCTCTGCCCAGTGCTATCCCCACTTGTGTTCTCTCTGTCTGACAAATAAATAAATAATATTTTTTAAAAAGAATAATAATATCATTTATGAAGTGAATTACTGTATATTCCCACTTCCTGGGAATAAATAATAAACAATAAATATATTTTTAAAGATCTCATCTATTTATTTATTTGACAGAGAGGGAGGGAGAGCACAAACGGGGCGGGGGGGCAGGCAGAGGGGGAGAGAGAAGCAGACTTTCTGCTGAGCAGAGCCCAACATGGGGCTTGAACCCAGAACCCTGGGATCATGACTTGAGCCTAAGGCAGATGTTTAAGTGACTGTCACCCAGGCGTCACTTTATCTTTATAGTATCAGTAAAGATATACAGATATACTGATATCTTTACTGATATACCATGCTTGTTTCATGTACATAAAGAAAATTACAGAGGCAAGTATTGGTGAGTAACTATTTCCAATTGGAACAGTATCATTTAAATTGCCATAGATGATACATATAAAGATATGCATGTAGATATCTTTTAAAAACTAAAAAATAATTTTTGTTGAAAAATATGGAAATGCAAGAAAAATATGGAAATGCTTAATTGGGCTGCTAAATAAACTAAGTGACATTATCAATAGCTATATAGTTACATTTTAATATAGTATGTATTTGCAACATAATTAAGGTAATAAGTTATTTTGTAGCTAAATTTATAAGATCCTTAATGAAATGAACAGGAGGACTTCCATTCATAATTGAGGGCCCTTGCCATAAAAAAGAAAAAAAAATGTCATTGGGCCAGGGATAGAAAATTCAAGTCACATCTGGGGATTCTTTTCTTTCTTTCTTTCTTTCTTTTTAAAGATTTATTTATTTATTTTAGAGAGAGAGATGACTTGATAGGGAGGGGCAGTGGGAGAGGGAGAAGGAATCTTAAGTAGACTCTGTACTGAGAGCAGAGCCCTAAGCAGGACTCAATCTCATAAGCCTGGAATCACTACCTAAGCCAAAACCAAGAGTCTAATGGTTAACTGACTGTGCCACCCAGGTCTCTCACATCTCAGGGTTTCCCTGACTATTCCAATTTTGTTCCCTCCCAACTCATCTTAATTCTATTACTCTGCTAATGTTATTGATACTATCTAACATTCAGACTCTCTTAAACTGTGTCATTTCTCCACACAGTTGTCTTGATTCATTTGGCTATTTCCTCCTTGAGTCTTTTCCAAAATAGTGCCATAATACTAGAATGCCTTTCTCTGTTCATACAATGAACAGTTGCTAATTAAAAATTCTACCTAGTCCATGAAGCCTTTCCAATCCTACTAAAGTGTGATAGGCTATTTTATTTCTTGTAGTACTTAATGGGATTGTTGAGTAGCCTAATCGTAATGTTCAGCTCAGCTAACTACTTACGTTTATTCAATCCTCTTAGTAAACAAATTTTATATGAAAAATTCTGTGACAAGAATCTAATACAAATAATTCAGCACCATTTGCATCTCAACTCAGGCTGTTTATCTTATATCTCCCTGCCATATAAATTTGCCTTTTAGTTTTTTCTGTTACTTTTATTTTTTTTATGGGTCCTCATCAAAAAAGTTTTGATTAAGCATCTATAAAATCAATTTGATATAAAGTTTTCAGTAAACACATATCAAGAGCCTCGCCAAAGGGATTGTGAGTATAGGAAGAAATAAATTTTAAGGCATTCTCTGCTTCAAAATGCCCATAGTATGATAGGGGAATCAGATAAGAATAAAAGTAACTATAATGGAACTGTACTACATAGTTACAGGCAGAAGAAATTGTTATTCGAATTGGGTGAAAACTAAAAAGATTTTCTCGTAATACAAAGCATTCCACCATATGTGAGGAGGACCCATTACTGCTTTAAAACTTTCTGAACACTAATGAAAATTTTTTAGAAATTCTGAAAATATGAAAAACTGCAAAAAAAATACCCTTTTTTTACTAGCAAGAGTTAACCATTAAAAGCATCTTTATCTTTTTCTTTATATAGTGAGATAGATAGATAATAGAGGTATAAACATGATACGGATATAGGTAATAGATACAGATCTGTTTCATATATAGCCTGGTATTTTCACACAGTCATACATTTATGTATGTACATATGTAACAAACATTTTCTGGCATTCTGTTATATCATACAGCTGTACCATAATTTATTTAGCCAGTTCCTATTTTAAAAATTTACATTATCTCTTATTTTTATTGTTACAAATAATGATACAATTAATATCTCTATTTACCTCAGGCACCATGTATATCTCCTACTATTTAAATAGAATAACTCTCTAGAAGTGGTTTACTACATAAAATAAATGCATTTAATAGAGTCTTGGCACAAATAGATGGTACACTCAAAGGGAATAAATGAAGAAAAATTAATGAAGGGGTTATTCACAAAGATGCAGGCAATATTAAGGTTCATCAATGAAAGGAGTGTGTAGTACCATGGAAAAACTATTTTTATCTGCTTTAGTTTCCTATTGCCACTGTACCAAATAACCACAAATTCAGTTATTTAGAACAACACAAATTCATGACCATACCTCAAAGTCAGTAGTCTCACTGGCTAAACTAAAGATTTTCTCTGGGCTAAGTTTCTTTTGGAGACTTTAAGGGAGAATCTGTTCTCTGCTTTTTCCAGGTTCTAAAAGCTTCCTTCATTCCTTGGCCAGTGGCCCCTTCCCACCTTCAAAGTCAGCGATTAAATCACTCCAACCTCTGCTTCCTGCATCATTCCTCTAGTTCTGACCTCCTGCCCTCCCACTTATGAGGATATTGTGACTACACCGGGCCCACCTATATAATCCAGGATATCTTCTCGTCTCCAGACTCTAAACCTAATCACATCGTCAAAGTTCTTTGATGTACTTCAAAGTCCTTTGAAGTAAGGCATCATATTCACAAGTTCCAGGGATTAGAACATAAACATCTTTGGGGTGTCATTATTCTGCCACTTTAGTCTTGAAAGTGCAAGAGGAAGGAGTATTGGAACATAGAAAATGCCATAGAATAGAAGCGCCCAACAGGAGATGTGATTTTAGATAGATGATACAGCCACTGCCGAACAGTGACCAGGCAGGGAGGGAGGGTGGGAACAAACATCCAGAATTCTCTCCTCTCCTACCTAAAGCATCCCACTGGTCAAGCTAAATGGAAACAAAAAGGCAGGAAACCCAGACAGTGTGGCTTAGAGAGATTAGCCTCTCTCTGGCTAATATATATTGGGATATACCTCACGATAAGGAAGGGTAGAGAACAGGTCTAGAGAAAAAGAAGTTATCCAGCAAATCTCCAAAAATTAATGCATGTAGTGCATGACAAAGCCTCTTTGTTTGCATCACAGTCATCAAAACTCTGATTATAAAGGTTAAATTTAGGTCTTTTCAATTGATACCTAATCCATGAAAGAGAAGTTGACTCTAAAGGGAATCACATTGGAGTACTAAAAACTGATGTGTTTTACATTGTGTATTCTGTTCACCATGAACAACTTTCCAGTTGACTTTATAACAGTTAAGGAAGTGTCCTTCAGGAAACTACTTTTGGGGAGTTAATGTTGGCTAATAGCCATGGCCCTCTGGTGAGCCCGATGGCAAATGTCCAAGTCAGTAAGTGATTTATAGGGAAAGCAGCCTAAAGCTATTTTAACAAAATGTGGACCTTTTGAGGCAATATTTCTCAACTGCTATTGCTCACTTTAAAAAGAGACATGGCTTCTGAGTTAGGGGTACCCCAAGGGTACAATTCTATATTGGATTGAAGCTAAAATTAGCAAACCCAGAGTCCTATTTCTGTAAATAAAATGACTATAGGGACAAGTGAGACTTTATTGGGTAAAATTTAACTTCAAGTGACTACAAATCAAACCACATGGAAAATGGATCAATTTATAGACTCTCTGAACCCAGTGTCCACAGGGTACAAGACTACGATATGACTTCCTTAGTGAACAGTGCTCTGACTCTCTTGAAAATGAGAAGGAACTGAGCCCTTGTGAAGGCTAGATTTGAACCTTGCTGTATAGCAGTGCCATTAAATTTCGTACTTAAATTTAGTTCTTTTCCTCTTTTAAGCCTCTATTGACTCTGTCTCTACTCTTTCAATCTTTTACTTTTATCCCCCCAAACACTTGATGCCTTTGTAAAGTAATGCAGACATGCTTCTACTCAATACATATGTTGAGTACTTGCCATCCGCCAAGCACTGCACTGTGCTTTGGAGATACCATGGTGAAAACTATTGTTAAGGCTTTGTCTTTACAGAGTTTATACTGCATTGCCAAACAAACAAACAAAACCGCTTTATATTTGAAATTCAGTAAGTGTTGAGAATTATTAATGTAAAAGGAAAGAGCTAATAAAAAAATCCCCATATATATATATATATGGGGAGGAGGACTTAAGCTAGTTTCTTTCATTAATTTTAATATATAGTTGACTACTGAAAATTCAGGGGTTTAGGTACTGACTCTCTGTGCAGATAAAAATAAACATATAACTTTGGACCCCCTCAGAATTTAACTACCAACAACCTACTAACGTTGAATAAGTCTTACAGATAATGTAAGCATTAATACATTTTGCATACATATTTTATATTGTATTTTTACTGTAAAGCTAGAAAAATGTTATTTTAAAAATCATAAGACAATATTTACAGAACTGTATCAAAAAAATCTGTGTATAAGTGGATGTGAACAGGACCAACTTGTGTTAAAAACATTTCAACTGTATTTGTATCCTTTCTGTCTATATCTATTTGTATTTATAACATATAGACGGGAAGTAAGACTAGAAAGTGGTAGATCATTGGGTTTCCCCAGAATAATACATTTTTCATTTAAAAATCCCCACTAGAATATAATTATTCAGGACACTTGTTAACAACATTGTGAAAATCTACTCAAGAGAGACTATTGCAGTGGGGGCTGTGCAGTGGGGGAAAAGATTGGGTTCAACCATAAATACAAGGACAAGTGGGAATTTATGGCCATGGAGTACAGGAGGCACAGTGGATGGAAAATTACAAAAAGAACACATCAAGGCTTAGAGAAATTTTTTGCTAGACTGACTCAACAGGATTCTTTTGAAACTGGGCACTGCAAAGATGAATACACAAGTCCAAAACTTCAGCCTATTTGAGATAAAGGTCTCAGAGAAGCTGGACTAAAGTTTGGTTAAGGAGAGAATCTTTATTAGTACCTAGTAGAGTAGTAAATCAGTTTTTCTTTCAAAATTGTCATTTCTGTCATTTATATGAAGTTACCTAGCCAACATGCATTTCTTTTGAACATGTGTTGGTTTTTAAGCACAGTGACATTACCTAGCAACTAAACAGTAGAGAATCTTAAAGTGCTCTGAAAGATGTTTTATATTAAATTATTGACTTCTGGTGCTCACTTTGGCAGCACATATATTAAAACTGGAGTGATACAGAGAAGATTAGCAGATTAGCATGGTCCCTATGCAAGAATTACACGCAAATTTGTTAAACGTTCCATATTTTTATGATTTCTCTCGTAGGTGGGATTTAAGAAACCAAATAGATAATCATTGGAGGAAGAAAGGGAGAGGCAAACCAAGAAGCAGAATGTTAACTACAGCGAACAAATTGATGGTTGTTAGGGTCCATGATCAAAGGAGCGAGACAGATACAAAGCGAAGGTCAAGCAAAGCTTTATTCAGTGCCAAGCATCGAGAATCAAACCGACTGGTCAGGGCCGCCTGTTACAGAGAAAGCACCTCTCCCAGCCTTACAGACTAACTTTTATAGGGCAAAGGCCATGTGGTTGAGGCTGGCCACACACAGGTGGCCACTGAGAATGTAACACACAGAGAAAGTTGCATAGTCATGCTAGGTCACACACGGGTGGCCAATTGAATTACAATTTACCCTATAGTAGATATTTGACCTAGCCTATCACCTTGGTCAGAATTGGTGCCCAAAAGGCACCCAAAAGGTGGGGCCCACACTCCTTGCAAGCTAGGGAGACAGTATGCACGCTCCACAGATTGGATGTTTCCACCTGGCCTACTCATCCCTGCATTCAGGCTCTATTATCTCCACCTGACCTGACCCACCCTTGTATTTGGGCTCTGTTATCAGGGACTGGTCCACCATATTTTACTGGTTTCCTGGACTTGCCTTTAAGTAAGTCCCCTGGGGGAGGGGGGAGGGGTGTACAGGGTCAGTTTAAGTTTTACTGCATAAACAACAAAATGGCTGTCCAACCGAGATGGAGCCACCCTGGCTAAATAGGCTCTTACAATGGTTACTGGAGAGGAAGTGAGCATGGCATGGATTAATTGGATGATGGGTAGAGAATTTGTTGTGATGAACACCAGGTATTGTATGTAAGTGTTGACTCATTAAATTGTACACCTGAAACTAATATTACACTGTATGTGAGCTAACTAGAATTTAAATGAAAACTAGAAAAAAAATGAATAAACACAAAAATATATTATTCACCTCCCTAGTTTGGCAGCAGGGAATTAGCACTATTTATTAAAGCAAAAAAAAAAAAAAATTGCTTCTACTGCCATGAAAGTTATGGCTTTCAGGCTTGCAATGAGTTATGCTAAAAAAATTATTTTACATTACAAACCAATGCACATGGTCCACATATAAAATAATGCCAAAAAGGTATTAAATTGGAAATTTACTATGCAAGTGAAAATCATTAATTCAGAAATAAAGATCTGGTAGCAAAATCCTTACCCTTCCCAAATTTACAAAATGTATACATGATATGACCTTCCTTGTAAAGCTATAAACATCTTAAAAGTGGGGGCTACAGTTTTTACCTCCCAATTTTTATTAAAGTGTAAAAAAGTCCTCACCCATAATAGGTAGTTGAGAGACAAAGAAGAATTTTCTAAATAAAACCTGTAAAATGAATGCCACTCACTATGATTTGTGAAATTTTTATTTAAAATACCCATATGTGTATATATGTGTATATTTCTATTTTTTAAAGAGATTAGTTCAGAGCACTATTTTTTTTTTTAAGATTTGTTTATTAATTAGAGCATGCACACACAGAAGCATGGGAAGTGGGAGAGGGAGAAGCAGACTTCCTGCTGAGCAGAAGCCCTGCATGGGGCTCAAACCCAGGACCCTGAGTTCATGACCCAAGCCAAAAGCAGACGCTTAACTGACTGAGCCACTCAAGCACCCCTCAGAGCACTGTTTTTTAATAGCTTATGTCTTGAAACCACTCAAATGCCTATCAACTACAGAATGAGTAAAAAAAAGCTGTAGAATATACACAACAGCATATTTTACACTACATAATTTATGACAACCAGATCAATTACAAATAACAACATGAATTAATCCACATGTATAATCATGTATAATATAGAGCAAAATGCTAAACTCAAAAGAGAATATTTTGAGTTTCACTTATATAAAATTCAAAAAGAATTCAAACTAATCTATGGTAATGAAGGAAAATTCTTATGGGGATGGGAAAGGAGACGATTCTTCTGGGAACAGATAATACCATTTTCTGCTCTGTATTCTGGGTACATGGATAGGTCATTTTGTGAAAATTACTTGATCAATGTCCTTTTCAGTTATGTAGTTATTTTAGAAAAGACTCAAAATTACTTAAAGGGATATAATTACATATATACATTTTCTATATTCATTTATATCTATAGATATTAATATACCATCAAAATAAAATGTAACTGTTGGATTTTAAACCAGAGGCACAATATTAAGACTCTTCAAAGAAAATCAAATCAGTTTTATTTGCAGCTAACCAGCATTGTGACCTCAAGGAAAAGAGGAAAAGACTCAAAATATTCTCAGGAGAAATTTGGACCACATTAATTCCAGGTTTACTTTCTATAACTTATATAAGATGTGAGTAGAATTTCACATAACATCCCAAGTATAAACACTGCCTTTAAAAAAAAAATGAAGGGAATGGATAAACTTTCTGGAGTATCAGTAGACCAATTGTTATGTTTATTTAAGTTTATATTCGTTACTTTACTAAATGCATTTTTTAAGTGATGAGAAGTTCTAACTATGTAATTGCAAGTAGAAAAACTTACATGTTAATAGTTGGAAAATATTCTATAAGATGTATGAACAGAATAATCCAATTGTTGTGGAAAATATACCTATATGTATATCTGTAGTCATACAGTAGCCTTCATTTCTTAATTTAGGAGAATCGGGTATGTCTGTGTGGCTTGGTTAAGTGCTTGACTCATGATTTTGGCTCTGGGCATGATCTCAGGGTCCTGAGATTGTCTTGCCTCAACGCTCCATTGGGCTTCACACTGGGCATGGAGTCTGCTTCCTTCTCCCTTTGTCACTCCCCCCTAGCTCATGTGTATATGCATGAGGCATGTGCATTCTATCTTAACAAAAAAAAAAAAAAGGGAGAGAATCATGAACCCTTACCAAATGAAATTCTTTTTGTTTTAATTTTTTAAAAATTGGGGTAAGTATACATAACCTTTGCCACTTTACTTTATTACTTTAAGTAATCTTTACCCCAAATGTGGGATTTGAACTCATGACCCTGAGAACAGGAGTCATCCTGACTGATCCAGCCAAGCACCACCAAATGAGGAAATTCTAAATGCTACTTTCCCTCATGCATGCTATATACATTTGCTGACAGAGAACTAGGTACACAATAATTAACTGCCTTTGTGATATGTGACCTGAAATTGTTTTCTCTATTCACTGTTCTAATAGCTATGGGTCCATGTCCTCTGGCCAGAGTCACTCGACCCTCTAGCTGTGCCTAGATCTCAGATGCTTTGAAAGCCAGCTCCCAAAGTGTTATCCAGTAAGAATCAAGTGCTTTGCCACCCATTTAAGAAGAAGTTACAAAGTCACTACATTTAAAGGAAATCACAACCAGCAATTTCTCTGGGATCCTAACTCTTGGCCTCCAAAATAAATTTTTAGTGTGTACTGTAATGTATTTTAAGTCAGAAAATCCTCAAGATAACTTCCAAATTTGGTAGATAGAATATATAATTATGAAATGATGGATGGATAGGTAGATGATAGATTTAAAAAATGCCAATAAAATCACCTTCTGAGTTTTCTAAAATCCTTAGCTGTGCACATGAGTTAATAATCAGGAAAGGGATATGTTATTAAACTAGAAAATTCTATCATAAAAATAAGAATTTTTAGATTGCATTATATGTGGTCAGGGTAAGAAAGAGCTTTCTTAGAGAACAAGAAATTCTACCTAAAAAATCCCTACCAGTAATGCACAGGACAGTGGTACATAGACAATAAACCAGAACAAAAAACAAATAAACAAAAAATATTTTTAAAACGCTAAATGTTCTAAAGAACAGAAATAGAGTGCACCCACTTTCCACTGTTGTTTAAACACATTCCCACAGTCCTTTCCTCAAAGCCTTTCCTTTTCAGATGGCATTTCAGAAAGCTATTTGAAGACTCAGCTTCTTCCACACCCACCCCTCCCTTTCAATTCCATTTTTTTTTTTAATACAGAAAATGCTCACAGGAAGCACCAGAATAATAGCTCTGGGTACTGGCATTCTCTTTATACTTCTGTCATTATTGGAGCTCAGGTGGCAACAGTCAATCTATGTTCCAACATCCCACAGTGTGTTTTAAATATTTCTGAAGTGGCAGGGCCCCAAAATTGGGTCATGGTGGCCCTTGTTCAGTTAGTCACAGTCAGTCCGCTATGAGGCTGATGAAAGAACATTGCCAACATTCCACTTCCCTAATGTGAACTGGTTAAGGATGATTAAATAGTGTGCTTTGCTCTCCACAGTACTCACACAGATAACGTGATGTGTTTGAAGAAGATACTGTGGAAGGTACATATTGATTTTTTAAATATTCTAGAATCTCACAGCTTACGAGGACCTTAAGGATCATCTGCTTCACTCACTTAATTACTCATTCATTCAAAACATTAATCATTTGCTAAGAGCTAGAATTAATGCTCTATACTGAGGACAGAACAATAAACAAATCACAGAAATTTGCTTCCTTGTTAAATTTATATATATAAATACATACACACACACATGTAACTTATTTATATATAAACCTATTTAATAAATATTTTTGAGTACCTACTATGTGCCAGACACTGGGAGGCATTAAGTCTAGAACAGTGAACAAGGCTGAAGCAATTGCTATGGAGACTCATATTCATCACCCATATCCAGTGTATAATCATTCTACTTTCAATTGCCAGCTCCTAAACTTCTTTGATTGAGGGCTCTTGGATCAGTGGAATTAATTTTGTTGTCTACACAGCAAGCTAGAAGTGTCAGGGAGTTAATATTCTCTCCTCTACTCACCTGCCATTCCCTTAGATGCCTTCAACAAGTATCTGGTAGGAGCTGGTGGTCAGGGTGATTAACCACTCTGGGTTGTCTAGGATTGAGGGGTAGTCAGTGTTACCACTTCACGTTCAGGGCAACTATGAAAGTATGTAAATACACAAACTCTCTCCTAGGTTGGGATAACTCTGAGATACAGATTTTACAATGGCTCCCAGAGGACCTCAGCATATTAAGCTCCACTAACCTACAATGGTAATGCATTTGAGCTTTTCATTGGCTACCTTCCCTTCCCTCTCTCACTTCTTCACTTGGCCTCCAGTGTGTCCAGAGATCACCTCCAAAATTTGTACTTGATTCCTTCCCTCAGACTCTGCTTCTGGGGAAAACTAAACTAAACTACTGTCCTGATGCCACCATTGAAGGGATGTACAGTTCAGTGACAGAGTCAGGTAAGAAAATGACTAATGATAAGGTAGTGTGATGAATTCTATAAGGAAACAACCATGCACTCTGGGAGAATGTAGTAGGATCTTGGTAGGAGAGAGAAGGCTTTCAAGAGGAAGCTCCATCAAAGTTGAATTGTGAAGGGTCCACTGAATGGGGGAAGAAGGATATACTTTTTAGGTGGGAGAAAAAAATCTGCTAAAACTTTAGAATTGAAATGAAGCACAGCCTACATGGGTTGGCGTTGAGAATAAAGTGAGTAGTTTGCTTGGAAGGAGCCATAGATGTAAGGAGATGTTAGTTCTCTAATGACCTTGCATTGCCTTGGTAAGGAGTTTATCCTGAGGGCAGTGGAATGGCAGTGACAGGCTTCAAGTAGGCAAGGAAGTGACATGATCGGATTTGACTTCAGAAAATCATTCAGACTGGCTTGTGAAAAATAGATTGGAGGGGTCATGACCTGAAGCAGGGACACCTTTAGGAAGCTACTTGCCTGATTCAGGAGAGCGGTAATTGTGTTGTAAACAGTGAGGAGAGGTAGATAGAAATTCCTACATTTTTAAGATATTAAGAAAACAGAAGTTATAAAATTTGTTACTTATTAGAGATGCTCTATAAGCCAAAAAGTCCAGTTTCTTGCTTGTATGAATTGATGGAGAAGTGGAAAATCATTGTGATAGTAAGCCAAATGGAAGATTTCAGGTTAGGACCTTCCGGATTTGAGATTTTGTGGAGAATCTCTTGCATATTTAACCTTATGGTATAAAAAAATGATTAGCAGTGTGGGATTCGGAATTAAACACACCTGGATTCTAGGATTCTAGTTGTATATGTTGAATAATTTACTAAATAACTCTAAGCCTCAGTTTGCTCATCTTTAAATAGGGACATTATTTTAAACCTACTTTATAAGGCTGTGATAATTCATGAGATAGGTTTAATGGAGACCCTGATTTGCGGTTATTTCTCAATTATTATGATTACTATATTTAGTGGCAGTATTGCCATCCAGGTTGTGATTTGCAATAGATACTCAGATATTTAGACTGGAGTCAAAGAGTGAGATTCAGACTGGAAATATTGTCTGCATTATTAGAAAACTGTACATGAAGATCAGGGACTGGACAGGATTACTGAGGGATGACATTCAGAATAAAAAAAGAAAAAAAAAAAAGTGGATATAAGGGCGCCCGGGTGGCTCAGTAGGTTAAAGCCTCTGCCTTCGGCTCAGGTCATAATCCCAGAGACCTGGAATCGAGCCCCGCATCAGGCTCTCTGCTCAGCGGGGAGCCTGCTTCCCCCTCTCTCTGTCTCTGCCTGCCTCTCTGCCCACTTGTGGTCTGTATGTCAAATAAATAAATAAAATCTTAAAAAAAAAAAGTGGATATAAATATGAGGAAAACAAAAGGAAAATCCAATAAAAAAGGCTCAGAAGGACTCAGCAAGAAGTGTGCGGTGTCACAGCACCCACCTCCTCTGAAATAAAGTGCAGTGCAAGGAGAGGGTAATGAACAGATCAAGTTCCACACAAAGTTTACCTAAACCTGGGACTGGGAAGTTTCCATTGAATTTAGTAGCAAAGAAGTCAATGGTGATTTTATCTCCAACAGTCTCAGCTGAGTAGAGGTGGCAGAAGTCAGATTGTAGTTGTCTAAAGCACAAATAGAAGGTAAAGAATGGAGACAGCAACTGCAGACAACTCCGTTAAGACACTTGGTTCTGAATGGAGGGAGAGAGATAAGAAAAAGCTCCAGGGGGTCTAAAGAGGCGAAGAGAAGTTTTTATCTTTTAAAGATGGGAGAGAATATTACATGTTTAAATACTGTTGGAAAGGAGTCATAAAAAACAAGTCAAAGACAAGGAAAACAAACTGTATCACTAATGATCCAGACTTTTTTGTTTGTTTGTTTGTTTGACAGAGAGAGAGATCTAAGTAGGCAGAGAGGCAGGTGGAGAGAGAGAGGGGGAAGCAGGCTCCCTGCCGAGCAGAGAGCCTGATGCAGGCCTTGATCCCAGGACCCTGAGATCATGACCCGAGCTGAAGGCAGAGGCTTAACCCACTGAGCCACCCAGGCGCCCCATGATCCAGATTCTTAATGAGACTAACTGCAATGGGATCCATAGGTGAAGGAAAAACATCTTTAATATTATGACGAAAGGAGCAAAAGATTGGTGCAGATGTGGTGAGATGTGAAGGTGGTCCATCCTGAAGACTGTAATGTTCCTGATAGACCAAAAGGTCTATAGACCAAATGTTCCTGATAGACCAAAAGGGTAAATCCTGATGGAGATGGTTATAGCAAAAGGTCACAGAATACATCGAAATTATACAGATTACCACATACCAGTCCAGATCTGTAGAATCAGAATCTTTGAATATCGGGCCCAAGATTATAATCTTCTAAGTAATTAGTATGAAAAAGAAGAAGATCCAATTTATGAAGCATTTGAGAAACAATGACCTAGTTGGCATTAAAGAATAGGTATTAACACACACATACATGCACATGCACAAACCTAATGCCTTTATAAAGGCATTAATCCCATTCATAATGACTCCATCCTCATGATCTAGCCAAATGTCCCACTTATAATTACCATCACATTTGGGATTAGGTTTCAACATACGAACTTTGGAGGGGCACGAACACCAGGGATAGCAGTCAGTCATCGACCTCTCAGCTAGAACTCCACCAAGGGTGAAATTTTAACAGAGAAAGCCCCATTTCTTGCTCTACAAGTAGCTCTGAGATGTCTAAGTTGTTCTCAGTCTCTTATGAGGGCTCTGTTTGTCACTGGATAGTAATTACATGATGTCAGTTTGCAAACAGGAAAGTTCTACACCAGAGGTCATTGGTGCAGACGTTAATGGACAGCCTAGAATATTAATGAAGAGATTTCAGGGATTCTATAAATCCTCTGAACTGATGTGTATTTTTTTTTCCAACTCAGACAAATCAAAGAAGAATCTGCTTGCAGTGTATATAATCAGAAAGAAGTGCTGGGTGGTTGTGTTCATCCTATTCCTACTCTTCGTTTTCCTATCTACTAACATTTGTCTCCAAAGTGGCTACATCAGTTGAGGCTCCCACCAGAAAAATATGAGAGAAAAATGGTTTTCTTATTCCTGATGATACATATTTCTTGAAGCCTTTTAATACTTTTTCTAATCTTCTAGGTGTGAAATTGTGCTGCTATGCTTTAAACTGCATTTTTCTTTATGTTCATGAGGTTCAGTATTTCTCCTTACCTATGTGATCATTCACATTTCTTTTGTAAACTGACTGTTCATATCCTCTGTATATTTTTCACCCTTTACCTCTTTCATTCTTTCCGTTTTCTTTTTCAGTCTTACTCATTTGTAAGTGTTTATTTTGCGGTGGTCATATGTAGCCTCTGTTGTCGATGCACAGATGTTGTATTTACCTTCTTTCAGTTTGCCCACTGTTTTTTAAACTTCATGATTATGAAAGCATACAGAAGTTTTTAATTCATAATTGTTGTTTACGTACTTTTCCTTCAAAAAGTTTTCCTAAACAGTAGTTAAAAACCACATTTGTATATCTTACTATAATACTTTTATACTTTTCTTTTTACTTTAAAGTGATTATTCTGGTTGGAATTTAACTTCCTGTGATTTAAAGTAGGATGCAAGTTATTTCATATGCTTAAAATTAACCCAACAAAAATGATTCCCTAATCAGTTATTTGTCACATTAAAGTGCCTGCTACTTCTTCCATAAAGTGATCTATCATCTACCCATCTATCTACCTATCTGATCTTTCCAGAAATCTCTATTCTGATCCATTTATTGTAGTACTGCAACATAGTATAATTTTGTAAAGGACCTGTAAAATTTTATATAATATATAATGTATGTACTGCTGCATTTTTTAAGATTGGATATCTATTTATCTATCTATATATATATATAATATTTATATGATATATATATATAAGATTGGATATATATATATGAGATATCTCATATATATATATGATAACCTAATTTTAACAGATATATATATATGTATATGTAACAGATATATATATATGATAACCTAAGTGAAAGCAACCTTAAATAAACTGATTATTATAAGCCTGGTATATCCATGTAATAGTTTACCATGGAGCAGCTGAAATAATGAAACAGATCTAAGCTCATTGATATATAAAAAAATTTTTAAAAATCCATAAAATATTGCTAAGTGAGAAAAGCACATTGCAAAATTATATAGACATGCAGATTTATTCACCAAGTTGCATTTGGTGTTTACATTCCTTATGTAAAAAAAGCATACATATAAGAGCCATATATATACGGATACATAATACATTTAAATTTTAAAACATGGAAGTGTTTACACAAATTCTTGAGAATGCTGATCTCAGCACTACATGTCATCTTTGAAGTATGGGAAAGAAAGAGAGGAAGGGCAAATGGGAGAGGAAAAAAGGAAAGAGGGAGGAAGGACGGGAGGGCGGATAGATGGGTGTGAGGGAGGAGATTCAGTCAGAAGAGGAATGCTCACTTTGTTCTTTCTACTAGTACATGTGCCTTTAGTAGTATACAACAAGCATGACTTATTTGTACCATAAGGAAGACAGGAACCCTCTACATAGTCAGATGGGTATATCTCAATTTTCATAATCACACACATGGCCGTAACTATTATCAAGTAAAAACCAAGAAAGATAAGTTCTCCTCTCATGCTAATAGAATACATGCTGATGCATTGATTGCGTTAATTTTGGATAACTAAACTGAAAGGCAATGGAGATGTTATTTAAGCTGGTGTGATCAGAATGTCCTCTTTGATGAAGTGACATCTGAGTAAAAACCTTTACTGAGTGGGAGTGAGGGTCTTGCAGTAAATCCATGGGGAGAGTATTAAGGGCAGAGGGAGCAGAAAGAGCAAGGTCTATGACTTTGGCTACTCCAGATGCAGTATGGCTGAGGACAGTAGGCAAAACAGGGAGGGAACCATTAGTTATATGAGGAAAGGACTTGAGCCCATTAGGATTTTGGACCTTAATCTTTTGTTGACACATTTGGACAAGTATGATGGGATAGGAAAAAAAGATGATAAAAATATTTAAGACACTGGTAGGAAATTCAACAGGCATAAAATGGGAGACTAAAATATGAGAACAAGTAACTCATAGAGGCAGGTGATATGGAGCCACCAACTTTGACTGGTAGCCTATAAAAGACCAGCCACTCAAAAGAACCAGCTGTTTGTTTATACTCTCATTTACCTCACTCCTGTGGTTATAAGGATTTCAATATTCTGTCCAGCCTTCTTTTCTCTCCCTAAGCTTTCTTGAGTTTCCTGCTGATTATTCTAGGACTACCTACTAAATCTAGTATTTTTCTATCCTCCAACAAAAGAGATTCCACTGTTGATAAAAACTGCCCAACCATTGGTAACTACAACATCCATTTTGTGAATAAGGAAATTGGGAGACTCAGAAGGGGAAAATTAGTATGTCTAAGATCATTCAGGGATGTATACATTTTCCACAGAGTATCCCAAGCAGCTAGGAAAAATAGTCCATCCTGTGACAGAACTTGAAGCAGGGGTCTTAGTTCCTATTTAGACCAGTGACTTCTCTCTTATTCCTGGGTCATTTGTTAATTCTAAAGTCCTAGATTAAAATGATAGATAACTCTGGTCCCCACTCCTCTCTTGCTGTGTAGCTATTGTTTACTCTTTATTTATGTCACCTATAGATTTTTTATTTCTTTTAATTCTGACTTTGCCTCCAAAATAATTTATGTTATTCAGAATTTCAAGATGTTTGTAGCTATGATCAGGTCAGAATTAGAAGTCAGTGGGTTTGTATAATTGAAAAATAGTATGTTCTCATATACATGGGACATAAAAATCTAGGTTCATTTGTAATGTTACAATGTTAAAATCAAATTATAAGTAATCATACAAGGACAACACAGGCTTTTTGTTTGTTTTTGTTTTAAACTAGTGCTACAAAGACCAGTTATTTTATTGTTAGTGTGACACTGTTATGATATCCTTTCTTCTTAATTTATCTTTATAATAGAGAATCTCACCAAAATTATTGAGAATATCTGAATTTCCTCCTAGCATATTATCTATTTATTTTTTGCTGTCTTTAAACTAATAGTCCCCAGTTTTTTGTATCAAACTCTTGGCCCATGTTTCTGGTTGAAAACACAATTTTAAGTTATTGTACTTTAATTTTAATTTGACATTAAGATCACAAGAGACAGAACCTTTAGTAATGTTTCTATGTAATTTCATGTTGAAAACTATTTTAAAGTCATACCCCTTCTTTCCCTTTCCCCTTCAATTGATGGACATTAATATGACATATATTTTTGTATTTACTTTTCAACCTATAATTCATTTATTCATCACTATCTTAATCCATACTCATTTTCAGAGGTAAAATTTCTAAACAGGGAAATGCACAAATCATGAGTGTGCCATTATGTCACAAATGCATACACTTGTGTAATGCAAACCAATTTCAAGAGATACAACATTATCACCCCTAGAGAGTTCCCTCGTGTCCCTGCCCAGGGAATTCTATCCATCATCTCCCCAGAGATAATCACTTTGGTGACTTTTGTCACCATAGTTGAGTTCCACCACTACTAGAATGTTATATAAAAGGAAATATACAATGTATATTATTTTGTGTAAGGCTTCTGTCACTTGGATAATGTTTCTAAGATTCATCCATGTTATTGTGTATATTAGTTATTCCTTTATATTTCTGAATAGTACCTTCTTATAAAAATATACCTAAGTTTGTTAATCTACTTTTTGATGAAAAGTTAACTTTTTTTCTAGTTTAAGTCTTCTACAAATAAAGTATATGTGAACACTGTCTTTCAAATCACTTGTGGGCATATGCTTTCATGCATCTTGGGTATATTTCTAGTAGTGGAATTGCTAGGTTGTAGGGTAGATATATGTTTAATTTTATTTAAAAAATCAGAAATTTTCCTAGTATGTTATAAGACTAAACAGTCCCATAAAAAAATGTATGAGGATTCCAGTTGTTCTGTATCCATAAAACATTTGTTGTTATTTAATATTAGCCATTCTAGTGAATGCATCTCCTTGTGGTTCTTTTGTTTATTTTTCCAAAACTGAATGGAATTGGAACTTCCAGGAATATATGGCAAGATTACTTTGGGATTTTTGCATACAACCTGCAAGAAACCACCTACTTCAAAAGACTACACCAGTTTAGAAGTAGAGCACTGAGAGTTAACTTCCTTGAAGAAAACGGTTTTCATTTCAGTCCAAGTAATGTGACACCAGATGGCTTAATCAAATTGATGGATTAGATGTAATTTCATTGAGAAAAGCAATTTCAAAGATGAAGAGTTCAAGAAAGCAAGGCATATTTTCATTTGCCAGATTGCAATGTTCTTGGTTTTTAATTTAACCATATATCCAATAATTTTGTATATCTATGTTACAATTAAAACAAAGTATATTAACTAAATTGGATAAATAAATATAAAAAGACTGCTACTTTTATAATATTTTTCCTGCTTATCTGATTGTTTTCCTGGCCTTTTAAAACTATAAAGCATGAAATAAACAGTTGACCCTTAAATAAGGGTTTGAACTGTGTATGTCCACTGTATGTGGATTTATTTTTATAAATAGAGTACAGTAAATGTAATTTTCTTATAATTTTCTTAACAATATTTTCTTTCTCTAGCTTACTTTACTGTAAGAATATAATATATAATTATATAATATATAAAATATGTGTTAACTCTTTATGTTATTGGTAAGATTTTTGAGCAATAGCAGGCTATTAGTAGTTAGGTTTTGGGTTATTAAAAAGTTATATATGGATTTTTTTTCTTTTTTGAGAGAGAAAGCACAACTGGAGTTGTGGGGGTAGAGGCAGAGGAAGAGAGAAAATCCCAAACATGTTCCACGCTCAGTGTGGAGCCCGACATGTGACTTGATCCCACAAATCTGAGATCAAGACCCGAGGTGAAATCCAGAGTCAGAAAGTCAACAGACTGAGCCACCCAGGATCCCTCATACATGGATTTTTCATTGCATGGTATGTTGAGGGGGGCAGTTGAGTCCGTGTCCCTAAACTCTGTGTTGTTCAGGGTGAACTATATTGCCTGGCATTATGAACTTATAGTAACAGGTGAGCCACTGGGTAAAATTTGTAAGGATTACCAAATAGCTTCTTGTAAAATCACAAGCCCACTTTTTAAAATTGTTAAGTTACTTCACTTACTTCAACTATGTTGTCTCACTAGTACATGTCTTACACTATTAGTACATAAATTCTATAGAGATAACTGTTAAAAGAGATTGTATAATTTAGCAGTTTATGATACTTTTCCCAAGGGTGTTAGGAAGGTGGTATGCATTACCCTGATAACAAAACCAGATAAAGACACCACAAAAAAGAAAAAAAGAAAAAAAAGAGGGAGAGAACTACAGGTCATTATCTTTGATGAACACAGATGTGGGAATACTCAGCAAAATTCTAGCAAACATAATCCAGCAATACATTAAAAAAACATCATTTACCACAATCAAGTGGGATTTATTCCTGGGATGTAAACACTGTTCAATATTTACCAATCAATGTGGTACATCATATCAATACAAGAAAAGATAAAAACCATATGATCATTTCAGTAGATAAGAAAAGCACTTGACAAAGTTCAAAATCCATTTATGAAAAAACCCTCAACAAAGTAGGCTTAGAGGGAACATACCTCAACAATAATGGCTGTCTGTGAAAAACTCAGTGAACATCATTCTCAATGGTGAAGAACTGGTGAAGAATAGCTTTCCCCTAAGGTCTGGAATAAGACAAAGATGTCCACTCTCACCACTTTTGTTCAACATAGGACCAGAAATCCTAGCCAAAACAATTAGACAACAAAAATAAATAAAAGTTAACCAAATTGATAGTGAAGAAGTAAAACTTTCAGCAGTTGCAGATGACATGACACTCTATACAGAAAACCCTAAATACTCCATCAAAGAACCACGAGAACTGATAAATGAATTCAGTAAAATCACAATACAAAATCAATGTGTAGAAATCTGTCGCATTTCCTTACACTACTAATAAAGCATCAGAAAGAGTAATGAAGACAATAATCCCATTTATAAGTGTACCAAAACTAATAAACTTAGGAATAAACTTAACCAAAGTGGAAAACTAGGAATAAACTTAACCAAAGTGGAAAATACCTGTACCCTGAAAACTATACAACACTGGTGAAAGAAATTGAAAATGGTGTGAAGAAATGGAAAGACATTCCATGCTCATGGATTGTAGAACAAATATTGTTAAAATGCCTATACTACCCAAAGCCTCTATACATTTAATGAAATCCCTATTGAAACACTAGCAGTATTTTTCACAGAATTAGAACAAAAAATCCTAAAATTAATACAGAACCACTAAAGATCCCGAATTGCCAAAGCAGTTTTGAAAGAGAAAACAAAGCTGGAGGTATCACAATTCTAGACTTCAAGTTCTATTACAAAGTTGTAGTAATTAGAACAGTGTGGTAGTGACATAAAAATAGACACACAGATCAATGGAATAGAATAGAAAACCCAGAAAGAGCCCACAAATATATGGATCAATTAATTTCCAAAGCAGGAAAAAATGTCCAATAGGAAAAAAACAGTCTCTTCAACAAATGGTATTGGGAAAACTAGTCATCTAATGCAAAAGAATGAAACTTGGCACTTTCTTACACCATACATAAAAATAAATTCAAAATGGATCAAAGGCCTAAATGTGAGACAGAACACCATCAAAATCCTGGAAGAGAACACAGGCAATCATCTCTGTCATCAGCCATAGCAACATTTTTCTACATATGTCTCCTGGGGCAAGGGAAATAAAAGAAAAATAAACTACCAAGATTACAACAAACTAAAATCTATACAAGCAAAGGAAAAATCAACAAAACTAAAAGACAACCTCTTGAATGGAAGAAGATATTTCTAATCCAGTAAAGGACTATCATCCAAAGTATATAAAGAACTTATATAAATCAACACCCAAAACCCAAATAATCCAGTTAAAAAATGGACAGAAGACATGAACAGCATTTCTCCAAAGAAGACATTTAGATGGCCAACAAACACATGAAAAGATGTTCAACATCACTCATCATCAGGAAAATGCAAATCAAAACTGCAATGAGATATCACTTCACATCTGTCAAAATGGCTAAAATCAAAAACATAGGAAACAAGTGAGTTTTGTTTTTTGTTTTTTTTAGTATTTTATTTATTTGACAGAGCGAGAGACAGAAAGAGAAGGAACACAAGCAGAGGGTGTGGGAGAAGGAGAAACAGGCTTCTCACCAATCAGTAAACCAGATGTAAAGCTCGATCCTAGGACCCTGGCATCCACAACTTGAGCCAAAGGCAGATGCTTAATGACTGAGCCACCAAGGCAGCCCCCGGAAACAAGTGTTGATGAGGATGTGGAGAAAAAGCAATCCTCTTACACTGTTCATGGGAGTACAAACTGATGCAACCACTGTGAAAACAATATGGAGGTTCCTCAAAAAGTTAAAAGTAGAACTACTGTAGGATCCAGTATTTGCACTACTATGTATTTACCAAAAAAATACAAAAACACTAATTTGAAGGGATACACACACTCCTATGCTTACAACAATATTCTTTATAATATTTAAGGGATGGAAGCAGCCCCAAGGGTCCCTCAATTGATGAATAGATAAAGAAGATGTGGTATATTTATATATGCAATGGAATATTATTCAGCCATAAAAAAGAATGGTATCTTGCCATTTGCAACAACATGGATGGAGCTAGAGAGTATTGTGCTAAGAGAAATAAGTCAGTCAGAAAAAGGCAGATACGATATGATTTCATTCATATGTGGAATTTAAGAAATAAAACAATCGTGCAAAGGAAAAAAAGAGGAAGAGAGAGAGAAAGGCCAAGAAACAAACTCTTCAGTGAGAACAAACTGATGGTACCAGAAGGGAGGCAGATGGGAGGGTGGGTGAAACAGTGATAGGGATAAAGGGAAAGCACTTGTGATGAGCACCAATTCTTGTATGGCAGTGCTGAATGACTGTATCATACACCTGCAAGTAATATAACACTGTAGGTTAACTATACTGAAAACAAAAATAAAATATAAAATAAAATAAGCAAAACAATGCAATAAAAAGGAGGTATGAGGATTTAATTTTTTAACTATGTAAAATCTGGTTGTTATGTTTCCTTCATACCATTCTAGTGCTTTTCTTAACAAGAGAGTTTTTCGTGAAGACTCTTAATTAAATCAGTGGAAAATACACACATAATTTCTATTTAATGAAAGGCCAAAATCAACCACTAGAGTTTCAGGCTTCACAAATGATGGATATGGAGACATAATTTGGAAATTTGTTCATTATTTTTACTTTGCTTCTATTCTGTGGCATTAAAGTAGAACTAGCAATAGTCAACGACTGTTCTACTGTTAATCTTTTCAGTTAATGTTTTTATAAATTTTTGATTTCCTTTATTATTTCTTTGTAATTTACTTTTAGGAGACTATTATCTGAAAGCCCAAAGATCTTGCATGTGTCCATGCCACTTTGCAGTAAGAAATGGGACTTTTTATACAATGTGTTAATCTCTTCTGAATTTCTATTCCCCTTCTTAATAACTATAAAAAATATTATTGTCCCATTTTAGAAATAAAACCTACAAGATGTCCTGATTATCTCACAGAGATAGGATGGACTCCCCACCTCCACCCCAGACTTTGTTTTGGATCTTGAGACTGATAGTGTTACACATGCGGTGTGAAAAGCTTTACTACACATAATGGGTCTTTCTTAGGAGAACAAGAGTAGATTTCCAACTGGTCCAAAAATGGAGTAAGGAGAGACTGGCTTAATGCTGGCTAGTGAGTGAGGCTGGGGGATGTGGGTTAAGAGGCAGAGGCCAAGTATTGTATGATTCTAACTCTCTGGCCCCAAAGGAGGGAGTACCCAAGCTTTATCCCCACATTTCCCAGATGTGGTGCAGAAAGAGAACTGGCTTAAAAGCCCTCAGCAGGGGCGCCTGAGTGGCTCAGTGGATTAAAGCCTCTGCCTTTGGCTCAGGTCATGATGCCACCAGGGACTTGGAATGGAGCCCCCACATCAGGCTCTCTGCTCAGCGGGGAGCCTGCTTCCTCCTCTCTCTTTGCCTGCCTCTCTGACTACTTGTGATCTCTGTCAAATAAATAAAATCTTTAAAAAAAAAAAAAGCCCTCAGCAGTCATGCATCAAAAATGGAGTTAGACTCTTTCTTAAACAAAATATTCCCTGTGTTTGGCAGAACACAATGTACATAAGGAGTGCCGTGATATTACACTGAATGGACGAGTGGGCACTAATTCTCAGGTTGAAAAGTCTAAAAGTAATAATTTAAAATGCCAGAGAAAAATAGAATTTGAACATATGCTATCGCAGGCTATGGATATTGGATATTCCCGATCCCCTTCCCATCTCTTCCTGAGACCTTATTTCCAGAACACCCAGATTCCAAATGAATGTGAATCCTATGTAGTAGGACATAATTCTAAGTCAAGAAGCTAATTTTTTAATAGCTTTTTGTTTTCACTTTGCCATGATGCAGACAACTGGCAAGGTCTTAATGGAACTTCAGCTTCCATGGGCACATTTTTATATGGCAGAATATGTGTTATGTTATTATCATTATTGTTCCCAGCCCTCATATAGAACCCTGACTACTGTCCATGTCTTCATTTACAGTCACACTTTTCTTACACAGAAGGGATTGTGGCCATCAGCTCAACTCTCAAACACACTCAGGCACGCAAAGAGGAAAAAAATATCATTTATGGATCATTTTAACAATAATCTTAGAGAACTCAGTTGTGAAGAGAAATTCACATATTTATCTCGTCTAACTCCCTCATTTGAAAAAATGGAAAAATGGGATAGAATCTCATTCTAGCCAGCAAATTACAGAAAGCAGAAAAGCAGGAGAAATATTGCAAGTCCACTGTTTATATAAACTTGGAGAATGTCAGTATTAGCCAAATATAATGATTTTTTTTTCCTAGAAGGAAAGGTTAAATCCACTGAGAGTATTTCAGTAACCTGAAGAGTTAATTATTAATTTCTCATATATTAAAAGTTCTCTTACCTCATAGGGTTGATGGACGTTAGAATTTAAAAATATAATTTCCATGTTGTACTTTGCAGTGTCTGGAACTTAGGAGTTACTCTTTTGCTGCTGCCAATACTCCCAATACTAATAACTACCATTACTAACTCTAACATTATTAGGCATACCTTGCTTTAAACTTAAAATAAAAATTACTTTGGTACAATATTACTAACTAAACTACAGGTCTTACCAGAATCCCATCAATGTGTTCCATAATGTCCTTTTCGGAAACTGCTTTGGTCTGGAACTGACACAGGTCACTTCTCAGACCCAGAACTCATTATACAATTCTAACCAAATGCAAGGAGGACTAGGTCATGAGGAGAGGACATGAATATTTTGTGAGAACAAATAACTTCTGCTTATCATTTTCTTTAGACAATGATGTGCCCAAATAAAATTCACCTCTCCAAAGATTCCAGGCATGCCTTTAGCCAGAGGACTCTGATCCTAACAACCTGTGCAAACTGGGTGTTGCCACACCTGCGAAACCACTTATTTTCACTCTCCTTATCTACTGAGAGTCTCAACAGATGTGACTTTTTGAAAAGGCTTATAGTCAAAGTCCATTTGTATCATTTCCCCCCTCATCAGTTCTCTAGCTCACTCTGGGGCACAAGTTTGTGCTCTCACATATCCTAAAAATAATATGGAGTTACCTAATTGTCTTACCAAAAATTCATAGATGGCCTTTTCCCTGAACTGATCTCTTTACGATGACTTTGAATGAGATGCTTGCCTGCCACGAGACTCCTCTTCTCTTCTGCAAAAAGATATAATGCCTTAGAGGGCTGATATAGGGTTGTATGAAATAGTGTATACACAGCAAAAAGAATGCTTGGGCATAACTTCATACACATTCAAGAAATGAGAAATTCTAATAGTATTACTGTGACAGTTTTTCATGCAGTACCAATTAAGCAGATTATTCAGTAATGTCCTTCTCTGACCTTTAATCTTTTTTTTTTGACCTTTAATCTTTTTAAGGTTAGCATGTTAGATGTGGTTAGAAGGTTCAGTTTTCGTGTCATTATTAATATTAATAATTAAAATTAAAAATTCATTTTAAGGTGTTTTGCAATCCAATAAAACTAACTGCATGATGGTCTTTTCCTTTGAGAGAAGGAAAAAAATTAAAAAAGGGAAACATAAAAAGTTCAGGATTCAATTCCCTGTGAATATGCGATTTTAATACTACTTTCCTTTGGCTTTGTGTTGTTCTCCTAACAAATAAATTGTGTTTGTTTCTATAATATGACTTCTCACACTGTCTATAGAGAACTGGAAAACTGTTATGTTTTTAATATAGGCTTTTTTGCTCCCCAGAAATTGGGCTAAAAGAAGGTGAGAATCTATCAGAGTTGCCAAAAGAGAAATGTTTGGTGATAAATCATCTATCTGAGCATGTACAATGGATACACAAGATATCTGAAACTGTCAAATTGAATGTAAGTATGATTAGAATAAAGTTGCTCTATGTCAGGGCCTTGCTTAAATAAATGTGACACGTTCTGACAGAATTTCTGCCTAGTGTGGATGAGTGACTGAGCAAGTAGCATTGAGTTGGTTTCTGAAATAGTCTTTTCATCAGGAAAATATTAAAAAGTCAAAGTTTCTCTATACTGTCTGAAGACAACAATTTGGAAATGAAAAGCATACTTTTCCAGAAAGCCACACTTTTTTGCAAACTCCAATGGTGTGGTCCACTTGTCATTTTCTTTCATTTCCAGCGGACCTGGTTCTTCATCAGCTCTAGATAAAATGAAACTGTGGTTTTCACAACTACAAGGGAAGGCCAGGCTTGAAGGAAAACTGTACTCTGGTCTTCAGTATCTGGTCATTCTCTCCACCCATCCATTTCCCAAGAGGGCAGCTTTGCCTTCCCAAGATGGCCATGTATCTTCTTACAGAAGAGAAAGTTGCGCTGCCATTATAGTGGCTCTTTATCCCAAATCTATTGAGAACCAACCATGTAACTTGAGTAAGCCTTTTGCTGTCTCTTTGAGGCATTTTACACCATACAAAATAGAATAATGTCAATAATTATTAGATCCATGCTCCATTTTAGGCACCATGATAGACATGGAAAATATTCAAGATACCCTCTCTGTCCCTAACAACATCACAGTCCATTATTTACTGAGCAACTGGAGACTATTTAAGCAAAAATTTTAAATGTCAAGGATTATGTCAATATAAGGATTCACTGGAATATTTTACCTGCATATATACATACATATATGTAACACAGACACACACATTAAGAATGAGAAGACACAGAGATACTGGTTATAAATCACCTTATAATTATTCTCATTTTTGGTATGATTATATATGAAAATTGATTTTGTACTTATCATGTTTTTCAGGAGCAACATACATTGCTTTTGTAATAAAATAAGCATGTAATCATTATTTCATTTGCATTCAGAAAAAAGTCATTCTTTTACAATTTCTCTTATTATCTGATGCTCATATTCCCTAGTTAATAGAAATATTACCCCTTTCCTCTCTTAAGACTATTTTCCTACAAAGCAAGGGTAAAAAAAATGGAGGAAGGATGTGGCAGAGATTTTATTTCAAAATTGTTTTGGAATTTCTAGGAATTCAGTGAGCAGGTAAGGTAAATTCAGACCAGATGGCTGATGTGAATGAATGGTAGACGCTGTCTTATTCATTCCGAAGATCCTTAAGTCTACACGCATGCCCACCACATAATATGTGCTCAGAAAAATCTTTGTTGCAGCAGCAATGTAACTATGAACTCCCAGACCCACATTTTGGCTTTGACTGGTCAGCAGAATGTTTTTTGAAGTCTTAGTTATCAAAATAATAGGAAACCACAGACTGGGAGAAAATAGTTGCAAAAGATAAATCTGAAAGGACTGTATCCAAATTACACAAATAATGCTTAACTTTCATCAACAAGAAACAACCCAATTTAAAACCCAATTTAAAAATTGGCCAAAGGCTTTAACAGATACCTCACCAAAGATTTACAGATGACAAGCATATGAAAAATGCTTCACATCGTAGGTCATCATGGAAATGTGAATTAACAATGAGATACCTATTAGAATGTCCAAAATCCAAAACACTGACAACACCAAATTCTGAGCAAGAAGTGGAGCAATGGGAACTTTCATTCATCATTGATAGGAATGCAAAATAGTATAGTTACTTTGGAAGACAGTACAGTGGTTTCTTAAAGAACTAAATGTATTCTTATCATACAATTTAGTGATCATACTCCTTGGGATTTACACCAAGCAGATGAAAGCTTATGTCCACACAAAACCTGCACCTAGATGTTTATAGCAGCTTTATCTATAATTGCCAAAACTTGGAAGTAACTAAGATTTTCTTCAGTAGATGAATGGGTAAATAAACCCTAGTACACCCATACAATGGAATACTATTCAATGCTAAAAAAAAAAAATGAGCTTCAAGTCACAAAAAGACATTGAAGGGATTTAAATGCATATTATCAAGTGAAAGAGGCCAATCTGAAAAGACTACACATTGAATGATTCCAATTATATGACATTCTGGAAAAGACCGTAAAAAGATCAGTAGTTACAAGGGTTGAGGGGGTAAGAAGGGAGGGATGAAAAAGAAGATCATAAAGGCCTTTTAGAGCAGTAAAACTACGTGGTATGATTATATAAAGACAGATACATGTCATTATGTATTTGTATAAATTCAAAGAATGTACAACAGTGAACTCCAATAGAAAGTATGGACTTTGTGCAATTATGCCACATCAAAGCAGGTTCACAAACTGTGATAAATTCAGTTCTCTGGTCGGGGGTGTTGATAATGCAGGCAACTATGCATGTTTGAAGGTAGAGGGTATATGTGAGATCTCTCAGTTTTGCTATGAACCTAAAATTGATCTAAAAATAGTCCTAAGCTAGTTTTGAAGGTTCAAAACTTTACAATCAAAATCAATACAAACACTTTATTAAAAAAGCCCCTGAACTGGATAAGAATAGGTTTCCATCTCTATTTTCTTGTTTTTTTTTTTAAATCCTATTTTTATTTTTATTTATTATTATTTTTTTAAATATTTTATTTATTTATTTGTCAGAGAGAGAGCAAGTGAGAGCGAGCACAGGCAGACAGAGTGGCAGGCAGAGTCAGAGGGAGAAGCAGGCTCCCTGCGGGACAAGGAGCCCGATGTGGGACTCGATCCCATGATGCTGGGATCATGACCTGAGCTGAAGGCAGTTGCTCAACCAACTGAGCCACCCAGGCGTCCCTCCATCTCTATTTTCTTTATGAAATATCTCTCCAGTCATCTGGATCCACTGAAAGCAAAAGACAATCTTTTGGTTGTGACAGATAATTTATATTAGCTATCTGTGGCTGTGTAACAAATTTCCCCAGACCTTAGTAGCTTAAAACAACACACTTTTAAAATCTCACAGCTCAACAGGCTGTTGGCAGGCCTCAGTTCCTCATTGGCTGTTTGCCGGAGACTTTGGTTCCATGTCATGTGGGCTCTTCTACAAGGTTGGTTACAACATGACAGTTTGCTTCCCCAGAGAAAGTGACCCAAGAAAGAAGTTCGAAAGCCTTTGTGGATAACCTCAGAGTCACACACCAGTAACTATTATATTCATGAGAAGCAAAATACTGAGTCAAGATCAATTCAAGGACAAGTATCAAACAATTAATGGACATATTTTTTTAAAACCATTACAGATGGACTTAATCCTGGGGGAGGAGTCAGGATCCTAAGTTTGGTTTTGGAAGTAACTAACTTACCCATTCTCTTGCCAGGGCCAGGATCAGTTATATTCTAACTCAATTAATGTTGCTGAAATATATGTCCCAGTACCCAACAGATAAGTCTGCCTTTTGGAAGGGCCTGGTGAGTACTGACATGGATTCAAGAGTCCAAAGAGACCAGTTTTCATTTTCTTAGATGGTTTCACTAGCACTCATGCAATCCAAAAATATGATGAGATTGTTTTTCAGTCCTTTATTTGTTCATCCTTGCCTTTCCCAAGTGGCGTTTTTTGATTCTCCCAGAGGAAACCGAGGTGCTCAGGAAGAAACAGAAACCAGAGATAACACTGTAGCTCCTGGTCTCAAAGGCAGAAGGAAAACTAGACTTATTACATAAGAATGCCTTTTTTAAATATACATATTTCTCTCTATATCAGTATGTGAAAACATTCATAGTAAAAACTCCTGCTTTAATGAGATCTTACAAAAATTGCACATGGAGGGGCACCTCGGTGGCTCAGTGGGGTAAGCCTCTGCCTTCGGCCCAGGTCATGATCCCAGGGTCCTGGGATCGAGCCCTACGTCGGGCTCTCTCCTTGGCGGGGAGCCTACTTCTCCCTCTCTCTCTGCCTGCCTCTCTGCCTACTTGTGACCTCTCTGTCTCTCTCTGTCAAATAAACAAATAAAATCTTTAAAAAAAAAATTGCACATGGATTGATCAGGTAAATACTGTGCTTTCTGGGAGATAAAAGTCTAGCTAAGTATCGTACTATTAATATTCCCATTTTATGATGGCATAGCACTTCATAGTTTGTAGATACCTTTGCATGTATGATTTTATTTCAGCTTCATGAAAGATCTATGGGAGATAAAATAGGTATTAATCTTTTCTCTCTCTCTCTATATATATATAATATACATATGTATTTATGTATATATTAATCCTTCTAGTATACATATCCATTACATAATGAGAGACAGACAGACAGACTACACCAGAAACCAGGCTTTGGAGGCTACACAGCTGAGTCTCAAAGTTAATACAAAGCTCCTCTGTGAAATAAGAGGAAAGAGGAAAACCCTGTGAAGAATATTAGGCTTGAAGTCACATCAGTGTGGAAAGTTCTTAGCTTTAAAACCAGCATTTCTTCCTGTAATTTCTCCTCTATTTGCTGGGAAACTAATCCTACTTGACTACAGCCAAAAGCATTGTAAAATAAAAAAGAATAAATAAAAAAGTCTATGAATTTATCCCAGTGATTCTTAAATGCTTAAAAGCATCAGAATTACATGAAGGGTTCCCTGAAACTATATGTGGTAGAGGGGTACCCTGTACCAGCTTGTTAGACTGAATAGCTATGGGGTGAAGACCAATAATTTGCATTTCTAACAAGTTCCCAGGATATGCTGATGTTTCTGACTGAAGGGATTTGACTTTAAGAATCCCCAGTCTGTTCTTTTTTTTTTTTTTAAAGATTATTTATTTATTTATTTGACAGACAGAGATCACAAGTAGGCAGAGAGGCAGGCAGAGAGAGAGGAGGAAGCAGGCTCCCTGCTGAGCAGAGAGCCCGACGCGGGACTTGATCCCAGGACCCTGAGATCATGACCTGAGCCGAAGGCAGCGGCTTAACCCACTGAGCCACCCAGGTGCCCCCCCCCCAGTCTGTTCTATTAATTTCTACTATCACCCTCCTTGAGTCCTCTTCTGGCCTACCCTGCCATTGAGCTTCGGTGAATTGTCCTCTGGTATCTTCAGTGCCAGCCCTACTTAGAGTGACCTTTATTTTTTATCATCTCAACTGGACACTCTTGAGAGGGAAGGAGACACAAGTAATAAATATGTTGATATTATCTGGGTAAATAGGAACACTTATCCACACCCTAAAATTTATTTATAAAAATGAATCATGCTGTGTTTTCTGAGAAAGTTATGAAATCTCTTTAGACCCTATCTTCCATATGTATGGTTGGGATAATAACACCAACCTCTTGGTATGTTGTGAAAACTTAAGAAAATGCACACTAGTTTCTTGTACATTCTGGTAGTTTCTCTGAGCTTTTCAAGATGAAAGAATGGATTTAATGGATTTCAAGATGAAAGACTGGATGAAAGAATGGATTTGAGCTGCTGGCTGAAGACAGCTGGCAAAGCTTCCAGGCCTTAGGAGAATACCTCAGTTGAAGCAGGCTGCTCATCCACGGTCATGCCTCCCTAGGGTAGTCTGCATCAGTGATGGATCAACATGGGTATATAGGCCCAATCCTTTTTCCCAGTTTAAGGGCAACTCCTAAAGGCCATCTCAGGGCTAAACAGGCCTCCTATTTTGGTGGAGGCATATGCTGAAACTGCATCATATCTCAAATTTTTTCTCCACCTCAATTTGCCTTTTTCCTTTGCATAAGTACTAATTCAAATTAATGTTTGGCCTCCTAAACTCCATTTCAGAGTTGCTTTCTAGAACTCAAACTGTAGCATACATAGTAAGCATTCAGTAAGTAGGAGTTATTAGTATTACTACTAGTAGTGTTACAACAACCACAACTACTACTTTCCCCATTAACTGTCCATGCAGTTAATTAATTAGATATTATCCTAATTATTATTAGATTATTAGATATTATACTACCATTCCATCTACAACAACTACCAAAATTACTACTCTAAATTCTATAGCTAAAAAGCCATTATTCGTAGTGTTTATATACTAACCTTACACTTTATAGGTAGTGATAAATGTTTCATATTAAAGTATAATTAGAGCATGCCCTCACTAGGAGGCTGTGCCCACACAGTGACACTATAAGACTGATACAGTGGTTAACAGTTGGGCAGTTCTTTAACCTGTATTTAATTGATACTCACTGTTACTCCTGGAAGTGACTACTACTAGTTTCCACATTCTGCTTTTAGAATGACATATATATTCAGCGTGGAATACAGTGTATGTATGTGTGCAGGTTTGTGTATGTGTGCACACACATATAAACACTATGTCATATGTTGAACAACTTTCAGCACCTCCAGTTATAAAAGCAAAAATGTCTCCAGATATTCCAAAATGTTCCATGGAAGTAGGGGTAAATTTGCTCCAAATCAGGAATCATTGATTGAGACGGTAAAGGGAAAAATGAGCATTTCCAATGATGCAAACACACCACCAATAATCCAAATAATTTCTTTCTATCCCAAGCAGTAGAGTAAGGCCAGAAATCTGGTTATCTAGCCCCCATTCAATCATTAACAACTATGTATCAAATTAATGCCCAGGGTATTTCCTGTCACTACGCTATGTCTGCAAAACATGGTTCCTAACTTCAAGGAGCATCCAGTCAAATGGGAAGGATGGACACTGATGTTATAATCAGACAAATCAAGATATAATTACAAACTAGGGGGAAATTTAGGTAAGAAAATGAAGGCTTCCATGAGAGGGGAGGAGATGGGGGTCTGTCCTAGAGTTAGAATCAAAGAAGGACTCCCTACAATAGCAGTGTTGTAACCAATATCCGAAGACCCAATATTTAGCCAGACACTTCACTCTCCATCTGTTTAATGTCCATACATTGTTCTAAATTGTTCTGTCCACAGACATATTAATCCTTCCTTCATCAATTCTTTCTTTAGCCATTTCAGAGTGAGCCTTTCTCAGTTTGTTTTATTTCATTTTTAGAATTTTTTTAAACATATGCCCTGGCTTCTTTAGAATCATTAAAATGCCATGCTTTCCTTTATTGTTACTGAATACGTGCTAATACTATTTCTAAAAAGAAGTCAAAGCAATCATAGTATTGACTCTGCCTATGAAAACTATATTCCTCCCCTTCCCTCTGAATATAATTCTATCCAGGGCTTTTCTCTATAAAGTTCTTAATTTTTCCTCTTTCTTACTATACATATAGCTATATGTATAATAGAAAACAGGCATGGAATAGAGGAAGGTACTCTTGTCTCCCTCTATAGATGGGAGAAAAAAAAATTTCTTACAGCTTTGTAACTAGACCTAAAATGTACCACATTCGTACTTTAGTTTAGTCCTAAGGGCCCTAATGAGGCACAAATTTGACAGATGGGGTGACACATTGGAACTGTTAACATTCATTACCAAGAAAATTGCCATGAATTATGTCAACTCAGCAGCGAGCAAAGAATAGTACCCTGAGATAATAGGACAGAGGAGAGAGTCACCTCAGTGCAGGTGGTAGGAGTATCAGAGACAGGCCCTGGCCATCAGGAAAGGCAGATGGGGTCAAGCAGTATACCTGCAAATTTCTCATCTGGAGGGATAGGGCAGAGGAGAGTCATACAAATGGAGGAGAAAGGCACAGAAAATAAAGGTATTGGTACAGACCCCAAAGTTGAGATCGTCACATTTAAGAGTAACTGACCACATTTTTGTGTAGCTGTGAAGCTATTTAATTTTTGTTTTACTATTTTATATATATATGTATATGTATATATATAAATATAAATTATTTACTATAAATAACAAACTATTTAATTTTTGCTTTACTTCTTTCCTAGACATACTGTATTCATTTAAAAATAGACACGTATTGGGCAGTACCCTTTTTATTACTACTTTCATTGTGAGTTATCTCAGGACAGGGATGTCAGGGCATAAATTTCTGCTGCTTACTAACTCAGTGCTGCCAACACCCAGTTAATGAACCAGTGATTGCAACTCAAATGAGGTACACCAGTCAAGAGAGTTGGGTAAATGGCATGTCTAAAAACTGAGAGCACCGTGGCCTTAGCGGCAACAACTTTCACCATAGGTTCCAATCGACATAATTGTTAGTCACTGATGCTTTTATCTCAAAGGCTCCTTAGAGTGTGTACAGTTTGGTAGATAGATCCTAAGTCCTGTGGTGGCCCATACCTTCTCTCAAAAGTGACTTTCTATTCAATGTTCTTATGCAACTGACTAATATCCCCATAGGAAGTACCAACTAATTCCAATACCAAATAGGCCTATTAAATGTACGGATGCTTATTTCAGTTTGTTGCAATATTTAAGCTTAATCTCAAACTTTAACTGGTTTGGGAATTTTCCTCTGAGCACTAGCCTGTATGGTTCCAAGAACTCCACTTAAGTGACTGGTTCCTCTAACTTGTCAGTATTAATCTTCCAGACCTAGTTACTCCAATTTGAAACATTTTAACTAAGGCAGCCTAGACTCTGTCTTTAACCCTTCCAACAATGTCGTCAGTATGATGGTACCTAGACACTTCTGGTAGGATCTTAATCTTTTCTACACTTGTGCCTTTTGGAGACAAGTCATGGGGGAGTAGATGGCTGTGAGGGAGCCCAGTAAAATTATGTCGTAACAGAAGCCATGAAAAGGCAAATTGATTTTGATCATCTGGATGCACTGGGTGCTTGAGAAGGCATTAGGAATGCCCACAACTGTGTACCGATAGCTTCAGTCTGTACAAAGGACTCAGATTGTTCTATCTGGAACTTCAACAGCAAGAGGGATTACGGCCACATTGAGTTTACTACAGTAACCCAAAGAGAAGCAAGTACTAGTCTTCGCTGGTCACGCAAGGTTATTGTAAGTTGACAATGTTTCTTTAAGCAGCTCTTCCTCAACTAGCACCTTGATCAACACCATGATTTCCTCCCACTCATGCCCCTCTGGTTATCCTATACTGTTTCACAGCGACCAGATGACTAGACAGGGGAAGACTTATGGGCCCCCAGTTATGAAATCTTCTACTACCCCTGCTCTCATTTTGTTATTTCCCCATTAAGAACACTTCTTATAATCAAGAACAGACTGCACACCCTTAACATGTCTAAATGCCACGATATATTCAATATTATCAGTCACTAATTGTGTACTGCCACAAAGGGATCCACCCACAAAGTTAATGAACTTACTGTCCAATCATAGTTTTCTCAAATTAAGTATTATTATTATTTTTAATCAAATCATAGGTGCTTCCCAGCATCGCAGGACTAAATAAAAAGGTTTGGCAACCTTTGTTGCCATAAAATCCCCAACACATCTTCACCAGTGAATAAGGCCTCTAGTCCTCTTTTGGTAACCTTAGTCTCTATCCCAGTCCTGTTTGCTTTTAAAAAGGGTAAAATCTAGGTAGAGGGTAGAGAGGTGACATCAAAAACAACAGGTCAATGCTGGTCTGAATAGCACGTATCTCAGTCAAAGGGGTTCAAGATCTTCCTGGCTCACCTCCTGTTTGCCCACAGGAAATGGCAAAGCTAGCTCGGATTTTCTTTTGCTACTTCCCAGATCTTCAAGTTGTGTGTCCTTCTCATGACTTGAAATTGAGGGATAATATAATCTATTAGGTGACTATCTCATTATCTAGAGGTTCATGGTCTCTATTTTTAGTCCAGGCTGAAGCTATAGTGGTTCTAAGGGAGGTTCTATCTTCTCTTACAAGTTTCCATGGGTACTTATCACAGAATGAAAACACATCCTAGGCAGGCCACTGTTTCATATATATGTGAAAACTCATTCTAATAAGTCCTGATTTGTCTTTGCAGGTTCCTCGTCTGTGTCCATGTCACTGAGTAAGGCAGTTGTGTCCAGGGTGGCATGGAACATAGGGCTGATCATTAACTAAGAGAATTCTATTTCTTCTTATTCAGCAAACTTAGTTGTAGCTCCCACATCTGCAAACCAGAAAGAGTCACATTTCTGTAGTCTCATGAAGCTTTTGCCCAGACTGATCTGTAGTTTCTCTCCTTTAGTACTAAAAGCACAGACAATAACTAACTCTCTGAAAAACTAATTGCTTTAACAAACTCCAGGAAGTATCTCATCTTTAGGCAACTACTAGTTGGAGGAAAGTGCTCCTGATTTGCCATTGGTGCAGAAGAGTGAGCAACAACCGCCATACTCTCTCATTAGCATCAGCCTCCTACCTACTTTATTTCTAATTCTAAACACCAAGGCAACTCATCAGTCATCTCAGCGATGATTATTCAGAACAGATTGTCTCCATTGTTACTGAACACTCCAGCAACGAAATCCACTTCTACCCAACACAGTACTGTACCTGACCAATGAACACAAAGGACTCCAGTTGTCATTCTTCCAAAAGAGCATTGTGACTTTACTAGCCAAGGCTGGGAACAAATTTTTCAAGAATGCTGACAAATTGAACTAGTAAAGAAAATATAAGTCTAGATTCACAATTTATTACTTGTAAATAAGTAAAATCAAGCAAAAACAAGATCAGCAATGATGTGAGTTCCCCATGTCACAGGATGACACTGAAGCAAAAGGGACCAGATGACATGCAAATGAGTTATGAGACACCTTGTTTCTGAGGAGCCAATTACATACTTCAATTAAGCAATTTCATAATCTGCAGCTATAACCTAAGAGGGGACAAGGCAGAAAGCTCCCTATCCTATCAGTATTAGAGAGATGAGAAACTGCCCCATGAAAACATCTCTCAAGATAAGGAATTAAGTGACAAATTGCCTTGCAGCAGCTCCTCACAAAACTGTTTATCTTTACTGATGTTGGAAGCTCAGAGGGCATTCTGATAAGGCTTATGTCAGTTGTGGTTGAGTCTTGTCTATGTGGCTTATATTATACAAGGTCATGAGAGCACCAGCACAAGACAGTTCTCCTCTACCTAACACTAAGTAAGTTGGTCCAGGTTCTAGGAAACCCATCATGAAACCACGCCTGACTCAGTTTTTCTTTGTAAGGGCTCATAGCTTCATGCCCAGAGTATGTCTAGTGAGATGAAAGGCAAAGTATGATCGTAAGAGAATGTTTCAATCTCCAGTTTCTAATCAGAACAGTATATTTCATAGGTGATTTCTCAAAGTATCCCAATTATGTAGCATGTTAGATATTAATGTGTATAACCCAAACATAGAAAGGCAAAAGAGTAATTTATTGGAAAAAGTTGTCTTATATTCTCATTATTCTTATCAGAAAGAAATTAGTTTCAGCTATTTTAATTACAATGTGTTCTGAGAAGAGTTTTTAAAAGGTATCTGCTCCAAACATTTTGCCATCTGGAAAAAGTTCCCTGTCCTACTGTTATTCAAGAAGAAAAATTATGAACCAAGTTATCATCATGTTCTTTATTTTGTCTATATTTTCACAAAGAAACTTTGCTGACAGGCATATTTTTCCCTCTAGAAATGTAATTTATTTGAAGAGAATATCTGGTGTCTTCACAGAATTCAACAATGAACTAATGACAATCTAGCTTTTGAGACAGCTCGTGCCTGAGGTAGTATAATGACTTTATTAACTAATTCTTCTTCAGGAGTTTCTAAGCTGTAGCCCAGGATTATGCTGAATTGTGGCCAAGAATTAGTTATGAATAATCCAGCAAATAGAACACTTACATCAGTATTTACCACTCTCTGATTTTCTAATAGATGAAGAGTTTCTCAAGTAGTATACCACAGATGCTACCCAAAATGATAGTGTTAACATGGAATCATATGATAAATATTGACATACATTTATTTCATGGTCATCTTTATGGTGTTGAAATTCTTTTCAAAACAGGTTAAAATACTAAGTTTAAACAATTTATCAACCTATGCAGATAAAAAAAAATTCCATAAGTGTGTTAAGATGTAATTGGTGTCTGAAGACACAGAGATACAAAGAGAAACCAACCTGGTGTGGCAGAGTGCACATTTGGCCACCACTATTCCCCTTTCCCTGTACTCACACTCTTACTTGTGATTTTGCAGTTCTTCCCACTTGTCTAACTTTTGCATTTTTCTTATGGTATTTCTTTGTCCAACAGAAAAAGACATAAGGGCAGGGTACGTACACTGAGACTAAGGCTCATGAGAACTTGTTGGTTTTCATTCATTCCGCATGCTTACCATCAACATGAGAAAAAACATGTATTAGTTAGTGTGATGGGTTAAGAGGATACGAGTCACATAGAAGAAAACCAGCTCAGCTGAAACAGTCTAGATCTCTCTAAACACAGACAAGATACAGATGCATGAGAAATAATAAATATATTTTGAACCACTGAGTTTGGAGATGGTTTGGAAATCAGCAATAGCTTAACTAATCATGTAGAAAAGAGTAAAAACAAAAACAAAAACAAAAACCTGTGTTTCTCCTAACCATTTTGTAATAACTTCTGTAATAACTTCCCAAACACAGTTTCATATATACTATTCCAATGATTCTTCTCAATAATGCCATGTAGGCAGCAGATCCAATACCACAGTCATTCCACAGATGAGGAAATTAAAGTTTTGCCAAATTCATTGCATTTCTTTTGATTACTCTTATGACACCATTATAGAAGAAAAAAATGGTTTTAACCTAAATTAGGACCCTGAATTAATTCATTATCATTAGGAATATATCATTGGGAAGTAAACGTTAAGTATGATATTTTCCCTTGTCAAATGATTTTTTTTTTCCAGAAATCCCATTCAGAGAGATGAGTCCATCTTGGTCTGGAAAGTAATAGAAATTATTTATTCATTACCCTAGTTATAAGCATTTAAATTCCTCCCACTAAAAAATTTCATATAATAATATACTATTGTAAATAGCTAAAAAGAACCTGTGTGAATATATAGTAATTTCCAAGAAACTGTGTTAAATTAAAATAAAATTTCAGGACAATATGTATGGACTGGTAACATTTATATGAAAAGTACTATATATTTACTAGGTTTACTTATATAAATGAATGTAATGCATGAGTATAAATATAAATTTAAAAAATGGCTAGAAGTTTTTCACCAAATGATTGACAAGTAGTTACCTCAAGGTGAAGAGAGGTGCTTAATATTGTAAATAATGGGGGAAGTAAAATGTAGCTCTGGAAACAAATTAAAATTCTTATAAGGATAATCTATTTATCTTTTACTTGTGAAACAAAATACTAACACAAAATGGGAAACTATTTGGAGGACCACTGAACTATCTGAAGTCAAATGAATGGTTCTACATTTGGATCTAAACTGCTTCTATAATATTGCAGATTCACTAGGTTAAAATAGTTGAAAATCATGTGCCAAAAGGGGGAACAGAAAATCTGAAAAATTTCCAGTATTAATGGTCATTAAGAGACAAGAAGTCTCCATTATTTAGACAAACACACCCTTTGCTTCCTCAGACACAGAGATACAAATTTATTGTCTTTTCTGATTGGATATTTTAATTCTCTCTCACATAATGACTTCAACACTTCAAGGGGAAATATGCAAAATTAATGTTAATTTTTAAAAAACACTCTAGTGATATTTTGTATATCACTTGTGTCAAAGAAAGCCTATAGTAATATCTCACTTTTTCACAAAGATTATTTATTTATTTGAGAGAGAGAGACTACAAGAGAGAGCACACTGGTGGGGAGGAGTGGAGGACGAAGGAGAAGCAGACTCCCCACTGAACAGGGAGCCAGATGTGGGGCTCAATCCCAGGACTCTGGGATCATGACCTGACCCAAAGACAGAGGTTTACCTACTGAAACACCCAGGCACCCCTCTAATATCTCACTTCTAATTCACAAAATATGAGTTTTTGTAAGCAGATCAACTCGGCTCCATTACTGTCTTCTCCTTGCCATGAACATTCCATTGATGAATCATGAATGAAGGCAGCAAAGGGAGAAGTGGGGAGATTTAATACAATTGCTAGATGAATATCTCAAGCAATTTTGAAAAGACTACTATAACCATTTTTCTTCTTCTCTGTTCTAGTTTTTAGTCTTTTTTTTTTTTTCCTTTCTTTTCTTAAAGAGAGATCACAAGTAGGCAGAGAGGCAGGCAGATAGAAAGAGGCTGATGTGGGGCTAGATCCCAGGACCCTGAGATCATGACCTGAGCCAAAGGCAGAGGCTTAACCCACTGAGCCACCCAGGCGCCCAGTTTTCTTTCTTTCTTTCTTCTTTTTTTTTTTGGTCTCCAATTCCCCACTTCCACTGTATTTGTCTCTGAACATATCTAATGAATAATTTAATAAATAAGGAAGGTGACATTGGGAGCAAGAAATAGCCAAAACTAACTCTTGAAGTCAGAGAATAAAAAAAGCAAGGACAACAGAAACCACTGAGATAGGTAGGTGGCTCAATGGAAAGTACCATTCTCCTTTGCTTCTCTATTATTCTGAATAACTTATTCCTGTTGTTATCTACTTGTTTGATTTGTTGAATAGACTATGCTCCTTTCCTAACTTTAGGCTCCTCCCCCTATAGTCCCAAGTTTTTTTCCTAATATGCCTATTTTTTTTTTAACCACACTCTTACTTAAACTGTTTCTCATAAAAGACCCTATTTGTTCCTTATTCAGTGAAGCTGTTATCTCCATTTGATAGCTGAAGATGCTACTTAAAGGGCTCACTCATGGTCACAGGCAGGCTTACGACATGTCCTCCCCTCAGTTGCCAAAATGACTTTTTAAAATACATACCTGATCTTATAGGTTTTCTTTTTTTATTTCTTTAGTTTGAAAAAGAAAGTTTATCCAAACAGGAACTTAAATCATGATGCTTAGTTCATGTAGTTCATGTGCATGATTAGTTAAACGGGCATTTTGATCCATTTTGAAATTGTTCAAACAAGCCGAGGGTTATAGCTATCATTTGAAGATACTACACGTCATTTAATCATGAAAATTCTCTTATTCGAAGGTTTTTTTTTTTTTGATGTGTAGTTGACGTACAATATTATATTAATCTTAGGTGTGCAACATAGTGGCTCAGTAGTTATACACATTACTTGATGTTCACCTGTGCCCCTGAGGCTAATAATACATTATATGTTTATAAAAATTTTTTAAAAAAGATTAAAATACAGAACAGAAGTAAATAAATAAATAGGTCATCGCAATGGAAAGTACAGCAGAGGGAATATTATCAATAATATTGTAATAACTGTGTGGTGACAGATAATAACTACATTGGTCTTATAGGTTTTCTATGTAAAGTCTTCCAGTAGTTTTCAGTACTTGTAACATCAAAAAACTCTTAATAACAACAACAATAAGAACACAGAAAACACTGTGCATCCTGTTGGGATCTCTTCCTGCAAACTTCAACCTCATTACCAGCAGTGCCCTACCATTCATTACATAATTTACCTACTATGTCTTCGGTTGCTCAACACTGCAAATTACATTCCTGCCTCAGAGCCTTTGCCCTTGCCTTTTTGTTTGCATGGAATGCCCTCCTTAAATCTCCAGAGAACTTACTGTTCTTATCATTCAGGTCTCAAACTAAGTATTATTTCCTCTAGGGTTTCTTTCTGGATCACCACATTTGGTTACCAGAAATATATGGATTGAGAACAGTGAATTGTTCAGCTCCACACTGGCAATCAGAATATGGATTTTCCAAGAAAGGCAGAGAATTCTAAGCTATTGAAATGAGTCTGCTGCAAAGGTTGGTCAAAAAATTCATCTCAAATTGGGCAAGTTTTTAGCCAGGTGTCAAAATAAATAGTGAGCATGTAATCGGGTAGAGGAAGAAGACTGAACAAAATATGAAGTTAGGTGTAAATAAGCTTTGTGGGAATAAAGAATGTTAAAAGATGTGAGAATAAGTTGAGAAATAGAGGGCATTTGAAGAAGTACTCTGAATCTTTAATGCTGGGCATACGATATGAGATGATCTGATATGTTAAGCAACCAGATTTTTTGGTTTGTTTTTGTTTTTTTTAATTAAGGATTTTATTTATTATTTGACGGACAGAGATCACAAGTAGGCAGAGAAGCAGGCATATAAAGAGGAGGAAGCAGGCTCCCTGCTGAGCAGAGAGCTTGATGTAGGGCTTAATCCCAGGACCCTAGGATCATGACCTGAGCCAAAGGCAAAGGCTTTAACTCACTGAGCCACCCAGGCGCCCCAAGCAACCAGGTTTTTGAAGATACTGTGTCACTGAATGCTTCTGAGAAGAGTAATGAGTTAGCAAAAACCATTTTGAAGAACATTTGCCTTCTCTTTGTGAAATGTAGGAGTTATACTAATTATGGAACACATGCAACAGAAATAATAAATATGTATTTATTAAAACAATGAACCTAGAGTTCAGTTATGTTTAATTTGGCTATTCTAAAATGCCACATACTGTGCTTAAGTCCTTTTGTGAGCATCCTAAATAATATAATTTTCAAATCAGTTTCTATTTTTGTGTTTCTTTTTCATTTTAAGAATTAATATAACATTATGAAATATTGTGGGAAATTAATTAAGATTTCAATGAAAACTTTCCTTTTGAGAAAAATCTGAACTTTTTAAATTAATTTTGATTCTTCTTTATATATAACTTTGGAAAGAGAATTCAGTATATAATCAGAAGATCTATTTTTACATCTCAGTTTTCCCATTTACTAATCCATCTCATTGAATAAAATACATTATTATTTTTTTTAAATCCACAAGCAAATAGGGGCAAATATGTGATAACTCATCATGTTTCTCAAAATCATTTTTTCCATATTATGGGGTATCCCTCAGATGTTTAATATATAGAACAAGTGAAGCATACCAAAGGAAATTACACTGTCTGAGGTTTATATAACAAAGGTTAAGGAGTGTCTATACCATACTGACACCTCATTAAATCTTGAGATAAAGTTGGGATTAAGAATATGCCTAGCCATCAAGAAAATTGTAGACAAATAAAAATATTTTCTTTAGTCCAGCTATATGCCATCCACTCTATAGCTATTAACATACTATTTATTTCTGACTACTTAAAGCTATTTTTTAAAGTCATGGAATGAGCTTCACATAAATTAGCTGTTGATAATATTGTTAAAATATTTTAACAAGGAGGCTATTAGACTGGGATAATTCTAATGCCTTGGTAACTAACCTATGTAAACAAACCAAACCCTAAGCCTGAATCAATGCACTTAAATCTGAGAAAATAAAACTCAAGAACGAATAATCACAAACAACATACAGGCTTACAAATCAGGCACTGTTCAAGCTTAACCAATCAACTAATTTATTTGCCTTGCTGCAGTGTTGCCTCTACCAAAACCTTATTCCTAACTCCTGTCAGTGGAGCAAGCACATCTAGCCATCTTTATTTTTGGTGCTGCTTAATTCAAATCAGTGCAGGTTCAAATAAGGTCTTGAAAAATTTAATATGCTTCAGCTTATCTTTTAACAATGGTAACAGAGACTAGAATTGTACTTCTAGAAAGTCAGATGGTTTCTTTTCATTCTAGGTTAATTGGTCTATTATAAACGCCATATTTGACAAGAATAAGACATACTCCAATTCTTTGCTTCCTGGGTTTTGAACTTATATTTTTTTCTTAACCCACTTAATTATATTCTCAGAAATCATCCCATTCTCCTTTTGTCTATAATATATTTTCTGGGGACTCAAATGGTACAAAGTAGTATTTCTTTCTCCACTATCATGGTGATCAAATGATAAATCATAGAGCTAGGTTCACCAAATTCTGAAAGCGATTTCACAGTTTATAGGAGAGTGATAAATGAAAATTTTATAAAAGGTTAGTCAATACCTCAGTTCAGCTGTAACATTGGTCATTATGGATACTTGCCAGATATAATCATGCTCGTGACTCTGGGTTTTTTTTTTTGTTTTTTTTTTTTTTACGTTTCCCAGCAAGGGAAAAGTGTTGTGAGTTTTGCCTGACACACGTCTATAGGTACCAGCTAGTTTTTCTCTTTATAGGGACAGGTTGGTTCAGCTTAAAACCCCAGAGGATTTCTATAATATTTAAATATGTGAGGTAGAAAGATAATAATTCCTCTTTTATCCCGCATGACATATACCGGTAGTTATTTTGAAAAGGTTATTGTTTCTCAGAAATGTTTTAAATAGATGACAGTCCAGGGCTCTTTCTGGAAGAAAGCAACATCACTGGGAAATAACTCAAGTTGGGTTCTAAAACACAAAGTGACTTTACATGCCTTAAAACCTGTCAGTTCATGTTTCATTACTACAGGGCGGGGGTGGAGAATATTGTGGATCATTGGTTCTCCAAGTGTAGTGGAGAAAGCAGCATCAGAATCACCTAGTATGTTCTTAGAACTGCAACTTATCTGAGGGCTCTTTGCTCTGTGGGGAGCCTGCTTCCTCCTCTCTCTCTACCTGCCTCTCTGCCTGATTGTGATCTCTGTCTGTCAAATAAATTTTAAAAATCTTTAAAAAACAACAAAAAAAGAAATGCAACTTATCCGGCTCCACCTCAGATTTATGAGTCAGAAACTCTGTAGGTGGCCAGTCTGGGTTTTAACAGGACCACTGTTCCGTCTAGCACCATGATACTCAAGTATTGCCAGAAAACTAACAACATCAGAATCCTATGGTAACTTGTTAGATCAATAGAATTTGGGTCCCTTCCCAATCCTACTGATTCAGAATCTACATTTTAATATGATTGCCAAGTTACCTACTTGTATATATGTGTTGGAAAAGCATTACTTTACAAATTTGATAAATGTGTGGGGTGCATATTTCACTATTTCTGCATTGGTTACAAGGTAAGTTCACTCTTTTACACTGTTACTAGAGGACAACCAAAAAAAAAAAAAAGATCTTTCTCAAGACAATTCTGTCTTAAGCAGTATTCATCCATCCATTCATTCATTCAACAAGTATTTCTTGAGCACATACCATGTACTCGGCATGTTAATAAATACCAGTTTTAGGAACAGCGCACAAGAGAAAATGAGCTTACAATATCAAAGTAATCAGCACCGATATAGGAATTGAAGCCCATTTGCTATCCTTGTTGTAAATGAAATTAAGAAATCCTGAGAAATAAATTATCAACTAAATAGTCATTATTATAGTTTTATTGATTAATGCTCATTGATGTTTATTTGTACTTTCACATCTATGGCACAAAATATTCTAAATATCAATCTTGCATGCTCTGGACTACAATTATAATTTTAGTACCTAATTTGCATCACGTAATATATGAGGTAGAAAGAAAATGCAAACTAGGGCACCTGGGTGGCTGTTAAGTGACTACCTTTGGCTCAGGTCATGATCTTGGAGTCCTGGGATCTAGCCCTGCATTGGGCTCTCTGCTCAGTGGGGAGCCTGCTTCTTCCTCTCCCACTCCCCCTGCTTGTGTTCTCTCTCTCACTGTCTCTTTATCTCTCTCTCTCTGTCAAATAAATAAGTAAAATCTTTAAAAAAAATGCAAGCTAGTACTGTATACATATGGAGAGGCTCCAAGAGAAGCAGCACCAAAAATTATTGACTAACTCCTTACTTAGGGGTAGGGAATGAGTTTTATGGATTCATGTTTCTGTGACTCTTTAACAAAAAATCTAATTATGAAATTTTAACTTAAAGCCAATCTAAATTAAGTATTTGGCACTATATGTGTGTTGTAGCGAGTCTCTATGATAAAAATTATTCACAGAAAAAATTCTATAAATTCATTTTATGTATATACCTATAATTATATTATTTTTATATTTAAGTTATAGTTAAGTTTAGTTGTATAGATTTAATATTTAAATAATTTATTTACCTTATAGTGAGGGAAAAATCACTATGAAAGAATGATGGGACATCTCAGTAAAAGGATTTGAATGTAACTTCTTATGGGGTTTGGGATTGTGCTGGTTGAGTCTATGACAAAATTAAGGTTAAATTGGTTAAATTTATTCCTAGGTGTTTTATTCTTTTTGATGCAACTGTAAATTGGATTTAAATTTTTTTTCTTTCTGATAGTTGTCAGTATACAGAAACAAAACAGATTTTGTATGTTGATTTTGTACTCTTTAAAGTTTTTAAAGTTTTGCAACTTTATTGAACTCAGTTATTAGTTCTAACAGATTTTTGGTGGAGTCTTTAGGATTTTCTATACATAAACTCGTGTCATCCACAAATGCAGATTTTTAATAATATGAATTTTTTAAAAAAAAATTCTTGTTAATAAATATTTTACCATAAGATGTATTAGGAAAATGCATAACTAGTATTTATATGACAGTGAATAAAGCTTCTTTTTAGAAATAAATGTATGCACAGTGAATTTAGTTAAGAAAAGTATTCAGTAATTTGATAATACTGAATAATAATATTGTATAATATTTGAGAACTTAAATCCTGAGGCCAGATTCTAGTATAAATTCTGGCTCTGCCATTTAATTTCTTTGGGTCTTAACTTGTAAGAAGTGGGGATGCTAATATTTACCTACAGGACTACTGGACCATTAAATTTATTAATACAGATAATGCTCAGAATATTGATAGAAATGGTATAGCCACAGTGTATTAATGTTAACTATTTGCAGTGTTAATGATACCTACATAAAGTATGAAGGTTGTACACAAACAAATGAAGTCTGAGAAAAACTGAAGCCAAGCACTTTGCTGCTGTAGGAGAGAGTTGCCCCAAGAAACCTAGAGAGTAAGCATTACAGCATAAAAAATATGATGATGCACTTTGGTGGTTGAGGTTTTTAGACTAATCTGCCATTTACGAATGATTTACCATGGACTAGTACTTAATTTTTCTAAACATGGATTGCCTTATCACATGTTTAGATACAACAGAACATTCCTCATATATTGGTTTGAAAATAAAAGGAGACCCTGCAGGTAAAGAGATTAATAGACTATACAACGTGGTTAACAGTAAGGGTTCAATAAATGTTAAGAAGTTATAGGTAGGGCGCCTGGGTTAAGCCTCTGCCTTTGACTCAGGTCATGATCTCAGTGTCCTGGGTTAAGCCCTGCACTGGGCTCTCTGCTCGGCATTTATTGGGGGCTTAGCTTACTCCATGCTGAACACTGTGTATGGCTTTGAGGAGCAAATAATGAGAAATCATTCTCTATCTTTTAAAGCTCACAGTGTGGTGATTTCAAGTAAATCTTAAATTACTTCTCCTGAAAAAAATAATTTTGAAAAACCCTGTAAGTCAGGCATTGTCATATTTTCAAGAAGAAGGAGAGCATCTTCCAACCTAATAATTACTGACCTTAGTACATTTTCAAAAGATGAATTTAATGGCAACAGAACCTATTTAAATTAAAATCAGTATATATTTGGCACTTAAAAAAGGCAATTCCTGGTAAATAAAATCAGCATATATATTCACTGATGTCATGGTCAAGTTCTATCAACCACACTGTTAGCCCAATTTTCTTGTCCACAATTTCTTTGCCACATCTCCCCGACTGCATCATCTTAATCCTGGGTCTACTGTGAGAGGAAGTCCCAGTCAGTGGGCATGCCTCCAAATGTATTTATCCTCAATTGTTCTTATTTGTGCTAATTTTTTCATAAGATACCCAAATGCTGTTCCAGCCCAGCAATAATTTTCAATTCCTTAACTCATGCTGGGCAACCAACCAAGATTCCTTAAGTTATTCCTTAGCCAGCTGTACTCAAAATTGTCTCAGATGACATTGATATTTAGGCAGTGTGGTTCGTTTTTTCCAGAGGTGATTGTGATATTCTGTCTTTTAACCTATTCAACTGCTTCCAGCAAAAAGTTTAAACAACCTCTTCTGCATATTTCCCAGCGAAATAATATCATCTTGGGGCCCAGCACAGACTCCTGCTGACTGCCACTTATCTCTCACCCTATAACCACTCTAAATTCCCTGTGTAACACCTGACTCGATGGCTTCTTGCACACTGGGTTATGGAAGGAAGAGATGTTTCTGCTAAGATGAGTGAAGAAACACGAAAATTAATGTCCTTTTTCTTCCTTTCAACCTCAATCTCCTGTGCTATAATCAGCTGGAAGAGTATGGGTAACATTGATTATTGTAATTAGTCCTATTTTTATACCTCTAATCAAGTTCGATTCTTATCAAAGAATCTAACATCCTGGAGATAGTAAGATAATGAGAAGAAATTAGCTATTTTCATCATTACTCTTGTTTTTTAAAACCTCTGAAATCTGGCGTCTTATTCCACCAAACCTACTAAATAGCAACAAATCTACCCTTTGGGTAACAACTACTTTTACCTATTGTTTGGATAGGTATCAGGAACTCTCGATCTGCATATGGGCCCTTTCTGGCCCTCTAGGGGTGGTTTAGAATATGGAAAAAAAGACACAGGCTTTGAGCTCAGATGGAAAGGAATTCAAACCATGATACTATGGCTCCCAATCAGTATTCTTTGAAAAGAATTACTAGCTTCCTTAATTCTAGTTTTCTAATTAGTGAAACTGAAGTAATAATGACTGCTTTATAAAGTTCTAAGAATAAAAATAAAACAAATACACGTATAATGCAAGACCTATAGGTGTAATTAACATGTTTCATTATTAATTATATTTCTTTGCTTTTTTATTCATTAAAAGAGCAATTACTAAAACACTTATTTGTCAGATGGCATTTTTCATTTTAAGGGTAGTACTATGCATTCTTATCTCTGTACCACATGATATTTACTAAAATGTTTTTTCTTTACTAAATGTTTGTAAATGTGAATCTCACATTATTATAATATCTATTATGTTAGAGAACACTATAAAAATTTCAAGCTTTTTCTATGGATTCTTTTCAGCTGGAGATATTTAGAGGGTATAAAATTATCATAATTGATACTGTAGTAGACTCAAGAGGTGTCTGAATATTCATCCAGCACAATATCAATGTCTCACTCTGTTTCTACATAACCTGGCAAATTAATACTTGCTAGGAATCTGCTGTTGCAAATTTTCATCTATAAACTTCATTCACTCATTCCACTTATATGTTTTTATTCATATATTTAGGCAGGTTTTAAATAATTTCTTAGGTATGTAAGGACTTATGAGATAATTTCAAGATCCAAAGTATTATAAACCATTTCTTAAAATCATCTAAATGCAAAATATTATTGTTCTTAGAACACATAATCTTTTGCTTTCCCCGAAGTGAAATAAATAATAGGGATTTTACAAGTACATGTCAGAATGAACTGTTGAGCTACTGAAAGAAGAAATTCCATTAAGGATTAAATATATTTTAAAATATTGTGTGGAGATTTGAAATAAAATAAGTCTAGGAGTCCTGATATACTTTTGGGAATAGCAGCAATAAAATTCCCATCTCATTTTAAAATCATTTAAACTTTATACTTTCCCTGTTGCTTTAGCAGTTCAATAAACTATATTCATAATATTAGCCTTGACCCTCAACACATAGACATTGACTATTATTTGATTACTATACAAGTCATGAGGAGTCTGAGAGATTACTTCATAGAGAACTGGGCTGTTTTATAATCCCCATTGTGTCTTCTCAAATCTGGGGAAATAATTTGGGTTGTAGGCACAATGCTAGGTGAACCTATTCCTACCTTAGCATATTGATATTCATGGTGCTTTCCCACAATAGTGAGTGCCAACTCTGTGTGAGGCACTGGGGTGCCATCCACTATATCTATAATGGATATATCTATATAATAGATATCTATAATGGATGATCAAACAAGATAAAGTTCTTATTTTCAAGGATATCATTTTAAATATGTGGATATAGATAGCAATTAGATAGGCAATTTCTTTTTTTCTTTTTAAGAGTTTTTAATTATTTGAGAGAGAGCACAGGGAGGAACAGAGGGACTGGGACAAGCAGGTTCCATGCTAAGCCCCACACTGGGCTCCATTCCAGGACCCAGAGATCAAGACTTGACCTGAAGCCAAGAGTTGGATGCTTAACTAACTGAGCCACCCAGGGTGCTCCTAAATAGACAATTTAAACATTTTGTAGTATACTCTGTGTTGGGGTTAATGTAAGGTATTAAAGAAACACAGAAAAGTGGCACAGCTCTCAATACCATGCTACCTGGCATGGTTTGTCAAAGGTGGAAAAATTATAACTGACCATGAAGAAGGAAGAGAAAGAAGAGTGAGGATGGGTGTAGGGCCTATGTATTGTGTAAGAAGACATGAAGTAAGCTTTTCAATTCTTTTTCATTTCAAAGGGAGCTGCTTTCACAAAACCTATAAAAACCAAAATAAGGAGAACATGAAGATACTATCTAATTGGAAAAACAATCCAGGAAGGCTAGCAGATACTTGCTGTACTGGTTGTGACATGAAATAGAAGTAACCTTTTACAATTAGTTTCTGAATTAGTCAAACAAAGCTATTCAATTGTCAGAAGGTACTTAGTGTTACTAATTTTTGAGATCTGGTCATGTATATTTTAGTCTGGGTGCCAGCAAGAAACAGATGGCACATTCAAATTAGGATAACTCAAGGGAGTTTAATAAAAGAACTATTTACAAAGATGTGGCCAGGTCAACACCAGGACTGTTTGCACCCCTGAAGGGGTGAGTGGACAGAGCAATTATAGAAATTCTTAAAGAGAGTCATGTGGAGATGGCCACCTGGAGAGGAGACGTGACCTTTACTTAAACGATGCAGCCAGGCCAAGGAGAAACCACAGACTTGGGAAAATAAATACCCTGAACACCATTTCTCTCTTTTGCTAGTTGTCAACCCAATGGAAGAGAACAAGGGGTCCATAATGGTCAGCCTTTGGGAAGCAGAGAGCAGGCTAATAGGAAAAGATAATCTAGAGGGCCAGAGAAAGCTATTCAGCGGTAATTCATGAATCAAAAAGAGAACCAAATCACAAGCATCCACTTAGTTATTTTTCAACCTTTAAAATAGCACTGCCTATGAAAATCTTTCCAAAAACTTTTATGAATGTCTGCAGTTAAAGGATTTTCTCTTCTTCCCTCCTCCTGCCATGTGTGTGTATATGCACAGCGAAGGGTGTTCTATTATACCTTTCTCATTCTCCTGAATCTATATTATAGATATTTAAACCTACTCATCACCACCAGGGATATCATTGGATGAACAGAGTCAATTTTACTCTCCTCTTCTGTAGAATTATCACGTTAGAGCAAAAAATACCATAGACCTCACCAAACAATAAAACTAACCATCAGGAAACATTTTATAGCCCTATAAAACTGATCTAGCACAGCTAGTATTATCGCTAGATATTATATGTTCAAGGACTAAAGCCAGATAGTTTTAAATGGAGACTTTCAATGGTTGAAGAATAATAGATGCCAAGAAAAATACTAGGAATGGAGCCAGGAAAAATTTTCTATTGGCTAACTCTGAGATCCTACATTTGGTCTTCATCCACTGGTTCCTTGTCCAATTTCAAGGTACATAATGCCAGTCTCACATTTGATGGTCAGTGATAGATTTCAATAAAAAGTCAGACACTCTCTCATTGGTTCTAGAAAATATTAACACTATGAACTGACTTTAAAGAGATATGATACTGGATGAGAAGGTGGTCAATATTTCCCATTCCCACACTGATGATTTAGTTTCCACTCAGACTATAAGCTGATTTCAGTGTATTGTTCCTGGCATATAATAAATACAAAATAAATGCTACTGTTATTACATAGCAGGTTTTTGTCTCTTTTTAACACCTAATTTTTTGTTTTATATTTTTATATCTTTACCCTGGGTTATATTTTTTATCGTAATCAAGTAATTACAGCTTAACGTTTAGTGTAAACCAGAGATGTTATTTGTATTTATTGAGGAGCCACGACCTCATTCAGGAAATTCAAATAGGGTCAGCTCTACCTCACTAAAACATTTCTTATATTTTATCTTATTTAGTTTTAATACAAAGTTCTAGAAAATACTCAATGAACGAGTCATTGAAAGCACTGAGGATAGGAAACATTGGGAAAATTTTGACATGGAGATGTTTACTATCATGTGTTTTTTGTAACTGTACTTTCCGGCTCTTTGTAGGAATATTGTAACTATAAATTTGAAGCAAAACCTTGGTTTTATAGTTTATTTCCTCTGCCTAATAGTTTCATCTGAATCATTAACCTCCGGATTGCGAATTTCCTCAGAAGTATTAATGGAAGTCTATTGCCTGTGTTAACAGCCTGGTCTGTTTGCAAGACCTGAGGTGCAAAGGTCCCTTAGGTGTTTACATGACTACTCCATGATATTATTCTAAATAACCATACCTTAGGGAAATGTATTTCTGGATGATGGAATTGGTTGCTGGTGTGTGTGTGGGTGTATATACGTGTGTGTATGTGTGTTTCATAGATTTCCTGTTGAGATGGGAGAGGGTAGGGAATAGGTTCTAGTGCAAGACCAAATCCCATGGATGGATGCTCAGCTCTATAAAGAATGGTGAGGATTAACCATTTGAATACATGGAAAATACTTAGAAAAGTACCTAGCACGTAGCAAGTGAAAATATTATAATAATAATTATAGTACTCATCAATAGCATCCTCATATTGCAGTACAACATATTGTAGTACAACATATTGTACTTTATTTGTACAACATATTGTACCATATTGTAGTACAACAATATAAAAAGGTAGTAAGAATATTGGGGGAGATACTTATGGGAAAATACCCTATAAAATTTTTCATTTGTATTGTGTTTTTCCCTTGGACCTTAGCAAACTATTGTTAGCACTGGGTTTTCACCCACTGTCAGTTTCTACTTTTGATTGCCCTGACCTTGAAGTAGTAGAATTTGGTCACATTCTTGTAAAGCTGAGACATAAAGGAGACTGCAAGAGTCATGATTTCCTATATCAGAGCCGTCTTTCTTTGGATGTCAGCTTTAAACCGCCCATGACAGTGCCTACAGAGTTGAAAAAGGTTTATTAAGGAGATGACCTAAAAGACTCATGTTACATTTTAACCACTTACTAAAAATATGGTTTAGATATGTTTGTTCACTTTGTAATTTTTTTCTTTGCCCTCAGCCACAATGGTCTCACTCTCCTTGTCAACCCTCTTCATACAGCCAATAAACCTCCTCTGCAAGCATGTCTTCTCTGGCCCCTGATGACCTATCCTGCTCAGCAAAGTTAAATCTCTGTAGTTAACCATTCACCCTCTTAAAAGGGCAGTTTAGTGACCATCCATCATTACTTGAGCAAACCCCTTCAGGGACTTTCCTCTCATATAAGCAGCTTGACAAACTATTGTCCCCTTAAAAATTATTTGTTCTATGGGAAAACAAGAGAAGGGAGTTTCAAGTCTCCATTTCAGATTTCATAAAAACGTGACAATTTATTAAAGGGGAAAACATTGTTAAAAAAAACTCCAGAAGTATTTTAAAATACTTTGAAATTCTTTAATTTATTTTAAAAATACTTGGAAACTCTTTAAAATCCCAAAATATATTCTTAACTCTATTGATTTTCTTTAACCATACATTTAAATGAGGCTGTAGTAGTGCATTTAGTTCATGGGTTAGCTTGACAAAATGGGAAAGAAAGCCTAGTCTCCTAGATTACACCTTCTTGACACAACTGTTTTAATACAAAAGCAGTCTCACCATTTGCTTTTCTGTTTCTTTTTATATAAAGTCCATCATGAAAACAGAAGAGTTACTTTTTTCTAGTTCTAGTTTTTTTTTCCCCCAAGACCTACCGTTCTAAAGAAAATACCATTACTCTTTTCTCATTTAGCTTTTAATCTGCAAATGCACTTAACTGTCAAGAACCCAATTTACCCAGCAATAAAATACATGAATTAGTATCTTTGTTCATTGAGGGAGAGTTCGAGAACCAGAAGGTTTTGTGCACATACTAGACTAGAGGCAATATATAAATATAAATATAGTGCAATTTCAAAGAACAATAATGTGAGAAAAAAATTTAAAAAAAAAAGATCATTTAGATGTAGTTTGCCAAAAATCACATACTTATAAGTGGTAGAGATTAAGTTCAAGTCCAGGGTACGAATATAGTTCTCTTGAGTTAATGGGAGGTCAGTTAATTGTTAAATTATGATACCTGCAACTAAGAGATAAGAGAATGTAAAAGTCCATGTGGGATAAAGTAGAAGACAGCTTTATGGAGGAAAAGGTACTTGAACCTTCAAAAATGGCTACTGTTTGGTCAAATGGAGGAAGAACAGGGTCACTGCATGAGTGTCATGATGACCAGGTTCTGGGTGAACAATAAAGACACCCATCTGGTTAAAGCAGCTGAGCAATTCGATCAGTGATCTCACATTGAAGAGTATCAGCATCATTTGTCAATGAGTTCAGCATTGCTCAACCATCATTAAATTTAGCAGATGCCAAGAAACATTACTAGAAAGAAGTAATCTTCTGGTTTATTAAAAGACTCAAGAAGAAGCAGCTCAGGATTCCCTTTAAAACTAGAAAGATTAATTATGTGAAATAAAATGTAATTTTTCTCCATCCACATTTTGTTTAGGGTACTCTGTTCAGGAAGTTTTGGTTTTCATAGAGTTAAATGAAACCCAGCTTTAAAGTACTTATTTTGGATTTGGGTCAAGCATAGCCTGGTAATAAACTGAAGGTATATATACCTTTACCAATGGGACCCTTCTCCCCGCCACTCCCTCTCCTTCTCTTTCTTTCTAAAAAGCAATTCTTTTAAAACACAGAAGCCTTGCAGTAATTGCTTTCTCAGGATTCCAAAATTAGTATACCTCTCCCTATTTATTTAGCTCTTCAAAAATAACCCCAAATTTCTTTACATGACCAAGGAAGATTGAAATCTCACACTCTGTAGGCTGGTATGGTGTTGCCATGCATGCAAAACATTTGGAAAAGTTGCTAGGCTGTTTTGTAACCTCTTACAAATGTCCCAGTTAAGGAGTACAGTGAAAAAGATTTCTCACAGCAATCTTTTACTTTAAATACATCTAAAAGCCCCTTTTCACAGAGCTGCCAAAGCATGGTCAAGATGTCATTTTTAATGCCTCCTATCCTTCTAAAGAGCTCTACTTATGACAAGACCCCTAAAGGTTTCACGGAGGCTGAGGAAATTGTATTTTTAAAATGTGTAACTTAAAAATCTATTTTACAAAAATGTTGATGATTTATTATTAACATTGGAAATGAAATGGACGAAATGGAGAGAGGTTTCACTTGATAATGACATTGACCTAGTATTCCAAAAGAACGGTCCCATTTTAATTGTATATTAGCAGTTAAGTGGGTCACCACTCAATCCTTCTGTCCTCTGGGCCTGTAAGACTAGGTGAACATATAATCAAGCATAAATATCCAAATGGGAAATAGAGTTTTACTTTACACGGCACCTGGGTGACTCGGCTGGTTGAGCATGGGCTCTTGATTTTGGGCCAGGTCATGATCTCAAGGTCCTGAGACTGAGCCCTGCCTCGGGCTCTGCCCTGGATGTGGAGCCTGCCTAAGATTCTCCCTCTCCCTCTGCTGCCCCATCTCCCTCTCTAAAAAAATAAAATAAAAATAACAAATATTACTTTATTAATCTAGAGCAGCCCTCTCTGATTTGATAAATGAAGGGCTTCTGAAGTTTGGAGAAGTTGGCTTAAGCCCAAAGTTGAAATGAACCTTTCTCCTTCATTCCTTTGAATTTCAAACAGTTGTATTCAGAGAAGATTCAGTTTTATAACATTGCACTTCAGATAATTAGCTTCATTGGGCATTATGAGTTGCTTGTACTGTCATTACCTAATTTTGAATTTTTTTCATTAATTTTTTAAGTTACTTATTTTTAAAAAGATTTATTTTGGAGGCAGTGGAGAGGAGCAGAGAGAAAGGGAAACCTATGCAGTCTCCATGCAGAGAGCAGAGCTTGCAGCAGGGCTCCACATCATGACCCTTAGATCACGAGCTGAGCCAAAACCAAGAGTCTGATGCTTAACCAACAGCACTACTAAGGTATCCCTTAAATTAATTTTTTAGAAAGCTGTGTATGCATATGCGTATTTCCATCATAAAGGATATATAACAGATAGAGTTTTCCTCAAAAAACTTTTGTTTATCCCAAAGATTTCTGCAAATAAACACACATATTTCTGCAAATAAACACATGTTTTCTTTATGCCCATATTTGCACATGACAACTTAAACCCCCTACAGACATCCTGAGCTACAATTGTTTTTCTTCAAAACTGTCAGCATGATTTCATTCTTTCCGGTGTTTCATACTAGAGCCTCAAAGATTAAGAGAGTGATTTTTCCCCTATCCATATATCCTTGATATCTAAAGGTTATAGCTTATCTTTGAGTTAAGCAAAATTGAATAACTTACGTAGTTCTGAATTGCTTTAACTTCGTGAATTTTTTTGACCTGCATATTCAAACCTTGCTTTCAGGAACATTTTAAATATATTCTGTTATTTCACTGAATATTTCTTCTCTGTCCTTTCTTTGCAACACTGTAGACCTTTTTCCAAAATCAAGTAATCTTCATACACGGAAACTGAAACTCCTAAATTTATCCATGTCTTTAAACTATTATAATACTTTATCCTTATCTTGTGAGATCTCAGTGAATATCCCAATTTTGTCTTCTTGGAGCACCTGGGTGGCTCAGTCGGTTAAGCATCTACATTCAGCTCAGGTCATGATCCCAATGTCCTGGGAGAGGCCCACATCAGGCTCCCTGCTCAGCAGGGAGTCTGCTTCTTCTTCTCTGTGCTCTCTCTCTCAAATAAATAAATCTAAAAAATTTAAATTTTGTCTTCTATATTTGCTTGATTTTTTCCTATCTTCATTTATAATTTAGTCATTGTATTTCTCATCAAATGTATTTTTCTCATTTTAGGTTTCCCCCACTTCACACATGCTTCCTTTACTATCCTAGATTAGGCATATTTTATAATCTCCTCTTATTTTTAACAAAATCTTTTTCAGATACAAAGTCTTCCTCTGATTCTTCAGGACGGAAGGGTTTATTTTATTTATTGTTTGTTAGTTTGTTTGCTTGTGGACTGTAATATATAATTTGCACAGGCCTCCTACTTTTTTCTGTATTGGAATCTGACAAAAAGTTCCAGGCAGTAACCTTGATTTTACTATGAACAGTAACTATTGGAGTCCATCTGGAACAGGTTTCCTGCTTTTTGCAGCATCTGTTTTGAGACAAAGCACTGCCATTTCACTCATTCATTTATTCAATAAATATTGCATTCTTACTAGGACCTAGACATGAACAATAGAAATATAACTGAGGACCAGGTAAGCTGTATTTTGTTTCTTGTTTTTTGTTCTTTTTTTGCCTACCTACCCCAATAAAAGAAAGAGAAGAAATCCAAAGGATCAAAACACCTCACAGGAATAATAATGCCATTATTATTAACACTGAAAATTTTCTCCCTGACAGGCTGTGATATTCTTTAAAAAGGATGGAACAAGAGGAGCCACCCTTTCTACCCACAGAAGGGGACATAGTTTTACTTCCTGACATGATATTCTTTGTTATGGTTGCCTTTTATTATTCTTTTCTACAGCCTGATGTTTGTCAGGATCTTCCCTGAAATCAATACATATTAAGGAAAAGAAGTGCAGAGTGGACAGGGAAGACTTATCTACATTGCAAATTTGGCACTGTGTCTTCAGGGGCCAGGAAAAAGACAGTCTCCCCGTCTTTTGGAAACTAGAACGCAACAAGCCACCTCATTAGTTCACTGTGCATCTAAGAAGTCATCTTATCATTTATTGACTAAATTAAAAAAACAGCAACAGAATACTTAGTGTCTTAGTGACGTCTGGAAAGAATAGTTAAGGTAATAGTACATAACCTTGCCTCTCATGAAATGAAAACAAAACAAAACAAAACAAAACAAAACTGGGGTTTTGAAGAACTTAAACCAACTTTAAACCAACTACTGCTACAAATGATATGCACTGCTGCTAAAATTGCAGATTCAAGCGTTAACAGTTACTTTCCAAACACTTATTATATGCCTGGCTCTGTGCTAAATGTTTTCACATTACTGACATTCATAACCGTTCTTAAAATTCAGTAAGGTAACACCTAATATAGGTTAGAAAACTAAGGTCCAGAAACAGTAGGAGATTTGCCCAACATCACAGAGTAGCAAGCCTAGGATTGGAGGGCACTTCTCCTAATGCAAACCCTTACAAGCTCAACTCAAAAGAAAGAACAAGAACAATCACACATATATAACCTTGAGTTATTTATGTCTCATGTACACTGAACAGAACACATTCATGAACTGACTTGATATTCCAAACAATCATCGTTATCTTTTGCACTCTTTATATTCAGCAATAACTTGTATTTACAGGAAGTTTTCCCAAATATACTGGCTTATTTAAACATCAAAACTACCCACTAAAAATCAGGGCAGAAACAATCACATGGCACAGAGAAAGAAGCTGAAGTTTAGAAAATTGAAGTTGCTGACACTAAATTTGCTCAAATAGCTAGGGTCAGGACTCTCTCTTGAATCTATCACTCTCTATTTTGTCAACTGTCCCAAACTTGTCCCCTATTAGCAGCTAATGTCCGGTAAGATTCCACTGTTACCAGGCTCGAAAACTTTTGTGAGATAGCCTAGAACGTGTCTAAATATAAAATTGAGTAATATCAGGCATGGGGAAAAGGAATCTGTGAATTTCTCTGGAAGAGCCAGTAACAGTTATAAGAACAAAATTGTTGTGGTCTGGGTGGTCTGAGAAGGGAAAAGTCAGCTTGTCATCTCAGAGTAAGTAGAATAACTTCTGGGGCTCTACATTTGTCTCGAAGTTTTCTGATGCATGCAATACCAATGCTGAGTCTGAAAATTTGGTAACAATGGCTGGAACTAAGCATCATAAAACACAGAGTCTTGGGATTGGACTGGCTTCAAATTTATTCCAAATCTGTAATATCCCTAAGATTTGATAGTCCAACTTCTGTTTGAATCTCTCTGATGAGTGGGTTTATTACAGTGCTGGATAGCACTTATTTTTATAAGTTCATCTGTTCTTAAATTATATCCATGGTTCTCAGCTACCTCTCAGGAGTCTTGTTGAATAAGTATAATCAAGTTTTATTCAATAAGAACCTTTTCAAGATAGTTATATCATCTTGGGTCTTTTCTTCTTCAAGTTAAACACCTGTTATTCTATCAACTTTATCTCATGATACAAGCTCCTGATTACTCTAAGTGCTTTGCTTTTTTGCTTCTTAATTTATTAACACTCTACTTAATGTTCTACCTGTGTGTTCTCATCAGGATAGGAAACATGAGACCACCCCTCAACAAACTCATTAGCAGAAGAATTTGCAGGTGAGGTAGGGAAGCTGAAGGACTCCATTTCAGAAAGGCTCAGTCTCTGCTGCTTTTCTGCTATGCCCCATTGACTGATGTTCCACAGTCTGCCTCTGAATAAGCCCAAGATGCCATGTTCCCCTTTCAAGGGGGAAATCAAGAAAAATTTGTTACTCTCTGAGTTTTGTCCTAAGCCCCAAACACCTGGTAACACCTAGGAAGAGCCAGATCCAAAACATGATCCAGGATATTAGCTGCCAACAAATGTTGGCTGACATTGGCATCAATACCTCTTATCCTCCATGATTTCTAAAATAACACCTATTGTTTATCTGACACTTGCTATTGATTAGATCCTACCCTGGATTCCTAAAGGAACACATACCCTAGACCCCTTTCCAATATAAACCTCCAACCTCAACAATGACAAGACTCATTCTGCTTTCCTTTCCAGTCTCCCAGACACTCCGATCCTCAGACCCAGCCTGCCTGCATAGCAGGTTACTGTTAACCCCGCCAGCTTTAAAGTACATGACTCATTTACCTAATAGACTTATGTATTTTTGCTCCAAGTGAAGTCCATAAAAATTTAGTTAGCCATTTTCTGTTTAGCATTTCACCCAGAGAATAGAAATACTTTGTATGTCATTCCTTGTTTTCTCTTTTACCCACTTCTTGCTCACATTTTTATCTTGTCTCTGAAAGGACTTCTGACACATTTAATCATTCTGAGGTAATAAATAATTGGGGAAAATCAACCTCCAGCCCCAATGCAAACCTATAGGTTTGTTTTTCATACCTGGATTTAGTCTCATTTTCTCTTTACTTCTTCTTTTAATGTTATCATCATTGATTCAACCTCTTGTACTCAGGAATGGAATTCATTCTTATGTTCAGGAAAGGAATAAATCATTCAGCCAAGAAATACTATTGATTGTTCTACTGTGTGCAAGGCACTGTACTTGGCATTAGAAATCAATGGATATACCTAATCAGAGACTTTAGTTCAAGCTCTGAAATTTTCATTAATACATCAAACAAAAGTAGCTGGTGTTTATTTTATATTACATATATGTCAACACTACCGTAAGCATTTTCATGCCTTATGTAAGTTCACCCTCATAAAACTTCATGAATATCATTATCTTACTTTTACAGATGAAGAATCTGATACTTGAAGTAGTAAGAAACTGGCCTATATCTCACAGCTCGTAAATTCAAGGTGTATAAACAAAATCTAAGATTATCCAATGTCAGAGTCCTCTATCTCCCAACCAGCATATAGGAAATAAATCACATTATTTGGGATTTCATTTTGGCAGTCACCAGTACTTCTCCCTCTTAGTCGGTTCAGATTTAAATTTACTTCAATTATTTTAGTCTATTTAAGGCAACCACTTGCCTTACTTTAGAGAAATGTAGTTTATTCTGCCCAGAGGTTGCTGTCTAGTTCATTGCTCATTTAACCAGCCTAAGACAGAGATATTTGTCAGTGTTCCAGGCAGTCAGTCACCTCTGATTTGAAATTGTTTAGAACAGATTTTGAATTTCATTGAACAAATAATGCACCACTTCATAAAGCATTAATGATCATCATAGGCACTCACAAGCACAATTGAGTGGAATACAACAGCAGTTTAAAAGACTCCATAAAAAGCAGAAACAAAAGCCATGATGTTCCATTTCTAAAGCTCATATGCTGGAGAAATTGATTTGGTAATTGTTGCCTTATGTGCTTAAGTGTAAGGGTACTGTGCACGAAACAATGCAATGCATTGTATACTTTTTTTTTTAGACTGGAAAGTCTAAATGCAAGGTAATTGTAGAAATTGTTCAAGTGGTTCAAGAAGCACCAAAGAAACTGCTATAGTCTGGGAAGGAAGCTGTAGGGGCTCAGCTCTAGGGAGTCACTTGAAAAGAAACTATGGAAGAAATAATTAAGTTCTTTTGGAAGAATGAGGAAAAGCTTCACTATCCAGTACTAGAAAATAACTCCTGAGTTGAGCCTTAGGAGAAGCCATGCATTTATCAAATTAGCCCTTTAGATAGGCAGGAGTTTCAGAGGTGATACCTTTGCTATTTATCTAAACCCTCCCCCTCCCCCCACCCCAGAGATGTTGTTTTATTTTGTTTTTGTAGAGTATTAGTATTTAAAGATAGCATTTTCAAAAGAGGGTATAATCATGTAGATATAAAAGGAGCATAGGTCAAAACTTGTATTTAACTAATTAACAAGAGAGACCAGTAAGATGTCACTTTAGATTCTCTAAAGAAAATCTAAAGGGAAGCTGACCATCAGTCCATTGGGAATACTGAAATAAATGTGCTTGAGAGATGCAGAACTGGCCCAACAGGTCAATATCCCCAGGGCAACAATCATCTGAATCTCCACTGGACATTATTCACACTGTTATGAACAAGAGTCTTTGCATAATTATTCATTTTCTGAAACTTCAAGACATGTAAAATAGCTCAATGAAAAACAAAGAGGAGTACTAGACAGCCCAGTCAATAAGTAATCTTTTAGTCCATTTCAAAGTTTTTCATAATTCTTCCCTATATTAGAATCTATTTTTAAATGAAGCTCATAGTTTTATGGAAATGACCTGATGTGCATACGAGATTTAAAAAAAAAAAAAAGAATATAAATTTGGCTTCTTTAGAAAAATTCCAATATTTTAGCAAGAGAAGGTTAACGGATTGGGTATTTCCTCAGAGACTTTAGCAGAAAAGATGCATCTAAACACAGACTCATGTGTTAAACGCATAATTTTTTTAAACATATTTATTGAATTCAGTTTGCAAATAAAGCACTTTAAGGCAGAAACAGAGTTAGGATGGGTAAAGTAAGTTCATTTAATATTATTTTTCAGCCTGCCAGAGCAGATGTTAGGCAAAGCAGAAAGACATATTGGATTTCGTCTTTAATATTTCCAAGGGTCGCCTGTTGTGGTAATTCCCCCAAACTAGAATTTGGGTTATTTCCATACTGTTTGCTATTCCAGAAAGGCAAGATCCACCCTCGCTTTAAATCCTTGGTACTCCCTGAGCCAAGGATTCATCTGAAATGCTAGTCTCTTGCCAAAGAGGCTGCCTAATAGCATGCAAATTATTAAAGCAAAAAAAAAAAAAAAAATCTTAGTAAGAAAGAATCCTCAGGAAGCTTGCCAACAGCATTAGGTAGCTGATGGACTATGATGTATCTTCTGCCCTCCATCAAAAAGTTAAGGACATCTAACCTTGAACCCCTTCTTTAACCTATTTGGGCAGTATTCCAGAGTCCTAAAAGGACTGTCCTTTTACTGTGGGTCATGTTTTTAACCATTGGTATATCAAATTAGCATATTTATATGCATTTAAGTAACCAAACAAATTCCTGTTAGGAAACATGCTAGGAGACATACAATATGAGAGTATATATTCATTCAACTTGTAACAATGCACACCATTTCTCTAAATATACATAAAAGCATGTGTTACAGATGCAATAAATTATTCATTCAACAAATAATTACCAAGCATCACTTGGTTGGTGCAGACATGGTCTCTGTTCTCAGGGCCTCTACTGTCAACTGAAAAAGAGCTATATTTGTTAACTCGGTTTGGAATTACTCATGTTTTAAAATATGGGTTTTAGGGTTATTTAGGTATGGTAAAGCCAGCAATCAGAAGATGACTGCCATTGAAAAGCAATCTCTGAAACACAGAGACCCCATGAGAATGAGGATGTCACACCATGGGTAGCACATAAAAGTAAGCACTGGGATCTGTCAGGAGACATATGAAGTGGGGAGAGAAATATGGGCAAAGGCCTTTGCAGTGGTTTCGATGAGAAAGAAAGGTGAGGCAGAGTATGCATGCTTAGGAATGGCTACTTTGAATAATTTCAGTGGTCTCCAGGGCATAGAGGCTGTCTTTAGTTGTCTGGTCCCTGGCTCTGGCATGATTAGGGCAGGGGGATAGACACAGTGTGAGAGTCTCGTAAAGGAGATGGTTAAAGGTGCAGGCTCTGGATTGGTTGTTATGCATTTGAAACAGGTGATCTTTCTTTTTTTTTTTTAAGATTTTATTTATTTATTTTTCAGAGAAAGAGAGTGAGCACAGGCAGACAGAGTGGCAGGCAGACAGAGTGGCAGGCAGAGTCAGAGGAAGAAGCAGGCTCCCTGCTGAGCAAGGAGCCCGATGTGGGACTCGATCCCAGGACGCTGGGATCATGACCTGAGCCGAAGGCAGCTGCTTAACCCACTGAGCCACCCAGGTGTCCCGAAACAGGTGATCTTTAAGTTCTTTTCTCTCTCTGGGAATTGGGTAACCCTGGGAGAGGCTCTCCCTCCAAGATCAACAAGGCGCCTGATGTCAAAGACTCAGAATACAAAAAAAAAAAAAAAAAAAAAAAAAAAAATCAATCAAAGATATGATTAATACACTCATACCTAATTTGCTTTTTTCCTTTATGCTCAATACCAAAACTCATTAACCCCTACAGGTAGAGAACTGGCAATAATTCAAATGATGATGAAGGTAAAAAAAGAGGAGTGATACTATCCCTCCTGAACTTAAATACCATGACTCTTGAAATTTCAAAAAAAAGTTCAGAAAGCTTTGTAATCCTTTCCAGCTTCTTATACATAAGACGGACAAATTGAGCAAGCTGTGATTCCAGAGGACACTTATAAGAGCAGCAACTACACAGGGTTTGCTTATCATGAGCCAGGCGGTACGCTTAGTGCTTTGCATGCAGTTATTCCGTTTGATCCTTCCAACAGCTCTAACAGATATGGGAAAGTGAGGGCTGAAGAGTTTAAGGAATTTTCCCAAGTTTACACGGCAAATAAGTAGGGTTTATGCTGAGATCTGATGGTCTCGAATTGAGGCTGTTAATTATTATGCACACATAGATGTACTTCTTTATACATGCATAAATGTGTATGTATTCACACACATTTTGAACAAAGATGAAGGGTTTTTTTTAAAGATTTTGTTTGTTTATTTGACAGAGAGAGCGAGAGTGCATAGGCAGGGAGAGCAGCATGCAGAGGGAGAGGGAGAAGCAGGCTTTCTCTGGTGCAAGGAGCTCCATGTGGAGCATGATCCCAGAACCCTGGGAACATGAACTGGGCCAAAGGCAGATGCCTAACCAACTGAGCCACCCAGGCACCCAATGATGAAAGACTCTTAAACACATCAGAAATTATATGCAGAAAACTCTAATTTTCTAGAATGGTTTAGGAATGGAGTGTGGGAATTAGACTGTAAGAGTATTGAAGATAAAATGATAAATGTCTTTTTTTCAATAATTATAATTGAAAATCTTCATAAACCATATAGTCTTACCATAATGAATTTCTTCAAAGAAATCTAGTACTTTGATGATTGAATATCTGGGAGAGCCTCATCATTATGAAGGTGAGTTTGAACTGGATTATTCTGAAGAAGAGGTATGAAATGAAATGAACTGGCTTTCTACCTATTGTGAAAATTGTGTTTGTTGTTACTGCCATTTTCTCACCTCTTTTTTTTTTTAAGATTTTTATTTATTTATTTGAGAGAGAGAGAGGGAGAGAGAGAAAGAGAACAGAAAGGGAGAGGGAGAAGCAGACTCCCTGCTGAGCAGGGAGCCTGACATGGGCTTGATCCGAGGACCCCGGGATCATGAACTGATCTGAAGGTAGACACTTAACTGACTCAGGTGCCCCCATTTTCTCACCTCTTAATCCTAAAAATGTATTGACTGGAAAAAAATTATGTATAATATATATATATATATGTACATATATATATAACTTATATAATTTACATAATATATAACAATGTATATAGTAAATTTCTATATATATAGAAAATAAAAATATATATAGAGAGAGAGCACCTTGATAGAGTAGGCTTACTAGTTTTTGAATATCAGCTATTTATTAACTAGAAACTGAAAGAGAGAAAAGGAGATAAGATGAAAGAAAACTGGGAGAAAAGTAGTTTAACACATAATTATTCCAAGATCACATACTGTAATGGATGGAGCACGGGTTCTGGGCTCAGTCTGATTTGAGTTTGAGTTCAGGCTATAACTTTCTAGCTCTGTGAACTTGTTTCTACTCTGTGAAATTGTGGAAATGCCTGTCTCATGGGGGTCATATAAAATAATAAATGTAAAGTAGTATAGTGTTTAATTCCTATTAATTAAACATTCAATCAACTTTATTTTTATTATTATTGCCGTTGAAGGGTTAGGTGGTCTCCCAGAATTAAACATCAGATTTGCCCTTTATCTCTCTTCTTGCCCCATTCTCAATTGCATTTCTGAATCTCCAGTAGAATGAGCACCCTTAGGAAAGGATTTCCTCACATAAATTTCTCGGCACTACAGGAACCTGTCTCAGCCCATTAATTTCAAGGAGGAAAGTGAGTTCTAGCTGAAGAGAGGATGAGTGTGAGTGTAGGACGAGTGTGAGTGTAAAGCACAACCTTCAGCCTCAGGCTCAACAGGCACATGGTTCTGAGACAGAAGGGTGCTGAGGCAGAAGGCAGCAAGCATGGCTTAATTAGCTGTGGTAGAAAATGAGATGCTAATTGGTCTGCTCCTGCTAGCCTAAGGGACTTGCATTCTCCACTTCTTATCAGATGGTCCCTTGACTCTAATTTCTTTGGAGGAAGAATATTGCTGCTGATAACTTTCTCACACCAACAGGAAGGCTACTGCTTAGAATCCTGGAGTTGGGTGCTGAGTTGGCTCAGTTTTCAACTGTGAAGTAAGCAAAATCCTTTATATGAATGTCAACTACTCAACTTCTTTCTGTCCTTCTCTTGGATATCCTCACCCTTTCCAATATATTCTTATCCCTCCACACTGATTCTGCCCTAGAAACCTCTTAATTAAACTTCTAATTACATATCATTGTCTATTGATAAATACAGGGATAAGCCCAAATTTCTCATGGTCTGACATTTTCCTATGCGATTCAAATTATAATAGCAAAATCTAGCACAAGATGTGATGATTTCTAGGGTTATGAGTTTTCCAATCACTTGGCTATATTAGGCCATATTAAGAAGAAAAACACTGTAAACCTTGAATACCCACCATTTTCTCCCCACAAGCATCCCCTTTTTGAAGACTTGCCTGTCCACTACCTGGAAAGAGTAACCTTATGCTGTAATTTCCCATATTCTCAGGCCATTCCTGATAGAAACAGAAGAGTTTATTGTATATTTAAAAATATATCATTGTCCATTTTCCATTCCCATTTCCATGCATTTCACACTTTCCTTGGTGAGTCCAAAGCATCCAGTTACCTCAGAATAGGGTCAAGGTGATGGTAAGGAATTAAACTGTTATAGAAATATTCATGGTAAAAAAAAAAGGAGACATAGCTAATATTTTTCTTCTGACATTTAGACAAAAGGACAGATGGAATTCCAAGCCTATCGTTTCTTAGAGATAATGTTTCTGATCACATACCATAGTCATCCTAAAAAAAACATGGTGATCTCTATAGGCAACCTAAGATAAAAAAGGCTTTACTGGTGATGACCACTACAGAGTGATAGCTTTTGAGTAACACATGTAGGACCTCTTTACAATTGGGGGCCAAATGAAATAATTAAAAATGTACAACTTGAGGACATGCTAACATTCTTAAGATCCAGAATATTTATATTATTTGTCATATTATTTATTTGAAGAGTTGGGGAAAGGGAAGTGTTACAAATTGTTGAGGAATATCCTGAATAATTATTCTGGCCAGTGTTTAATCTGAATCAGGCTGAATATGTGTGAGTATACATATATTCACTTCACAATTTCCCTGAGGCCAACTTCTTGTAATTCCATCCCTTAAATTCCCCTCTGACCTTAGCTTTATTTTGCCTCTGCCCTTTCCAATCAAATGATGCCTCAATAAGTGCCTGTCTTTCTGTAGCCCCAGTTTTTTTTTTTTTCCTTTTCAAAAGTCAAGTCTTTTATTTTGCAAGGAAGACAAACTGATAAAGGGTGCTTCAATCACTTTGTCATGCCTACACAAACTGGGTGGCCTCAGGACTCCAGAGTCAGTTTGTTTCACCTCCCAAACTACCTTCCTCCAAGGTTCCAAGGATTTCCATTTCAAAGGTGGGGAGATGACCTGCTCAAAGCCATACACCAGCAGGCGGCTAAGTCCCTTGGGATTCTTAGTTTAGCATTTTCATATCTCATCTTACTGCCTTCCATTCTTATTGAATTGTAATGAGCCCTATTCTATTTTAATGAGTATGTTAATGTGTTAGTGTTGGTCTCAGCCTGACCTTGTATATGTTTGTCTTTGCCGCTCAGTTTCTATTTAAACTGCAAGCTCTTGGGAAGAGGAAAAGATGCCAATTTAACCACCCCACTGCCTCGTGCTCCTGGAGGCTTAGCAAACACTATTTGGTGATGATAATGATGACAGACTAGGCATAATAAAATTCCCCTTTCTCTCTAGAGAACAGTGCACTTGTTTCATTTTGCATTTTTGTTGCTCAAGAGATAGGTACTTCAGAAGTCTTCTAAAGGTCAGAAAATGGAAGCAGCATTTTCCACCAACAACTTTTCTCACAAGAATTCTGAATTTTCCCCAAATTTGCAAAGGGAAACAGAAGTGTGAAGCCCAGAGATAGCGTGGAGTTGAGCTGTCATTTTATATTTGTTTTCCAGGACACTGCTGAGCATAGCAAATATAAATGGCAAATGCCACATTTCATTTTCAGGAGAGCAGGTGGCACTTGAAGCAAGGGAATTGAAAGGATGTAGGATATGCAGGAAAAAAAAAAAAAAACACCAACAGAGGAATGGAAGCTGAAGAGGTAGTTGAATACTGTTCCTAACACATGGTATGTAGTCACTACAGAAAATGCAGACTTTGTCTAACTTGGAGAAAAGTTAAGAGAAGCCAAGTTCCCATAGGCCATTGAATGAACCTATAGTGGCTAGGTTCTTGAGCTCAACTACACTGACTGATGTTCCAGCACCAACAATTCCTAGGTAATACCTATTATTTAGTGTTGTTGTCAGTATTAAATGAAATCATGCCTACACAACCCTTCATATCATGCCTTTTCCATAGTAGGCACTAAATAAATGGTCATTATTACTGTATTTCTTACATTTAAGAGGTTTCATTCTTATGAGCAGACTGATGGGGTCATCCTCAACAGAGTGATTACAAAATTTGGGGCGGCTCAAACACTGACCTTGCAGCCATCCTTTAATTAGGTGGGATAGTTAGACACTAGTCTCCAAAGTCCTCCCTGCTGGTAGCTGTATGTCTAAAAATGTTTGTTTCTGTGAGTTGAGACATTAGGATGTTACAGATGGGCAATATATGAATAAGACACAATCATCAATTAAAACATAACTATTAATCTATTTATCATATTAACTACTGATAGCCTGGTGAGTCCAAGAAGACTGGAGAAGACAAAATATGAATGTGTGAGGCAGACAGTGACTAGCAGTTCTCACATCTATTTCTTTTTTCTCCTGGGCACACAGACGTACTTATGGCCCAAACTACCTTCCACTTAGGTATGAACACAGGTTTAAGTTCTACTCAGTGTTGTGTGATCAGAAGTCATGAGTGGTCCTTCCAGGCCCCAACCACTAAAAATTTCCCATGTGCTTTCCCTCCTACACTTGACTTGTTTAAAGAGTGCAGGGATACTGGAAGCTACAGACCACTGATACCATTTTGAAATATTTACAAAAATAAGAAGTAAACTCTCACACCCATACATATACATTTGCACATATATGTCTGCACACACACATAGACCTTTTACACATGCTTGTATGCATATAAAATCTAGAGTGTGCAACATCATAGGAGATAAGCAAGAGAAGGACTAGAGCAAATAAGCCATAAAAAATATTTGGTTCCTTTTTCTAAGTAAAAACTTGCAAAGCTAGAGGGAGCATAATCCATAAGACTCATATAATTTTTGACACTATTTACAGGTTTGAGGGTCCCAAAGATGACCCTCAGCTTCAAAACTTAGCTACAACGGCTCACAGGACTCATTGAAGTTGTTATGATCTGTTACAGTGTGTCACAGTGAAAGGATACAGATTAAAATTAGCAAGAGAGGAGGCCCAGAGCTCAAGAGTCCAAAAACGCTCCAAATGAAGAACTTCCAGTCCTATGCCCATGGAGTCATGGACAGTATTACTTTCCAAGTATTTGACGTGTGACAATATGTGTATCATATTGCCATCCAGGGATGGTCACCCACGCTTTGAGCCCAGAATTTTTTTCTTTTTAATTTTATTTATTTATTTGACAGAGAGATCACAAGTAGGCAGACAGGCAGGCAGAGAGAGAGGGGGAAGCAAGCCCCCTGCTGAACAGAGAGCCCAATTCGGGACTCAATCCCAGGACCCTGGGATCATGACCTGAACTGAAGGGAGAGCCCTAACCCACTGAGCCACCCAGGTGACTGAGCCCAGAATTTTTATTGGGGCCCCATCATGTAAGTAGGATTGACCACCCTTGTGGCTGATCTCAGTTTCCAGCCCCTTTGGAGGTTGAGCTGATACAACATGACCTTTAGCCTCCACCCTCAATCACACCTTTAAAGTCTCTGGAGTGACCCAGGCCTCCAGGAAAACAAAAATCTATCAAGCATGATACTTCCCAGAAACCTAGGGCAAAGTCCAGATTTCTCCTTGAGTAAGATTAAATTGTTTACTGGACAACTCCTTTCTGCTATTCCAAGACATTTAGGAGGGCAAATAAGTATAGATCCTTTGCATAAAAAAGACTGTGTATTTTTTAGTCAATCAGAGACCCTCACATAAACTTCAGTAGATTTTGCACTTGCATGGCCAAGGGATGAAATTCAGGCCTCACACTCCTGCCCCACCTGTAATTCATGAGCCTGCAAAAACCAAGAGGAGATACCATTTTGTAACTCGTGAAGTGAAGAGGCAGAAAAATGCCTTTTCCTAATCCCATGAAGGCACTGTATATGTGACAGACAGTCTTACATATAGAGTCCAGATAGTGTAGAAACAGTCCATAGAAGCCTAACTCATGAATTTCAATAAACCCCTTCTCTCTCTGATGTCATTCTCTTTACTCCCTTCAGTTTCCCTTGGACTCTTGCCCCAGGTCTTGGCCTGGAAAGGCAGAAGTACATCTTTATCCCCCATAGGATGAAGTAAAAGTCTTGTAGAGTTTTCAGGGTAACTACATCCAAGAAAAATGAAGCATTTTCTATCTTCTTTGACTTCATCTCAAAGTATAATTTCAATGTGTTTATATACTCACAAATTATTTTTGCCTTTATTTAGTCTCATGTAAGTCCAATTGAGTGAGGACACAAAAAATAAATATGGGTTAGAAATTCAATCTTGCCACAACAGAATATCTCTTAAATTCTTAAAAGGAATTAAGGAAATGTTTTTTTAAAGGAACTTACTATCATTTCACATTTATGTAATACTTTGCAGTTCCAAAAGAGAATCCTAGGACAAAAGTAAAGCATATATGGTTATTTCCATTTTACAGATGAGAAAATGGTGGTTTATAAATGTTAGGTGACCTGTTCAAGATCACACAGAAAACAAGGAAAAGATCTGTTTCTTTCTGAGAATCGGGAAAGTAAGAATGCTATGGCTACTTTTACCATGATCTCAGACTTCTTTTGTAAAGATGAGTCTGAATCTTTACGAAGTACCTACTATTTAGCAGGTGATGCTAGAGATATCTGTAGGGGTGTGTGTGTGTGTGTGTGTGTGTGTGTGTGTACATGTATGTGTAAATGGATATATGTATATAACACAAACACTCGCAAAAGTATTTATCTATTTATTTTCAACTAGGAAATGGTCCTCTTTCAAAACACCTTCAAAAATGAAACAAGATGGGATTGGGAGGGAATCAAACCATAAGAGACTCTTAATCTCACAAAACAAACTGAGGGTTGCTGGGGGGAGGGGGATATAGAGAGGGTGGTTGGGTTATGGACACTGGGGAGGGTATGTGATATAGTGAGTGCTGTGAAATGGGTAAGCCTGATGATTCACAGACCTGTACCCCTAGGCAAATGATACATTATATGTTAATAAAAATAATTAATTAAAAAAAAAACGTTGAAAGTTGCCAGAGCCAGAATTAATATTATAACTACTCAAATTAAAACTCCTATTGAAATCTTTTTGATTTTATTTATCCTAGTCTGCATGGATTGTTCTCTGGAATTTTATTCTCCATAAGTATGTTTTCAGCTAGGTACATAGTTCTGGCTTACAGAGGGCTTGAGCCCTCTGGCCACAATTATAGCTTTTAGAATGGCTGCCGGTCCCACAGTGGACCAGTCAGAGTTCTTGAAACTTTTGCCACAGCTGTCAGTGAAGACGGTATCTTTTTCAGATAAAGAACTGTCTGGATAACTGAGGTTTGTGGCTATTTGTAGTCCTATTAACGACAAGTGAAAAGAATGTACCTGAGAAGAAAGAAAGACAGGCAGAAGAGTTAAGAGAAAAAGAGAGAACCCTGTTGACACTATTGTGGTCACTAGTTGAACTCACTAATCCGAGTTTGTCAAAAGAACTTGCCTTTGACCTGTCTGTTCAATGGGCTCACATTTCCTTTTTGGTTAAACTGCTTTGAAGTAGATTAGTGTAACTTAAAATAGAAAGACTCCTAAGTAATGAAGCAAAACATTAAAAATGATCAAAAGTATAGGAATAGAAGCTAAAAACCGCCACTCCTGAAATAACCACAGAATTGACTGGAAGTCAATGGCAGTATTCCTCTCTCAACTGATCACTCAGCATTTTTTTTTTCCTAAGTGGAGTCCAATGTGGGGCTTGAAATCATGACCCAGAGATCAAGACCTGAACTGAGATCTAGAGTCCCATGCTTAACTGACTGAGCTACCTAGGTACCCCATGACCACTTGACTTTATTATGTTCTTGTCATTGGCTATGCTACCATGGGTTGTTCATATTTCTTTACCTGATCCCCTGTCTCAGGATATTGTAGCTGTAATCAGAGGCCCTATGTGTATAAGAATGATTGAATTAGCTTAGACAGGAACACACGTATCCACTGAAAGTCTAATGATTAATGAGCTCATTTCTTTCATAATTAAAAAGTGATTCAATAGGGTGGCCTATATGGTTATAGGGAGACAAACTAAAAGGTCATTTGTGTGTACCACAATGACCTTTTAGTTTGTCTCCCTATAACCCTATAGATTATAGGGTTATAGGCCACCCTCTAGGTTATATAACCTATATAACTACATAGTTATATAGGATATATAAGTTATAAGTTATAGGCTACCCTATTGAATCATTTTCAACTCAGCCAGTCCCACAGGACAGACACTTAACCTCCCTTCAATTTTAGGGAGATATTAAGTAGTTTGCTTTTAATTTGTTACATGGCAGATTTTAACAAATGGAGAAACTGTTCTCTCAACTAAAATAAAATTTTCTCTGAGAGACCATGAAATAAGAATGTTATAGTTACTTTAACTACTACCCTATAATTTTAAAAAAACCTAATACATGCAAAATATCTACTATGTACAGCCACCAGGTAGTGATAGGTGTGCGTATGAAATATAATAACACTGCTGTCTGGCCCTATGTGATCTAGAAGCAGGAGAATTTTTATCTATAATACCTACCTAAGACCAGAAATCTGAAAAAACAGACCCTTCAGCATACTAAATTCATATCCAAAAATAGAAACAATTTAAAAAAATCATGCTTAACCTTTCTATCACAGCTTCTCCAAGTGAATATGAAATTATAAACACAGAGACTATGTCTTTTACATAACTGCTTAGATTTTTTGAAAAACTTTATGTACTCTACCACAATGTCTAAAGATATTAGATATTGATTTTCAAATTGCTAAATACATAAATTTCATACAAATGAAGACTAAGCATATACAAAATTTTCTCTGAGTCACTAAGGGGAGAATCAACAGAAAAGAAAAGATAATGTGGAAAGGATTTGAGAAAGTGGCATATACGTTTAGTGGGGAAAGCATTGCTCAGAAATGATTGCTCTAATGGAAAATAATTGATACCCTATAAAACAGTAAACCATGATTTTAGGATAATCATCTCTATTGGACATGAAAAAAATCATTATGTGATACCAGTTTCTTCAAGTTAATGGCTAACTTAAGAGGGTTGTAAAACATCCAAGCTCCATTCATTAGCCAAAGCTATATTTTCTGAGCATCAGATATTGTCCAGATAAGTTTACTAGAAAATTATCTAGTACCATATTGAAGTCACATAAGCAACATTTTGTTTTATTTTCAAATTTTGATTGTTTTTCCCATAAAGAGGTAACTCAGCAAATGGGTAATCCAAATTAATTGATCTTACCTAACTACCAATGGAGTTTGTGAAATAATTGAAGGGACTCATTGATTTTTTATTATTCCATGGTAAAAAACAATAAAATTATAAATTTTCAATTATTCTTAAGAAAAATATATCTCAGATATTTGTACATTCGCCATTGGATACCAAACAAACAAATTAGAAGCTCAGACACATGTATCAAGGAAAAGATACAAATTAAAGTGCTTATAGTATATAAATAGAGGGAAGGGAGAGTTTAGTTCAGAAAATTAAACAGATAAATAAAGTCAGTGTTTCTAAAGGAACAAATCACCAGAAGATACATCAGTAATAATTATATATATAGCAATTTTACTGTGAAGAATTTTTAAGATCTTCAGGGTTGTTTCCCCTTGAATGGAAAATTTCTTTTTAAGATTTCTTTTTCCTCATTTTTCCATACAGTGAAATGTCACACACCTCTAGAATTTAAAATGAAAGGAAAGCAGCAGCAAGGAAGAAGGTAAAGAAATAAAAAACCTTGAATAGAATCATCCATCTCAGTATTTAATTTGGATCATCCTCACCGTCATCTTACATTTACCCCCACAACGGACTTTTTTCCCCCTTCAAATGACAATTAGTATTTGATTAAAATGCAAATTACAGATAAAATTTTATATTTCATTAAATGAGAGGGTTTTCCTTTCTTTGAACATTCTGCCTCCTCTAAATCCTTTTCTGCTTCTTTTCTTGGAAACAGTCATTGACACTATTTCTACCACAGTTAACAAGTCACCACAAATTCTACCATAGTTAACAAGTCACCTGACAGTCAATCATAACCAACAGTTTTAGGATTTCAGAGACAGCCAGGATATTAAGTTGTTCCTAGAAAGGTAAAGATTATGCAAGACCCAGTTTATCTTCCCTGGTTGAAATCAGTAACACAAGCAGTTGCATAAGAAGTTGATAACTAAATTCAGAGGCTAGAAAAGCTAAGTTTAGGAAGACATAAGAAAAATGAAACCAGCCTAGATCTATGTAACTATGAACACTGAGTTGCATAAATTTGGAGCATGCAGGATTGGGTGAGTTTGAGCTTGGGTTGATGGTTATTTTGAGGTTCAGTGGAAGATCTTCAGGACATGGATTCTCATCCTTGTGACTCTGGGCAAGCAACTTCATTCTACTATCCTCAATGGGGAAAAACAAAATCCATGAGCACTTGGTATTATATAACTTGAAATTTACATAATGCTAAAAGTACAAATGAGTAGCTGTTTGAGGGTTTTGTTGAAAATTCTTAGGAGAGAAACTTTTTGTAACCATGGTTAATGAAGGAAAATTTAGTACTCAAGGTTTTCTTTTATAATCATGGTACGTGCTTATCAGTAAGAATATGAGGGAATTAAAGTTTAGAATGTCAATGATTATGAGACTCAGAAGATAAATCAAAGACAACTGAACGGATTAAGTGTCTAAAGTAGGAAGATGTTCCTTGAGAAAGGGGCAGGCTTCCAAATCATCTACTTGAGGAAAAGGACTGGATGTGGGAACAGCAGCATCCCTAAACATAAATCTTCCTAATCATAAAGCCTTAGGTGGTTGACAACTTAGCAAGTCCAACTCCTGAAGAAGGAGACTGAATAATCGATCCCACTACCTATTGCTAAATGCATCCTGGAGCCTAGAGAAATTGATTCCTAATAAACTGAGATTAAACTCCTATTCCTAGTGGCAAAATGAAAATTTACAATTTAAATTATAGCTAACCAAGAAGAAAGACTATAGCAGCAGATAACAAAACCAACAATCTGGGCTACATGAAGGCAATTAATAACTGATCCTTAATATTAGCAGTTAAGAATGTAATGATTTAGAAGTCTTAAATACTACTATTTTATAAAGATGAAGGTCAAAGGAGAAAGAGCCTAAGTCTTAAAAACTACTATTTTATAAAGATGTAGTTCAAAGGAGAATCAGCCACATTCAATAACATATTTAGGGACTGGCATTATGTCTTTTTCTTAGCGGTATATTATGCTCAACTCACCACGTAGAGACAAAGCAAAAAATACAAAGCCAACTGAGCACTATTTTTAGCATACCCACCGAATGCTTGCTGACCCACCAGGCCTAGGTGAAACATCACCTCCCCTGTGAATTCTTTCCTAACTCAGACAGAGTTAGTCATTCCTCGCTTTGGTTTTGTTGTTTAATTATATCTTTATTTATATTCATGCATCAAAAATTGTTACACATCTACAATGTGTCAGACATTTAATAAGTGTAAGAAATAAATAGCAATGAACATGTGAGTTATTGGGGCACTTGGGTGGCTCAGTCAGTTAAATGGCTGCCTTCAGCTCCAGCCCTGATCCCAGGGTCCTGGGATCAAGCCCCTTATGGGTCTCTCTGCTCAGTGGGGAGTCTGCTCTCCCTCTTCATCTTCCCTTCTCACCATTCATACTCTCATGCATGCACACTCTCTCTCAAATAAATAAATAAAATCTTAAAAAAAAGAACATGTGGATTATTAAACTGATCCATTATATTTTCAGTTTTTGTTTTTATGTCTGTCTCTCTAGGCAACTAAAGGGCAGAGATTGCTGTGCAATATACTTATAGATAACCAATAGCTATCAGGGTTTGGGATGCAATACATTATCACAATAATCTCTTATTATAATTTTTATACCACTTCACACCTACTTCAATTCTTATATTTTTGAATGACCCATTCTTATTACCCCCTAGCTCAACCCAACAACATATACTTTGTTATTTGTATCCTTCTGTTGATTATCTATATCTTTTGGGGAATTGGTTATATGTGTGTATGTGTGCATGTGTGTGTGTGTTAGTCTGCATCTTTATTATATGTAACTTTGTATATTCATTTGATAAAGGTTTATTGAGCATTGACTTTGTTGTGGGTCTAGTGTTAGGATGCCCACACATACCTAATATTGTTCCTTCCCCAACTCAACTCTTGGTGCATAAACTAATAAAGGTATTTTGTATTTCCTCCTCTCCCCCATACTCATAGAGCTTACACTTGGAACATATATAAGCATATGGTAGGACTGCAAGTAAGAGCTAATGTTTATAAAGTGCTTTATATATGTTAGACAAAAAGCTACAGTCTTTGGAGATACAAGATCATTTAATTAAAAAAAAATTTATAAGGTTATTATTAGGATCCCATTTTGTACATGAATAAATGATGGGAAGGAGGTGTTAAGGAGACTTAAGTCAGAGATAAGTGGTAGATCTGTGACTCATGTGGGTATTGTATTATTGTGTTCTAATACACAGTGTCAGATTGCTTGACTGATTGTGAAAATGTAAAGTGATGCCTTACTTCTAAGGCTATTATATAAATTACCTCAATATCTACTCATAAGCAAAATGCCCTCATGGGTGGGAACAAAAAATATGGCTATAAGTATTCCTTGGTGTTCTGTTTGCTCCACTTTGTTAGTTCTCTCAAACCCACATCTAACCTTTGGCTATCCTGGGTTGCAGATTCCTGGACCTCAACTTCTGTCAGCTGTCTACCTTGATTTGGCAACTTTCGATTTCCGGACATTTGCTTTATCTTTGGACCATTTTCTAACCCTGTTTTCAGCCACAGTCTGCCTGGGGAGCTAAATTTTGAGGCTGACACCAGGACTCCTTCCTTTACCCTTACAGAGTTAAAGAAAAATACACTTGAAAAGGAAAACGTAAGGGAACTCAACACTTCCACCAATTTAATGATTACATAATTTCATGAATGGTTCACATAAATCTTAAAAGAAACTCTGAGACAAAAACAACGTTGTCCAAATAATAACTAGATTATAATGTGTCTACTTCTTTTTATCTTATATTCTTCTGAAGAATTGCAGAAGATAAAAATCTTGATAAAAATCACCTGCCACTCTCAGGTAGCAATCTCTCTCTTTTTTTCTAAGAAATAAAGACCCTACTGAAGTCTTAATGATTCCCTAGGTTATATTAAGTAGTGTTTTATTACAGTGAACCTTATCTTACCTTAAATATTTCAGTAATTTTAGCAGAAAAAAAAGAACAAAGCAAAGAATTTCTGTAAGCAATCATCTTTGCTTTAATTTTTGTTATATCTTATCTCACCTCCTTCTCTACCTTATTTAAAGCCTCCTTCATCACTCAAAATTACAGTCTATGACATTTTTATGGTCAATATTTTAATGGCATAACACATTAAACAAATTAAAGCTTCAATTTGCACCTTAAAAATCCACACTACTTTAAAAAATATATATATTATGTCCATCTTGAAAAGGGAGAACAAAGTTGGAAGACACAATTCCTGATTTCAAACTTACCACAAAGCTATAGTATCAAAATAGTGTGGCATCAAGATAATGATAAGATAAGCCATATACTGAAAGAAATATTTGCAAAAGACACACATGATAAAGGACTGCTGTCAAAAATACACAACAAATGCTTCAATTTCAACAATAAAAAAAAACAATTAAAAAGTGGACAAGGATCATAATAGTCACATCAACTAAGAAGATATACATAAGGCAAAGTACATGAAAAGACTCTACATGGCATTCACACAAAAACCTCACACAGATGTTTATAGCAGCTTTTATCATAATTCCCAATACCTGGAAGCAATCAAAATGTCCTTCAGTAGGTGAATAGATAAATAGTGATCTATCCTGAGAATGAGATATTCAGGGTTATAAAATAGTGAGTTATTAAGCCATGAAAAGGCATGGAGGAAAGTTACGTACATATTATTAAGAAGCCAATGAAAAGACTGTGTACTATATGATCCCAACTCTATGACACACTAGTTAAGATTAAACCACACAGAGAGTAAAAGTGATCAGTGGTTACCGGGGGGAGGAGGGAGGGAGAGACAAACAGGCCAAGGACAAGTATTTTTAGGGCAGTGAAACTACTGAGTGTGATACTATAATGATGGATACATGTCCTTTTACATTTGTCCAGACCCATAGAATGCACAACACCAAGAGTGAAGTCTACTGAAAACTATGGATTTGGGGTAACAATAATGTGTCAGTGTAGGTTCATCAATTGTAGCAACTGTGGGAGGGTGCTGCCAATGTGGGGAGGCTATGCTTGACTGGGAGCAAGGGATTTAATTTTATTCTGTACCTCTGATTTAATTTTATTCTGAACCTAAAACTTCTCCAAAAAATAAAGTCTTTAGAAAAAATATTACATTCCTTATGATTTCAACTTAATCTCTATTTTCAGAATCTTCAAGGTAGTGGTTTACACCATTAATTTAAGAAATCATACCTCTTAATTTGTCCCTCTCTTGGAGAATTGTGAACAGTTCATAATGGAATATGATTAATGAAGTGCCAACTGGTAAAGGACATAAAACTAGGCACAAAGCAGAAAATTTAAAGCAACAAAACTGTTGCCCATTGAGAGATTTCAGTCATAAAAAGAATACAGTAAAATAATGAATATAAACTCTGGACTGCTGAAATAAATATGTAGAGATTATTTTAAAAAAGCAATAAGGAATAGCAATCAGATCCTGAAAGTATAATAGTTAGATTAGAATGCAATAGAAAAAGGAAAAATAAGTGTAAAAATGAAACAAAAACTCTAGGATGATCAAGGACAATCTGGATCTTACTCACAAATCCAGCAAGAAAAAGACTGGTCCTGTGACATCAAGTAAAGAAAATGAATAAAATATACTGACTCTGACACCACTCAGAGTCATTCTGAGTTCCCCTTGCTTTGAAAAAGAATTTGCATCCTTGAGACTCAATGCATTTGTACCTTCCATTCATGGTTAGAAGGAATACAGTTCTGACCTTTATCCCTAACTTCCTTAGTACATTTGATTTGGATTGATAAATTTGTCAATAGATATATAATTTTTTTTAACGTATTGGGACTAAAACTCAGTCATCAAACACTATCAAATATTTGAGTCAGAGGAAAGGAAAAAAGATAGTAGTCTTGTTTATCTTAGTTTAGTTTCCAGTAAATATACCTCCTACATACCAAACTGTGAAAACATTTTGATTAAAAGCAAATCTTATGGATAGCAACCATTAATGAAATTAGAAGTCAATTGTTAAATTGTACATCACTGATATTAGAAAAGAAAATACTTAAATCACTAAATATTCTGCTTGCTATCATTTAATATTCTGACATACATGAGGTGATTTATTTCCTTCTGCATGTTATTTGTATAATTTGGTCAAGTTGTCAACTAGAGAACACTGGTGCCCAGGGTAGGGCTTAATGGTTTGAATTTGAATACAATTCATATTCAAATAAGTGAATCTTAACTTGTAGTGTATGATTATAATTTATTACCTTTCTTCTACTTAACACCATTTAATGGAATAGTAAACGAAAATATCAGTACCTATTCAAAAAAGCACAGCTGAGAACAAGATTTAAGGAAATGAAAAAACTGTAGAAAACTTAGATACTGCAAGATTTTAACATAAAAATTAAAACTACAAAAAGCCTCTCAGGGCCTTATGTTCTTTGTTATTATTAACCTATTAGACTTCAATTTTTCTCTCAGATCTAATTCTCAACTTTTTCTTTATTTCAACTGCACACATTGGTTCCTTCTCTAGTACTGTTACTGTTTTAACTAACTTAAGTGACAAATATCCTATTTTTATCAACTTGACAATTCCTATCAAAATTTAATGTGTATCCCATTTCACATATTGATTTCACTATTACAAACATTCTATAAATATGTCTAACTAATAAAAAAATAAATGTAAAAGGTTGCTTAATGAGGCATTGTTTAAAATAAGAGAGACATAGTATATTAAAATGATATGTTCACGCTGTAATTAACTTGTGATTAAAGGATATAATTGCAAAGTGAAAGTAAGATAGATGTATACATGCTGATATGAAAAAATCTCTAAGACGTATTAATTCAAAAAGGTTAAAAACATGTTTCTATAAGTATGAACCTGTTTTTGTAAAACAAATGTAATTTTTCAACTTGTAGACTGTTAATCACCTAGAAAATCACGAGTGGCATATCTTGCATTTTGTCCATCACATACATTATTTTTATTTTTTAAGTTAAAAGAAGTATGTTGGCAACAAAACCATAATACCAAAATCAACAGAGGTATCAGAGACTAATTTTCTTTTTGAAATTTGTTGCTTATTTCAATTACATTCAGAAAAAAAAAAGACATGTTTACATGGAAACTGTACAGGACAATAAAATAGACTTGCACCAGTTATCCTAAACCTAACATTACAATTTGCATAGCAAAATAGAGTAATCCAGTGCCAATTTGTGAATATTTACTCAGTCATAGCCTATAAACTCAGCAATATACTGAGAAGTGGCCTTGGCATGGTTACTCACAGTTCTTACCAGGAAAACAAACACTCATTCCTCATCCAGGTGATGAAAATCCTTTGAAACCAATCAGATTGTAATAACTATAATTTTGCGGAACTGTCCTGAAAATCAGAACTCAATCAAGAAGAAAGACATTTCATAATTTAGATACAAATAAAATTAAAACTACATACAAGAACAAAATTTTCCAAATCTCAGAGTAAATGGCTCGCTCAAGCGAGGTAATTTAGAACACACAGAAAATTAAAATCTATTTGTGATTTTATTTCAACCCCACAATTTAGAATGATAATTATACAATGTTATATATAAGAAAATGGAAGACTGCATTCTGTATTGATAGACCAAGGTTTTCCAATGTTGGCACTAGTGACATTTGAGTTCTGACACTCCATTGTTACATGAGGCTTTCGGGGGCACAGTAGGTTTTTGGCAGCATTCTTAGCCTGTTTCCACTGGTTGTCAGTGACACTTCTCTCCATTTTCCCATCTCTAGTTGTGGTATACCAAAAATGTCTCCAAAAAAAATTGGCCAAATGTTCCCCTGGAGGGAAAATTCTTCCTGATTGAGAATCACTGATGCAGACTATATTAACTAACATGGAGGATTTAATTTTTTTTTTTTTTTTTTTGCCATGATGCTTAGTACAATATACATTTTAAGTCACAATTTGGTATCCAAAGCACCTATAGATGTAAGTGTGGATATATATGAAATATTTTGGCATGGACACTGATGAATCAAAGCAGACAGTAGAGGTATTGCTAGAAGACCTTAATACATCAGGAAAACCCTGATGGATTTTAATGGGGGGGCAGGGTTGTTACTGTGTCCAGGGGTCAAAGGGCACTAGGGTCTTTGGAGTCCCTGACTTCTACCAACTATAGAAAAATACTTCATTATTGTAACAACTGGTTCAGCTGGTCTTGCTAAAGTGACTCAATATTAGTACTTAAAATAGAAACAAATATTTCATGAATCAGTAATGAGCTCTAATAATGCATATTGATATTTTCTATTCTCTCATTACTTTCTTTCCCTCTCTCCCTTCCTACATTTTTAAATATTGGTACAATTTACTAAATAACATTTATTGAACATATCGTTAAGTAAAATTTATATTTGTTAAATTCTTTTTTTTAAACTATTTTATTTATTTATTTGACAGACAGAGATCACAAGTAGGCAAAGAGGCAGGCAGAGAGAGAGGGGGATGCAGGCTCCCTGCCAAGCAGAGAGCCCGATGTGGGGCTCAATCCCAGGACCCTGAGATCATGACCTGAGCCGAAGGCAGAGGCTTTAACCCACTGAGCCACCCAGGCGCCCCCATATTTGATAAATTCTTGACTAAATGTGTATAATCTCAATCACACAAGTATGATTGGTTTATATCCATAGAAATAACCACATTTATTTGGGATAGATTTCCTGTGCAATATCACACAGTTCTGGGGATTTGACATAGTATTAGTACCAAGATGAAACCTATTCATAAACGTAACTGTCAACTTTGTGGTATTTATGATGTGAAAAAAACCCTCTAACTTAAATTGTATCAGCTACTAACCTGCTTGAAATTGCCTCAATAACCAGGCCATCTAGGCTTTCAGATTGAGAACTTGGTATAAGCTTAAAGACATTTTATTGGTAGGTCAATAATTAAATTATTAGTCTAATTTCCTTATATTAATTCAAAGGAGGAACGCTATTACAGTTAAAAGAGCATGAACACTGGAATCCTATAGAACTTTATGTACACCCTGGCTTTGATGCTTTGTATCTATTAGTTTTGGGGCAATTAACTTCTCTAAGCTTCACATACTTTTCTTAAAAGTGGAATTAACAATGGTATATAATGTATGCAATTATTATGAGAACTAAATGTATATAAAGGATTTAGTTCTGTTCCCAGCATAATAGAAAGTGCTCCATAAGAGTTATTAACAAAAATGATAACACCAATAAGTTATTAACATAAGTGTCAAGCATGTCATTCAGTGAATCTCAGAAAAATGAACATATTCTATGAAGATTTGAAAAAGAATGTTAAGGTTGCTTCCTGCTCTAGACCAAAGTCTTTGGGATCATTTTTCCTATAAATTAATTTTTTTTTTTTTTTTTGACACAGAGAGAGAGAGAGATCACAAGTAGCCAGAGGAGCTGGCAGAGAGAGAGGGGGAAGGATGCTCCCTGCCGAGCAGAGAGCTCAATGCAGGGCTTGATCCCAAGACCCTGAGATCATGACCTAAGCCGAAGGCAGAGGCCAAACCCATTGAGCCACCCAAGTACCTCTCCTATAAACCTGAGATTTGTATGTGAAATTACTCGAGATCTGTATGTGAAAATTTATTATTTAAATGAATTAGTAACTAAAGATCTTTTACCTGAGTAGATAAGATATATCTATATCTATATTTACATAGATATAGATATCATACTTTAAGGGAGAAATGCTGTCTGAAAAGCATTTTTCAGTAGATTTTCCAAATAAAGCTTCTGGGGGCTTTTGGAGAACAAACAGGGTTGCTATTTTTAGTGATTCAGTTTAACAATTGTTAGGGTGTTTTTTGTTTTTTGTTTGTTTGTTTGCTTTTTTAAAAAATTCATCTTTTTCACCCCTTGAAAAAAATTGTACAAATGTTCTACTGAATTTTCATATATACATACATCTGCTACATAGCAATTCACATATGCTGCCTCCTTAATAAATGCTAGATTGACGCCAGCCTCCTGCAGCTCCTTCAAATGGGAATCTATAGGGGGATGTTCTCTGTATTGGAAACTGGCAATCCCCCACACAATCTCATCTGGAAAACCCAAGAAATGGGAAAAAAAACAGAATTAGGCAGCTTCGATGGTAGGAAATGGGCATTCCTGCTTAGAAAAGTAATTGGAACTGGTGCTCTCTTTCAGAATTAAACACAAAAGTGTCCAGTTTATGTTTTTCCACCACAGTGGGGACTAAATCTGTTTGGGGAGGTAAGGTGAGCAAATGGCAAAACAAAAATATATCTTTGAAATCCAGGTAGCAGAATTTTAATTAATTTTGTGATTGCAAATAACCCTGGTGATCCCTCACCTCATTTAGCATTAATATGAAATATAATGTAGGAACCCAAAGATCATGGAGATCAATTAATTCCAGTTTTCTTCATATAGACGTGGTAACTGAATTAAGCATTGTCTGTCCCTGCTTATCTTGTTAGTTTCAAGTTAATTCTCAAAGTTTCTGGGAAAAGAAGATTGTTAAGATATATATTTGAATGTCAATACAGCAAGATTCTGCTAAGGCTAAGGTAGAGTAAACATCCTACCTCTTCCATTTATTACAATTAAAGCTCTAGATGGAGTATATAAAACACTGATCCCCAAACCCTGAAAAGTAAATAATAGCTGGTATATTGGAGGGGAAAATCAAAACTTGAAGAAAGACTGGCACAGTAGCCAGCTCCCCCCCCCACCCCTTTTACCCTTCTACCATTGTTTTTGGACACAGAGCAGTCTGAATGTGTGACTGCATGAAGTATGGCTATTGAAACCCCTCTCTCTCATTGGCTAGATTGTTGGGAGAGTGGATTTCAGGAACAGAGAAAATGTTGAGTATACTCTGTTTCATTTTTCTTTCCCAGCTCTACCTGCCCTAGAGGCAAAAAGTAGTCCCCAGTCTTCAATTCTGTGATGTAGGAACTGGTGCCAGCCACCAGGTTCATTTATTTGCCCTGGAGTAAAAATAAATACTTGTGGGAAATTTACAACAGTGTGGGGAACTTAAAATCCTTCCTCTGTGGCCAGAGAACAAGAACAGTAAACTCTGAAAAGCAATGAAATTGGCAACTGATGATGAAAGGAAATTTGGCCAAAAGATCAATAAGAGCTACATATTAAGTTCTACCTATGCAACTGTGGAAATGATCCCCAAACCAAATGCTTTGAGAACTAATGTATTGTGTAAGCCATCATCCAGGTCCCAAACAAGTCCTTGAATGGCCCATAAGTAGGGTGAATTCAAACAGCAAACCAAACTCTTCTAAAAACTGAACGAACATAAGAACCACAGCTTATGTAAGATAGAACAAGAGTTAAAACCTAAATGAAACAAGATTATCTGTTAAAACCAACAAATAAGTCAAAATTCTCTAGAGGATTTTAATGTGACTTTGAAAATAATATTTCAAATGTCTGAAACACAATACAAAATTAATCAACATACAAAGAAACATGAACATTTCAACAATATCCAAGGTAAAAGGAAATCAACACATGCCAAACATACCGACTGATATGTTGGAATAATTGGACACAGATTTAAAACCACTTATTATAACCAACTTTCTTGAAATAAGGGTAAGAACTCCTCAACAAATGGGAAACTTGAACATTTTAGAAGTAGAAGTTACTTAAAAAGTGAAAATTCTAAAACTGAAAAACCCAACAACCAAAATAAAAACCTCACCTGAGTGACTCAATAGCAGATTGTAAATTATAAAGCAAAGACTTTGTGAACTTGGGTGTAAACTAATGCAAATAGTCCAATTTAAACAGAGAGGAGAAAGACTGAAAAGCATAATGATCAAAGCCTTAGGGACTTATGGAACAATACCAAAAGACCTAATATATGTGTCATTGTAGTCATGTAAGGACAGAAGAAGGTTTGTGCCCTACTCTCTGAAAATGGAGAAATAGTATCTTAAAACTTCCCAAATTTGATGAAAGATAAAAATCTGAAGATTTAAGAACCTTTGTGAACTACAAATAGTATGTCTTAAAAAAAATTTCCTTACACATCCTAATCAAATGGCTTAAAACCAAAGATGTAAACAATAAGAACAACAAAAACCTCACTAACAGCTTTAAATAGCCATCAAAATGGTATTATTGATGGGAAACAGTAATTTTAATGACTGCTGATTTCTTTTCACAGACCATGGGAGCTAGCAGACAGTTGAACTATTTTAAGTGCCAAAAGCAAAAGATTCTTAACTAAGAATTCTATATCCAGCAAAAATATTCCTCAGAAATTAAGGTAAAATAAAAATATTCTCAGATGAGGAAAACTAAAATAACTTGTTTGTAGCAACACTGCTCTACAGGAAATGCTGACAATTTTTCAAGATGAAAGAGAAATGATACCTGAAGAAAACTTGATAAATACAAAATAAGAGAAAAGTTAAAAAAAAAGTAAATATATCTGTAAATATAGTTGACCATCTTTCTCTTCTAAAATGTTTTAAGTATGTGTGACAGTGGAAAACATATAATTAAGACTAGCTGATGGGTATTCAATTTATGCAGATACAACATACAGGACAATTATAACATAAAGAGGGTAAGGAGACGTAAAAGGTTGTAAGGGCTCCACATTTCACCTAAAGATGTAAAGTATTGATTCTGTATTAAGCATGAACAGTGGCAAGTGTATACATAAATCCCAATCAGTAAAATGAATACAAAAAATATATATAGTGAAATATTTGCTATATTAAAATGGAATTCTAAGTCATTCTCTTAATGTGAAGAAGGCAAGAAAGAGAAAAAACAAGGAACAGATGAAATAGAAAATAATAAAAAGGTAGTCTAAATTCAAATTTAATTATATTAAATATAAAAAATATAAGATCACTAATCTAGGGATGCCTGGCTGTCTGCCAGTGGAGCAAATCTTAATCTTGGGATGATGAGTTCAAGCCCCTCATTCTGTGTCCAGCCTCCTTAAAAACAACAACAAAAAAATTATTTATGACACTGATTTAGTTGATTAAGCATCTGCCTTAGGTTCAAGTCATGATCCCTGAATCCCAGGATTAAGTCCCACATCAGGATCCCCACTCAGTGGGGAGTCTGCTTCTCTCTCTATCCCTCCCCCCGCCTGTGATCTCTCTGTCTTTCACTCTCTCACTCTCAAATAAGTCTTAATAAATAAATAAATAAGACCACCAATTTAAAACAGAGATAGTTAGGTTGAATTAAAAATATTCAAACATTTGCTGTTTATGCAAAACTCACTTTAAATATAATTATATAGACAGAATAAAGTAAAAAAAAAAAAAAAAGAAAAAAAAGCAGAAGTTATACCATGCACATACGAATCAAAAGAAAGCTGAAGTGGCTAGAGGAAGGGAAATTACCAGGATAAAGAGAGATATTATATAGTGATAAAAGGAATGTTCACCAAGAAGATATAATAAGTATAAATTGTATGTGTCTTACAAAAGAACTTAAAAATACCTGTGGGTAAATTAGAGACATCAACATTCACATGAATATAGTTGATAGAACATGTAGATAGAAACTCACCAAGGAAGTAGACTTGAACAATTCTTTTGTGATATTGTGAGTTATAATAAGAAATGTATTTGGTTTTTATCCCTCTTTCTGTTACAGAGCTCCCCAAACTCTTAGAATTTCCTAGGAATTGAGAGCAATAAGGTGTCTTTTGTTACATTAATAAGTAACTTTTAAAGCACATCTAAGGGATAGGGGTTCATTGCCAGGAGAACCAAGAATATGATTAGAGGTTGGAACTTTCAGTCCTACTGCCCTGAACTCCAGGGAGGTGAGAGAGGCTGAAGAGTCAATCAATCTCAAGTTGCCACTGATTTAATCAATCATACTTATATAATTGAGAGCACCATAAAATCCAAAGGAGGAAATTCAAAGAGTTTCTGGATGGGTAAACACATGGAGATCTGTAAAGAGTGGTATACTTGGAGAGTGCACAGAATTTCCTCCTTTCTCCATACCTTGTCCTAGGTAGGCATCTCTTCTATCTTGCTAATCCTGAGTTATACCCTTTCCTGATAAACCAGTAATCTAATAAGTAAAATGTGTCAGAGTTCTGTGAGTGGCTCTAGCAACTTATCTGGGTATAAGGAGGGGGTTGTTGGAACGTCCAGTCTATAACTTGTGGATCAGAAGCCCAGGTGAAAATCTGAACTTTCAGTTAGCATGAGTGATGTTTGTGGGACTGATGCTATTTTAACCTGTGGGATCTGATACTATCTTTAGGTAGATAGTGTCAGAATTCAGTTGCATTGCAGGATACCATGCTGGTTTCTGAAGAATTGCTTGGTGTAGAAAAAATGCCACTCCTACAAACATTGGAATTGGGTGCATAACCCTTTAGTTGGTGATCAGACATAGAATCAGAGTCAGACACTTTAATCATCAACTCTTTTCACCCAAATGACACATAAAGAATCCTCAACCCTATGACAGGAGATACACATTCTTTTTATATGCATATGAAATAGTCACCAAAATACAACATATTCTAGGTCACAGGAAAAAAAAAATGACAGATTAACCAAAAAAAAAAAAAAGTTATACAAAATTTGTCTTGTCACCGTAACAGAATTTAACTAGAAACCAACAACAGAAAAATATCTGGAAAACCTCTATACAATTGAAAATTAAACAACACACTTTTAATAACCACTGTGCCAAAAAGGAAGGCTCAAGACACATTCAAATATATTCTGAATTGAATGAAAATGAAATGTATCATATCAAAATTTGTAGGCTGCACCAAATCCAGAGTTATAGAAATATAGCATTAAATTCATATATTAAAAAAAAAATAAAGACCTCAAGTCACTAAGCTTGTGTCTTAAGAATCTTGGAAAAAAAGAGCAATAAAACCCAAAGCATGCATGAAAATGAATTAAAACATGAACAGATATCAAAGAAATTGAAAATGGAAAAACAATAAAGAAAACAAAATCAAAAGCTGGCTCTTTGTAAACATCAATAAAATTGATAAAACCAAGAAAATAAGTAAATATAAATTTATAGTAACAGGAATAAAAGAACACTATCTATAAACTTCAGATGTTAAAATTTAATAAGGGAATACTATGAACAGCACTACCTTAGCATGGGCTTCTATTTAAAAAAAAAAATACTGAGTGGGTGTTTATCAACAACATAAATTTACTTCTCACAGTTCTGAAGAGTGTGAGAAATATCAGGTTCCACCATGGTTAGATTCTTAGTAAGGGCTCTCTTTCAGGTTTGCAGATTTTCCTTATTGTATCATCCCATGATGAAGAGAGACCCAGTTAGCTCTCTGGTCTTTTAAGAGCAGTAATTTCAATCCTGGAGGACTGAATGATCCTCCAGGATCATTATGACCTAATTATTTCCCCAAGGCCCCATCTCCAAATACCAACACATTGGAATGAAAGTTTCAACATAAGAATCTGAAAGAGTCATAACCATGTAGTCTATCATAAACATCATGAACATAAATTTGCCCTAAAGAAAAAGGACTATTTTCTTGTAACATATAAAATGAGAAAACTCTTTCAAAAGATAGATAATCTAAATAGTCTTGTATCTAACAAAGAGATTGAATTCATAGATAAAAGCCTTATTGAAAGAAAAATGTCCAGTCTAGATGATTTCACTAAATTCTACCAGATGTTTAAAGAAAAAGTAATACAAATCTTGCATAGAATCTTTCAGAAAACAGAAGAAAAAGGAATGCTTACCAACTCATTTTATGATTTGGGAATTGTCCTCATACAGACAAAAGAAATACAGGAAAATAAAACCATAGAACAATATAAAATATAAATACAGATGCTGAAATCCTCAATAAATTACTAGAAAATTAATCCAGCAATAAACACAAAGCATTAAATATCAAGACCAAGTGAACTTAATCTCAGGAATGTAATATTAATATTTAATGTAATATTAAAAGTCATTATTAAAAAATCAATCAATGTAATCTGCATCAATAGGTTTAAAAAGAAAAACCACATGGGTCACATAAGTAGATGAAAGAAAGTATGTGGCAAGATATTTGACATTCATTCATGACTTAACAAAAATATATCTAGCAAACTTAGAATACAAGGGAATTTCCTTTACCTAATAAATGGCAGCCACATGAAATCTATGAGTAACCTTATGCTTAATAGTGAAAGATTAAATACTTCCCCTAAAAATAAAGACCAAAGCAAGGACATTTATTCTTACCACTCTTAGTCAACATTGTACAGAAATCCTATTAATCACAATGAAGCAAGGAAAAGAAATAAAAATCATTGAAATAGAAAGAAATGTTAGCTTCCCCTCTTTTTAAAAAACAGAAAAGCTACAGAAGAGCTCCTAATTCTTACAAATGAGTTTGCCAAGGTCATAGAATACAATGTGAACACAATAAAATAAACACTATTCCTGTATACTATTAATAAACAATTACATACAGATATTTTAAAGTACCATTTATGAGTCCCCCAAAAAGGAATTACATAGGTATAAATCTAACAATATTTGCATAGTATTGGCATGTTGAAAACTACAAAATCCTGATGAAAGATATAAAATAATGTCCACTATATGAAGAAATATTTAATGTTCATTGAGTGGAAAGTCCAGTATAATTAAGAGGTTAACCCCAACCAGAATCCTTGTGGTATGTATTGTAGACATAGACTACCTAATTTTAATACTTATGTGAAAAAGCAAAAGAACCAACCAAAAAAATTTACACTATAACAATCAAGAGTGTGTGTTATTGGAAAAAGTACTGACATATAAAGCAATGAAAAGAAGACAGAATACAGGAAAATAAAACAAAGCAAACCCCTACATAAATATGATTGATTTTTTTAAACAAAAATAACACTTCAATGAAAAAATGATAGTTCTTTTAACAAATGGTCCTTGAACACTTGGACATTTGTTTTCCCTTCTGTCCTGGAAAAAAAAAAAAAAAGTACCACAATCTATGCTTTACACAAAATTAACTCGAAATAGCTTGTATAATAAATTACAAAATGTCAAACTATAAAACCCTTAGAAGAAAACATAGGGAAAAACTTTAAGTTAGACAAAGACTTCTTAAACATATTCCAGCTGAATGTTCAGCACAAGATTTGATATCCAGAATATATAAATAACTCTTACAATTCAAGAATAAGAAGACAAACAACCCAATAAATATACATGCAAAAGATCTGAATAGCCAGTTTAACAAAGAAGGTATATGAGTGGTCAATTAGCATGTGAAAAGACACTCAACATAATTAGTCATTAATCAAATGTAAATTAAAACCACATTGTCATACAACTACACACCTACTAGAATGGCTATAATGAAAAACACCAAAAATACCAAATGTTCGCTAGGAAGTAGAACAACTAGAAATGTATCCCTGGTAGTTAAATTGTAGAGCTACTCAGGAAAATAGTTGCACTGTTATTCTCAACATGAAATATTTCACTCTTCTCTCTTCTTGTTTAGTTTCTGAATAGTCAAGTGTAATTACCTTTATTACTCTATAGGAAACATTTTTTCCCTCCATCTTATTTCAAGATTTTTTATTATCTTTGGTTTTCTAAAGTTTGATTATGATATGTTTAGGTGTAGTATTTTGGGGCATTTTCTTGCTTTAGTGTTCTCTGAAATTCCTGGATCTGCAATTTGCTGTCAGACATTAATTTGGGAAAATTCTCAGTCATTACTGCTTCAAATATTACTTCTGTTCTTTCTTTCTTCTTCTGATATTCCTATCATGCATATGTCACACCTTTTGTGGTTGTCACACAGTCCTTGGTTATTATTATTTTGTATTTAAGTCTTATTTCTCTGCCTTTCCATTTTGGAAGTTTCTACTTTGAAAAGTCATATCCTCAAGGTCAGATAGTCTTTCTTTAACTGTGTCTAGTCTACTAATGAGTTCATCAAAGGCATTGTTTATTTTTGTTACATATTTTTTTCTATCTCTAGCATTCCTTCGTGGTTCTTTCTTATAATTTCTATCATTGCCCATCTATTTTTGCATGCTGTCTATTTTGTCCTTTAGAAACCTTAGCATATTAATCATAGTAGTTTCAATTCCCATTTTGATAATTCCAGCATCCTTGTCATTTCTGATTCTGGTTCTGATGCTTGCTCTGTCTCTTCTAACTGCATTCTTAAGATATTTATAATTTTTTTCCCTTTTAGAATGTCTTGTAATTTCTGTTGAAAGATGGACAAGATACAAGTTCTAGATGTTCTAGATACTAGTAACTGTAGAAAATGGGTTTTTAGTAAGGTAGTGCTAAAGTGTCACAGGAGGGGAAGTTCTCTACAGTTCATGATTAGGTCTCAGTCTTTGGGTGAGCCTGTGCCCCTGCATTGTGAATTCCACCAGTGATTCTCAGTTTTCTCACCACCACCTCACTCAGGTGAGATAGGATGGCTGGAGCAGGCTGGTATATTGGGTATTTTTCTAAACACAGGTAGGTTAGAGTGGTAAAACTCTAGCAGGTTAGAGTTTTTTGGTTTTTGTTTTTTCTGAAACTGGTTCAGAAAAACTGTTTTTTTCTGAAGTAGACCTTATTATGAACAGAATGCTCTGGTATATTTCAAAAGGTTAGATTTCTCCTATGCCTACAGGAAGCATAAAAGTACAAGGGGATTTTTCTCCATATTCCTCATGAGAACCTAGAAGAATTCCTGCATATAAAATTCACAAAAGCTTGGGGGTCCCACTATGATTGGATTCCCTGGAGGCTTTAATTCTGATTTGCCCACAGTGAGCCTCCAGAAATTCCTCAATTTTATTTTGAATTGGTTGGATCCCATGGAGCTTTCAATTCCAGTGAGCTGCAATTCTCTGAATCTACCTGTCTGTCTCTCTAATTTTAGAGTAGCAGTCTGCCCTGTGACCTCACTTCTGTAAGGAATAAAACTTGAGTTGTTGATTTTTCCATTTGTTCAGCTTTTTACTTGTTAGGACAGTGGCAATTGCTAAACTCCTTACATTCCTGACCAGAAAGCAGAAGTCTAATCATTTCTTAGAAGTTAAATTTGCACTTACCATATGACCCATCACAATCTCACAAAAGCAGTACATGAATATTTACAACAGTCGAGTCATAATTACCAAAAGACTGAATGCAACTCAAATGACCTTGAATGAGAGAACGGATAAACAGACTCTGGCACAAACATATGACACAATACTACTCAAAAATAAAAGAAATTAACAATTGATACACATAATAACATGAAAGAGTTCCAAAGGCATACCAGTTAAAGGAAGCCACTCTCAAAGGTTACATTCTGAATGATTTCATTTATAGATAATTCGGGAAAGACAAAATAACCGCCATGGAGAGGGTCATTGGTTAGGGTTAGGGTTGGAAAATGTTTTGATAGCCAAGGGGCAGCTCAAGGGAATTCTTTGGGGTGTTGAAATTATTCTCTGTTCTGGTTGTATTGGTTGTTATGTAAGTTTACAGATGTATTAAAACTCAGGAATATATAATAAAAATGTGAATTTTACTTCATGTGAATTTCTAAAGCCACTGCAGTAATAGTCTTTTTTTCCTCTTGTTTAAAAGAAAAAGAATCCTCAAAAAAGGTTTCCTATGCTATTTCCTCTAGCACATTCACAGCTCCAAAATTAGACATACATGCCAATCATATTTTTGACTACTTTATAATCTCTTGAATACCAGCATACCAGATGCAGCCATAGGAGGGAAAATACACCAACTTGCATTGATGTGAAGTCTAATGAAACAGCACTTTGCAACCTAGTGTTTTTAGCAAAAGGGACCATTAAACACAGCATATTATTTAATAAAGCAGTGTGGAGAGGTAGTCTGGGCAGAAAAAAAAAATAACAGAATAAGAGACAAATTCCCTCTGCTTTTGAGTACTGTTTAACGAATCTAATTAGTAAGCCTCAGTGGTCTTGTGGAGGCTTTGGGGATTTTTGCATTCATTTTGAAAATGAAATGAATGTTCTGGCAGCTCCTGAAACAGAATGTTAAGATAAGAAATGTAACACAAAAAGCAGTCACCTTGAATCAGAAACGAAGAGCTGACTGGAGGTGCTGCTGAGACTATAAAGAAGTTTGTCTCTTCTCTCAAGATCACCTTTCATTTCAAACCACCAGCTTCACAAAAAATTCAGGGATTAGGGAGAAAAACAACTGTCCGCTGGGGATGGAACTAGTGAGAGGTTAAAACTCTGAGGGTTTAGAAGAGAAATCAAACAGTTTAAGGCTGTAAATAAGTTTAAGAACAGTAAGTGGGCAATTAAGTAGGATGTTAATTAATCAGCAAAAATAAAATCAGGTGACCACCAGCAGAAAGTCAGTTGTGCAGGCTTTCATTTCCAGCCAGTCCTGCAAGGGAAGTTTAGTATTTGTACTTCTCCAGGGACTCTCTCCAGACTGTGCCAAGAAAGGTGCCAGCCTGCTTACCAAATCACTAAGGTCACACTTCTGTTCTTTGCCAGAGCCTCTGGGCTCATGTCAAGATCACTAAGAAACGCTTTCTTTCAAGCTAGAGCTGGTTCTTACTCTTTACCCTATCTCTCACTATTATCTCTTAAAAAAACAAAAAAAAACAAAAAAAGTTTGCCCTGGGCGTTAGTCTTCCGCTGGAGTGTGCTTGGGCGAACAGCTTTCAGCTCAGCGGCACAATACAGAAATAAGACACTGAGTTAACTTTCAGTTTGCCAAGATGGGCAGGCATAAGGTGACGGTCTCTGGGGTCCTGGTAGTGTTCTGTATCCCAAAACCATGTGAAGTTCACCAGGTGAATACTCAAAATAAGACTAACAACAATAGGTCACTGTAGAATTCACACAGCATTTTTGGAACACTTCACAGATCTTTTAGAAGTGACTGTCCCTGAGGCACAACATAACTGCAGGAAGTGACAGTTGGAAAACTTAACCAAAGGCTTGGTTGGCTTTGTTGTCTGCCTCGCTATATTTCACAGTTTGCTAAGGCACATCTGTGTGACCAGAATGAGAAAATTAATAAATGAAAATAGAAGCGGATGCTAGTAAACTGCAAACCATGGCTCAGGATAAATAGAATCCCCAGTGGATTTTCTCCCAGGTCGTTCTGTCACAACGCAAACCTTATATACTTAGAAACATGGAGGTGGACAGGCGCTGAATAGGAGCGGGAGGGTTGGCTTTCTAGTATCTGCTATAAGGAAATTATCAGAAGGCAGTGATAATAGTAATAATAAAAAGAAAAAGATGGCAGTTAGGAAGGAAAATATCCAAGTATGTTCATTTTTTATGAACTGAGGGGACCCTGGCTGTGTATGCATCACTTGATTTATTTTTATTTTCAAAGATTTATTTATTTATTTTTTCTTAGGGAGATAGAAAGCATGTGATCAGGGGAAAGGGCAGAGAGAGGAAGAGAGAGAACCCTTAAGCCGGTTCTCCATGGAGCATGAAGCCCCATCGCAGGGCTCATCCCAGGACCCTGAGATCACAACCTGAGCCAAAATCAAGAGCTAGCAGCTTAACCGACTGAGCCACCCAGGCAGCTCCTTGACGGTTTAAAATGCCTAAGTGGTTTGGGGGCACCTGGGTGGCTCAATGGGTTAGGCCTCTGCCTTCGGCTCAGGTCATGATCCCAGGGTCCTGGGATCGAGCCCCACATCGGGCTCTCTGCTCTGCGGGGAGCCTGCTTTCTCCTCTCTCTCTGCTTGCCTCTCTGCCTAGTTGTGATCTCTGTCAGATTAAAAAAAAAAAAAAAAAAATCTTTAAAAAAAAAATGCGTAGGGCGCCTGGGTGGCTCAGTGGGTTAAGCCGCTGCCTTCGGCTCAGGTCATGATCTCAGGGTCCTGGGATTGAGTCCCACATCCGGCTCTCTGCTCAGCAGGGAGCCTGCTTCCTCCTCTCTCTCTGCCTGCCTCTCTGCCTACTTGTGATCTCTGTCAAATAAATAAATAAAATCTTTTTAAAAAAATGCGTAAGTGGTTTAACACATGAAGAAACTTAGAAAAATGTATCCTGATATGTAAATCACTTGAAGAGTGAAATTGGTCTGTATGAAATTCATTCAAAGCAGATCAAACCTGAAATTCCATGAAATTAGGTATGTAATAAATATTTTGTGAAATTACAATGAGGTTCATTTACTATTATTTACTTGAGTGTTTGTATGAGTTAGAACGTGGATAGCCTCTTCTTGTGATGATAATCTGTTTCTGTTTATAACTGGTCATCATATTCTCCAATATCCAGCTTTCATAGAACATATACTATTTAGATATCTGTGCTCCTTTTTATCCCAGAGTACTGACCCTGTGAAGAGTTAAAAAAAAAAAATTAATCATCTAAACAGCTTTTTCAGAATTATATGACACACACACACAGACACACATAGTTTAGAGGCATTTTTCATTTCCTTCTAAAAAAGATAGCTAATTATGCATATAATCTTGACCAACTTATTGAAAAATACATAAATAAAATAGTTAATTTTATGGCATATTATAAGTTACAAGACCACAGAAGTTTGGTGGAAAATTTCACTTTTGATTTTTTTTTATAAGATTTATCTATTTGTTTATTTATTTGAGAAGGAGAGAGAAAGAGCACAAGTGAGCAAGGGGAGGGGCAAAAGGAGAGGAAGTGAGCTCAAACAGACTCCCTCCCTTGGAGCCAGAGGAGGGGCTCTATCCCAGGACACCTAGATCATGACCTGAGCTGAAATTAAGAGTCAGCAGTTTAACTGACTGAACTACCCAGACACCACTTCAATTGTTGCCATATAGACACACTTTTAATTGAACTGAATTGATAGAGCTGCATCAGAGATTCAACCTATGTTTATAAAAATATATTTACAAAGAAAACCAACCAAAGAAGGAAACATCAAAGATAACGAATCTTTTTTACTTGATGCTGATAAACTTTAAAAGTTGATAAACTTTTTTAAAGCTTGATAAACTTTAAGCCACGCCCTCAGAAGCCCTCAGAAGCTTCTGAGTGTTAAATAATATAATCAAAACACCATTCCTTCCTCCAGGAAGAGAAGGCCTGAAATCAGTCTGGTTAGCTTAACATGGTCTGTAAGTGGTCAGAACATCTGTTCTAAACCCAAATGCCTAAAGTCCAGGTAAGTAAACTAAATAATTGAATTGATTCGGTTGAGCATGGTACTCACACATGAGCATCTGTCCTTAGACACAAGAGAGACCCAGGATTCTCTGTCTGCCTTTCTAAATGCCATAGTATGTGAGTAAGATTTGCTAGACTAGGAGTAGAAGTTTAAAAACCAAGTAAAAATAAAGCAATTTTTATCTTGTGCCAATATAAGTCATATGCAATTGCATCTTGTCACTTTAAGAGAGAATAATTTAGCATGTTTTCTTTTTATTCTTTATTTAAACATACACACGTGAATCATACACACATAACACACAGGTATATAGGATAATTCATGAACTCTATATATCTATTTTATAGGTTGAATTACTGTGCTCCCCCCAAATTAATATGTTGAAGTCATACCTCCCTAGTACCTCAGAATCTGATTATATTTGGAGATAAGGTCTTTAAAGAGATAAGTAAATTAAAATGACTCTAATCCAGTATAACCAATGCCCTTGTAAGAAACTGATATTAAGATACAGATAGTCATAGAATGAAGACACAGGGAGAAGGCAGCTTTAGAGAGAGGCCAAGGAGAGAGGAATTGGAAGAAACCAAACCTGCCAACACCTTGATATCAAATTTTCAGCCTTCATAATTAAGAGAAAATAAATTTCTGTTGGTTAAGCCACCTTTCCGGTAGGATTTTGTTATGGCAGCCCTAACAAAATAATACAATTGCCTTTCAATTAAAATCGTGTTACTAAGTATAACAAAACTGAATATATTCGAGTAAATAAGTCATCACTGAGTTAGAAATCATGGATGTTACTTAGAATAGGGCAAACTTTCTATCAACCCTGACCTATGGGCTTCAAAGTCAGATGACCTTGTTTCGGCAAGCTTTAATTTAGGAGATATACCTATTACCAAATAAAATGAGGAAATTAATTTTTGATATATGTTCATGGTCTCTACCACAGGACTACACTTACTTCCAACAACATTAAGGAGATAACAAATTAAATAAAGCAAACAGGTGGTCTCCAAAATAGTCACATGTAATTCTTCAGTCCAGTGGAAGAGGTTAGAATTAGGGTATAAACGTTTTTATAATTAGGGTATAAACTTTTTACCCTGTGTTTTTTAACACAGCTGTTGAGTCTAGGCAATGTTTTGCTTTGTTTCAATTTGCTTTTATAATTTGCAGTTTTATTTGCTTAAAAAAGGAAGAAAAAACCCAGAAATTGTGCAGAACAAAGAAGACCACAGAACACTGTACAAAACTGCAGGTTTCATGAAGTTAAATGATGACAGACTTAACCAGGTCCCAAATCAAGATCAGATTATCTGAAAATGTATTTATCTTTCCACTGTCTTTCAAATTATGTTAACCATTCATTACTTGGGACTCCCTCAGGCATTTGCAAAGCAAAAAATATCCTTGAGGAAATCTCAGATATTTTTCAAAATTCCAGATGATAAGTTTTTATCAACTCAATAAAAAGTTTTTGTTGGCTTTTACATATTGTGTGTGTGTATATCAAGATTCCAGGCAATTAAAATGCCAGTAGCATTTCTTTAATATGCAAACTATTACAAAATAGTTGTGTATTAAATCTGCAACTATTAGAAAAATCTAAGCTACCAGTGAAAAAAGCCAAAGAGCTATCAAGGAAGTATTTCATTGCTTTATTCCATCTCAATGTTCTCTTTATTTTACAAATCTTTGTTGAAGATTTCTTTTGACCTCAGACTTCTAGAGCTTTAAGAAGTTGTCAAGCGTATTTTCTCAGGAAACCATAGTTCTGACCTTGGAAAGACTTTGGCTCTAGTAAAACTAGAGCCAAAATAAATAAATAAATAAATAAATAAAATTAAAAAAAAAATGAGAAGCAAATTCGTCTTCAGCATTCTTTATGCAATTTCTTTGACTTTTGCTTCTTAGAGCTTTCATACAAATTTCTCTATATCCAGAATCCCATTCTCAATTTGGGTTATTGCTCCAGATGAGGTTATTCCTGGAAAATGCTTTATGCTCTATAACTCAATAGGTCTAAAGTCTAAGCACAGAGTACTCTTAAGTAACCGTGTGACCATAAACAAGTTACTTAGCCTCTCAAATACATAGTTTTATCATTTGTAAAGCTGAACCAACCTCAGTGGCTTTTGCCAGTGATAAAGAGATCATCTAGATAAATCACTTATGATAGGGCCTGTCATAAGAAATCTACTCTATAAATATTTTTTATCAATGAAACTAGGCTCTGGTTCTGTGTAAGATGAAATGAACACTCCATCCTGTTTCTTCCACTAAATATATCTATAAAACCTGAAGAGAATGCATAGAAAAGCTATTTAAGTTTTCTGAAAGTAAACAATAGCACAAAGGTTGAGGAGAAAAATCAAAATTCAAAATACTACTGATATGCCCATGAGTTTATATTTTCTTTTTTCACTTCGGTAACCCCAGCCTTAACTCAATGCACCAGAAATGAGCACAAGGCATAGTAAAATTCTCTAGCTCTGGTTCAACAGTGGAAATGGAAGTCATTAGATTTCAGAAATATCACAGATCTTTGTTTTCTTTTGAAAGACCCGCGGATCCCCTTACCCAAGAATTCAACACTGCCACAGGATGCAAACAGCAAGAGGTTCTTTATTGTTATGCAGGCGCCTGCGGGTGGTCAGCGCGCGCCTGTGGGGGGTCAGCAGCTCCTGCTAGCTGAGCACACCTGGCTGGGGTGGTGCAGGATTTTTATAGACAGGTACAAACAAGTCCCGGATGGGACGGGGCCGATTGGCTGACAATTTGAACATTTGAAAAAAGGCATACTTGGTGTTAGCGGATTGGCTTTGGAAGACCCCCTCGCGCGAAGAAAAAGGCGGGAAGGGGAAACAAAGAGGGGAAGTTTGACCTTATTACTCAGCAGAAAGACATCCTGCCTACCTGACTGTGCAGCCCCCTGTCTACGTGACCTACGTGACCATGCAGCCCCCTTGCCTACGTGACCTACGGGACCATGCAGCCCCCTTGCCTACGTGACCATGCCCCGGCTATTAGGAGAGGGTATCTTGTTCAAACAGGAGTCAAGTGTCATGCCCTAAAAGCCAAGTGGTTACAGAAAGGCAAAAGAGCAGTTACATTGAATTCAACCCTGGGGGAAGGGTCTTTTCATTGCAAGAGGAGGAGGGGTACTTTTACACAACAAAAGAGCAGTTAATTAGTTAACGATGGGGGGGGGGTCATTCACTTTCAGCTCTCAATAATTCCTGTAATATTGATGACAGCTATAGGCAATAGGATACAACACCAACCAGAACTCTGGTTGAGAGGACTCTTTCTTTTGCATCAGTGGAGCTACAGTTCCAAGAGACTGGGGTATATCCTTTTACTTGCTTTTACTTTCTCTCTCTTTTGCTGCTTGGCACCAGACATGGGATCATTTGGTGAAGTACACAAAAGAACAAGTTAAAGAGAGTTTCACCTTTCTGCCTACAGGACCAAGAACAGGAGTCCCAGGGAAACAGAAATTACCTAGGTTAGCTGAAAAGAGGCAGGAGCTTGGAAAGTAATCCAAGAAAAGTTTTATGAACTCCTAGGCTCACCCTACGCTGTGCATATATAGTTCCAGCATTATTTAGCATACAAAAGATACTGAGAGCTAAGTTAACAGATACACAAACACCAAGGTCCCAGACTGGTGACTGGGTGATACTTGTGTGGAACAGATTAGAATAGTACTTAAATGGCTTTGAAAACCACAGATTGGAAACTGTAGTTGAACCTAAACTGGTCTACTGCCTATTAAAACAAACATAATATTTTTAGAAATTAGTCAAAACTCAATCTTGTATGATAATATTCCAAATATTTAATATTCATTCCAGATTTACTTGGCACAAAAAGAACAAGAAAATCATAGGGAAAAAGACAATTAACAGATTTCAATGATAATATATCAGAAGTGTTGGCATTCCTTGACAAATATTTTAAAGCCATTATTATTAAAGTGCTACAGCAAGCAATTATGAACACTACTGAAACATATTTTAAAAAATATAAAATCTGAGCAAAAATATAACCAAAGGTATAAACTAAACAAATGGAAATTTTAGGAAGCTCAATATATAAAGTCTCCTGAATGGCTCAGTTGAAAATGGAGTTGAAGTGGAAAGAATATATTTTAATATAAAGTGATAGAAATTACTCAAGATTATTCAATCATTCTCTGGGCAACAGAGAAAAAAATATATAAGGACCTACTGGACAATAACAAGTGAGATAAATTTGTGTCGTCAAACTCCCAGAAAGATAGAAGAATGTGGAGCTAAAAATAATCTTTAAGAAAATAATATCTGAAAATTTCTTTGCAATTGTGAAAGATATAAACCTACAGATTTAAAAAAGCATGAATACTCAAAACAAGATACTCAAAGAAAAGAGTCATGGTGACCTCACAATCAAACTGTATGTAACAAAAGATAAAAAACAATTTTTTTAAGATTTTATTTATTTATTTGACAGACAGAACTCACAAGTAGGCAGAGAGGCAGGCAGAGAGAGAAGAGGAAGCAGGCTCCCCACTGAGCAAAGAACCTGATGAGGGGCTTGATCCCAGGACCCTGGGATCATGACCTGAACTGAAGGCAGAGGTTTTAACCTGCTGAGCCACCCAGGCACCCCAAAAACAATGCTTAAAGACAGAAAAAGACAGTTAAAATTCCTGTTTCCTGTTATACTTTTTATATATAGTGTGTATATATATATATATATATATATATATATATATATATAGTGTATATAAAAAGTATAACAGGAATTTTAATGACAGATTTCTTGTCAGGAAACATAGAGTTCAAAAGAAAGTGGCACATCATTTTTAAACTCCTGAAAGAAAATACCAATCCAAATTCTATATCCAGCAAAAATAACTTTGACAAATAAAGACATCTCAGATAAAGGAAAATTAAGATAATTTGTTCCCAATGAAACTGATGTAAAGGCATAATTCATTAAAAGCTTAAGCTATAGGGGCGCCTGGGTGGCTCAGTGGGTTAAGCCGCTGCCTTCAGCTCAGGTCATGATCTCAGGGTCCTGGGATCGAGTCCCACATTGGGCTCTCTGCTCAGCAGGGAGCCTGCTTCCTCCTCTCTCTCTCTCTGACTGCCTCTCTGCCTACTTGTGATCTCTCTCTGTCAAATAAATAAATAAAATCTTTAAAAAAAAAAAAAAACTTAAGCTATAAAAGAAATAGTACTGGGGGTGAAAAAACTTGGAATACCATGAATGCAAAAAAGCATCAAAATGGTAAACTCTTGAGTAAATATATTAGCTTATTCTTCCCTTGAGATTTGTGCATTTGATTATTGAAACAAAAGATTACAGGAGTATAATAAAGAATTTATTTATTCTTTGTCCCAGGTTCCTGGCACGAGACTCCTAAAATCCTTATAATTTCCTGAGTAATAGGAGTGATTTATGATTCATGAGCCTCTCTGGATTTTTACCTGACAGTTTATAAAAATGAGATTCTTCATGATAGGCCCCTAAATATTTCAGAATTGGAGTAACAGTGCCTAAAAGGCTAACCATGTGTTAGAAGTTTGGGTCTTTGAGGTGGTCTTACCTATATAAATGGAAAGGGTGCTAGAGATTGAGTTCAGTCACATGGCATTGGCCATAGTCACATAGGCCATTGAATCAGCCACACCTATGCAATAAAATACCAGCAAAAACTCTGGATACCAAATGTTAGTGTAACATCCTGGTTAGAACAAGTAGGGTGACTTTCCTTGATTCCATGTAGTATGGGGCCCTCCGAGACCTCACCCTTCATCTGGCTGCTGCTGATTTTTATCATTTATAATAATGCTAATTTTAAGCAAATTACCTTCTTCAATACTGTGAGTCATTCTAGTGAGTTATTTAACCTGATAAGGTCATGGGAACTCTTAAATTTGTAGCTAGTCAGAAGTGTGGATAGCCTGGGGCTTTCTGAAGTGTGGTAATACCTGAATTGGGGGCAGTCTTGTTGGTGACCATGTTCTTAAACCTGTGGAGTCTGGTGTTAAACTCCAGGTGGCTAGTGTCAGAATTGAATTACAGTATACCAGTTGGTTTCAGAATTTTTTTTGGCAGGTGGATGATTTTAATGTACACAGATGTAATATATAAGAAAACTATGAAACAAAGCAGTGTTAAAAAGACCTATCTGGTAATTTCTACATTTAACTTGAAGTTGTAAAATGTTGACTCTGAAAGACTATGAAGTGAAGTATGTGTATTATAATCTTTAGACCAACTACTGCTAAAAAGTATAGAAAGATATATAGTTAAAAACACAATGGATACATCAAAGCAGAATACGAAAAGACACTTAAATAATCCAAAAATTAGATGAAAAAGAAAGACCAGCAGGAGTTTTTTTAAAAAACAGAAAGCAAATAGTAAAATGGTAAACTCATGGGTTAGTCTGCTCAGACTACCAGAACAAAGTAACACAGACTGAGTAGCTTCAACAACAAACTATTTTCTCATAGTTTTCTTATAGGCTAGAAGTTCATGATCAAATGACAGCAAATTCAGTTTGTGTGGAGATCTTTTTTCCTGCCTTGTAGATGTCTACCTCCTTGTTTTGTCCTCACAGGACTTTTTTTGGACTCAAAAGAAGAGACAGAGGACAGAGAGAGATCTCTGGTGTCTCTTCCTCTTCCTTATCAGACTAAGGTCTCAGTCTTATGATCTCACTTAATCTTTATTACATTCTTCTAGGCCCAATATTCAAATGCAGTCACATTAGGGGGTTATGGCTTCATGAATTTTGGGAAGGACACAATTTGGTTCATAACAATGTAAACCCTAATGTATCATTAATTTCATAAAATGCAAAATGTTGATTCATACCAATTAAGAGATACAGGAATTAAAAATTATCAACCTATATGCTACTTATTAGAAAGTCATTCCACATATAATTATATAAGTGAGTTAAAAGTAAAAGAATGGGAAAAGATATAGCATGCAGATATTAATCAAAAGAAAGCTGGAATGGCTCTATTGATATCAAAGTTTAATTTTCAGAGCAAAGAAAATTAGCAGGGATAAAGAAGAATATTATATGAGGATAAGATGGTTATTTCATCAAGAAGATGAAAAAATCCTTAAGTGTGTTTGCAGCTCACAAAAGTACTTTGAAACATATGAAGCAAAAACTCACTAAAAAAAAAAAAAAATACACAAACATATAAAGAAGACTTCAGTACTCCTCTCTCAGTAATATATAGAATTAGCAGACATAAAATCAGGGAGGAGATAGAGGAATAAAACAGCACCATGGAAAAACTGGCCTTAGGTGATATTTACAGAATACTCCAGCAAGAGCAAATTGCATTTCTTTTCAAGAGCACATGGAAAAAATTAAGAAGATCAAGGATCAGCTTGTGGCTATTAGTCGTATAAGCCAATATGCATTACACACTGTGAGAGGTGACCACCTAAGTTTGTAAATATATCACATGATGAGAATTGTTGGAGGCATTTTTGAAGCTAGTTATCATATACTTCTAACTGTGTTCTCCACTGCAACTTTACTGTATGTATCTCATGAAAAGGGGAAAAAGCAATTAAAAAATGGTCCAAAGTCTTGAGCAGACAGATCACCAAATTAAAAATACATAGACAAATAAGCACATAGAAAGCTGTCAAAATCATTAGGCACTAGGATAATCCAAATGAAAAACATGATTATATTCTCCTACAAACCTACCATAAGGGCTAAAATAAAATAATATTGACTACACCAAATTCTAGCAGGGTACAAAGTAATGGAAATTTTCTTACATCGCTGGTAGGAATGTATAACAGTACCGATAATTTAAAAAATGGTTTGGAAGCTTTTTACTAAGCTAAAAATATACTTAAATGATCTAGCAATCTCATTCCTAGGTATTTACTATACAGAAATAAAAACGAATGTTTATTCAACATCCTATACACAAATGTTTATAGCTCCTCTTTTACAGTCATCAAAAACTGGAATAACCGAAATGCCATCAATCAAGTCCAGGGTACAGAAATCGTGGGACATGCATACGATGGAATAATACTCAGCAACAAAAAGGGACTGTTGATACACACAGAAACTTGGGTGGATCTCAAAGATTATACTTTGAACGAAATCAATGTCAAACATTATATTCTGCATTATTTCACTTATAACATTCTTAGAAACAAAACTTCCATGATCAAGAATAGATCAGAGACTTTCAGGGAGTAAGAGTGGGTTAGTGAGTGTAAAAGGATAGCAGAAGGACATTTTGGGGTTAATGGAACTATTCTATTTTCTGATTTTGGTGGTGCCTGCGTTATTTCATACACACGTTAAAATAATGATCAGTTTCACTCTGTGATAATTTACAAAATAAAAACAAATAAATGGAAAAAAATGCTGGTGGTTATTATTATTAGTTTCCTGGCCTCACCAACTTAGTACATATTGTCCTCAGAAAACAGTAAAATATCTAATTCTATTTATCAAATGTAATACACATTTATTAAAAAGAAAGTATTATTGATATTATTATAATTATCTAATAAGCCACTTTCAAAGAATTCTGAAATGACCTCTAACTTAATCTAATAAACCACTTTTTAAGTTATCTAATGCTATGTAACAAACCTATGGTTTAAAACAATACTTCATTATTTTAAATTTTGTTCATTAGCTTGGTGGCTTCTCTGCTCATTTTTCCAGGGCTCATATATGTGACTACATGAGCTCAAGAATTGGCTGCATTAGAAGACCCAAGATGGTATCGATGACTTCTCTGGCATTAATGCTGGCTGATGACCAGGGCAACTCAAGTCTTCTCTACATGTCTCTCACCATCTAATATTCTTTTTTTTTTAAGATATTATCTATTTATTTGACAGATAGAGAGAGATCACAAGTAGACAGAGAAGCAGGCAGAGAGGGAGGGGGAAGCAGTCCCTCTGCTGAGCAGAGAGCCTGATGCTGGGCTCGATCCCAGGACCCTGAGATCATGACCTGAGCTGAAGGCAGACGCTTAATCCACGGAGCCACCCAGGTGCCCCACTGTCTAATATTCTAGATCAACTTCCTTATGTGGTGGCTCTGAGCAGCACTCCAAGAAGGTGAAACTAAATGTTAGATCTCTATAAGTCTAAGCTCTGGACCCACGTGACCACTGTGCCAGTATTGTATTGGTCAAAGCAAATTTTAATTTCAGCTCAATTCAAAAGAAGGGGAAACTGACTTCACCACTTCATTGCAGAAGGCACAAAATAATTGAGCTGGTGTTTTGTCTACCAAACCATTTTATTGTTATATTGTGACAGAAGCTAATGGCTAAGTGAACATTTCTGGGATGACCTGCAAAGATAGAAATTTCTGACTTTTTCCTCAACCCAGTAAGAACAAAGTTCTTTCATTTATGCTGTTAATACCATTTTTCATATGAATAGCCCTATATTCATGATGCCATTTACATGTATGGACATCTCTATTTGTCATTTTTTAAAATTTTTCTTAAGGATTAACTAAAATGGCTGTTGTTTATTTACTGCATGGCTCAGACCAGTACTTGGTTCCCTGCAAGACAGGCTTGATAAATCTGTTAACACAGCTTCAGTTTGTCTGCGAGGAAAAACAAAATCACACTAACAGAGGAATGACATTAAATTCAGTATGCCTTGGTTAGGAACTGGAAATACAGCACTCTACTTGTCAGCTAAGAGAATTCTTATGATTAAAAAATTGGAGAACTGTATTTTGAAAAGATGCTAAGCACTTTCCCAAGGAAATGATTTCTACATTTCTATTTTTAGAACAGCTTCTCCCAAAATTGTCTCTGCAAATATGTTTTCAGTCCTCACTTACATTTCTATTGTCTTGGTCTTAATTTATTTTATTATTATTTTTTGTAGTCTGCTTATTCAACACATAGAAGTTTCATGACTATACATATATTGATATTGCAATTACACTTCTATATTTCCATAGCTGAATGTAAGTTTCCTGAATAACATACAGGTTTATTTTAGGACTTCTTTTCCAACCTAGCAACACTTTTAAAGGAGGGCTCACTTGCATTAAGAAATTTGGGAATGGAAGGTCATTTCACATTCCTAACAGCACTTGTTAGGAATGTGAAATAACCTTCTATTCCCAAATGTATGCTGTGCTGAACATGTCAATTGTGTATTTCCTTGTTTTCATCCTAAAAGTAATGCTATGATTAATATCATCCTTGCAATTTGCTGTTAGTTGCAACAGACGGTTTGTAACTGGCCTTAATGAAATGGTGAAAATCAGAAACTTCAGGACAGATTACATATACAGAAAGATTTAGTTTTCATAATGGCTGGATACAAGAATTAGATGCAGTGTTTCAAATACAAAAAAAAAAAAAAAAAAAGTTTAACCAGCAATATATTTTTATTCAGAATCCTGAGCAAAATGATTTTTTCATTTAATGGCAGGCTCATACATCAGTAAGTGGATGTACCATGGCTCCCACTTCTGATCAGAATCTAAAATCTGCCTGTTTTAAGTATATTTAATGCTACCACTGGTTTGATAACCTATTCTTGGAAACCATACATTGTGCTTTTTCAATTAGCCAGGATTCAAGCTAGTCACCTGATCTAACAAAACAAGATAAAACATCAAGATGCAATTGGTTGGATGTCTGCTATTGCAAAGAAATGAGGACAGTGAGGAATATATTTATCAGAGCCTAGGCAATAGAAGCAACTGGGGATAAGGTCTACAAAGGACCTTGAGGGATCTAGTTGAGATAGGGTTGTTCAGTGTAAGACACTTTCCAAAATATTTGTAACATTCATTTGCTAACAGTGATGGATCTCATTAATTTGTATGCCAAACTATACCATTTTAGGACTAACAACATACGAAGTTGTTAAACTTAAGCCAGATTTCTTATTACATTCCAATCTAATTTCTCTTATAGCAATGATTTGTGGAGTTTGTAGCCACTAAATGCCCCTCTGTTAGAAAAGACTTTATTCTTTACTAGAATATCTCCAGGTTTTCTCAGGAGTTTGGTCTATCAACATTCTTTCTAAAGAGCTCTAGAGAATTGGGCACTGTGCCCCCAGAGCCAATTTGATCCATATGAAGCACAAGGTGCTAATCCTCTCCCTTGCTGTGGATTCATCCTAAAGTTTCATTAGAGGCGTCTTCAGAATCATTCCACACTGTCAATATCTACGGACTTGTCCTTAGCTAAAAGCTCATGCTTTGTTACTATGGATTTCTGTCAAGCCAAATTTCCTCCCCCCTAATGTTATATATGTGTTTCTGTGTAACATTCCTTTGTGTGTATGTGTGGGTAAAAGAAAAGAGATGGTCATTATTTTTTTTTTTCAAGATTTCTGGAGTCTTCTGAATGCTCAGATTGTCAACAATGAAATTAATTATGCCTCATGAGTTCGTATTATGAATAAAAGATTTTGTTTTCTTCTTCATGAATTATGGGATTAAGTGTGTGAGGCACATGTTAATAAAGGGAAAGATAGATTTCTAAAAATATCTTATTAGATATTAAGTCACTATTAATATTCAATAAAACTTGAGTCACAAAATGAAGTTGATTGGAAATTTGAGAGAAAAGGTTGATTTTTTTGGCAGTCTATTTTTTTTTTAAAGATTTTATTTATTCATTTGAGAAAGAGAGAGAAAGAGAGAAAGAGAGCACAAGCAGTGGGGAGAGGCAGAAGCAAACTGTCTGCTGAGCAGGGAGCCTGATGTGGGGCTTGAGCCCAGGACCCTGAGATCATGACATGAGCCAAACGCAGATGCTTAGCCTTCTGAGCCACCCAGGTGCCCCGGCAGTCTATTTTTAGAGGAAAGTCAGACAAGAGAAACAGTAAATATGGCATGAAAAACAAAGCTCACCTATGCGCAGCTAAAAAAGGACAACTTTCCTGACATCTTCACTTATGTTTTAACCTATTCTATGAATTCCTCCCTCTCTCTCTCTCTCTCTCTCTCTATATATATATATATATATATATATATAAAACCTAGTACTCCATTCTGTTGAAAATGAAGCTCAGAATAATAAATCTGAGATTAAAGAATGGCCCAGTATAAAATATTAAATGAATTTTGTCTCACAATCAAAATCAGGAACACAGATGTTTTGTCTTATTTATTCTAAACTAAACAAAAATTCAATTCCTCAAATCTCCCCATTCAGGTTCCTTCTATTCATTTGGACATACTGCGTGCCAAAGTTTTATTATTTCTTCTTTTTTACTAATTTCAAAATACGATATACTTAAAGAAATGTTACAGATATGTACTAATCTCTGCTTTTCCCTTGGGAATTTATTTTGCTGAAAGAATTATAGAACTAACAAAATGGCTAGTTTATCTAGTACATAATAATCTTCAGAACAAGGACATAGTATGGAAAATCAACTTATTCAAATAATAGATATTAATTCAATGTTCACTGTGGGTAAGCATTGAGCTGAGGATCAAAGTGATGCCACGTGTGACTGCAACTCAAGCACAGAGTAGGTTCTCATTATGTTTTTTAAATCTCAACTATATCCCAATTAGATGATTTTCATTTGACATTTGAATCAGCTAACTTCTAATTTCTACTTCTTCAGTTTTCCTTTTGAGGTTATTTGTACTCACGTGGCTATTACGTAAGAATGGCAGAATCTAACATAATTCAAGAAGCTGATTCTAAATACTGGTAGAACAATCTAAGTTGAATCTAAACAGTCTAAGAAACAAAAATTAAACCAAGTTTGTAAGTTGAAATACACAAGTTAAAGTCACAAATGTATGTACTATTTTATAACAAAAATATTCTTAATAATTTTAATACTAAAACCAAGAAACCCAAGTAAAATACATGAGTTAAAGTATGATCTTATTGATCACTTAGATAGAAAGCTGGTATATTCATTTTAGATAGTTCCATAATATGACTATTCTCAATGGCAATCACCTCTGGGACATTTTACTACCATCAATAGAAAGCATTCTCTGTATATTGAAGATTTTTGGTTTAGGAATCAAAAATGTGGGTGCTGGCCCCCAGATTTGTAGCTATCTTAAACTATCTTAGTATAGGAAAAAATTATTTTGAACTCTCTGGTCTCATATTTCCCATCTATTAAAGGAAAAAATTACACTTGTTTTCTCCATCAGGGTACAGAGAGAGTCCCAATGTTCTACACTGATCATGGATCATTCCTTCCCTCAGTTGCCTATTGTCACTGGTAGGAAAGGAGTGCCCAGGTGAATTCTGCATGTTCCTGGCAAGACTTCTACTTTCCCCTCTCCTTCTAGAATGTCATTAATATTATTTACTTTGACATTTTCCAGGACTATTACTTTTTTTATCTTGTTGATATCAGTCACCACTAGAAAATCTGTTATATCTAGGTCGTCTTAAATTCCAGTTCAATCTGCACAGAGTTCTGAAGATAAGTAATGAGATAAAGTCTTCACCTCCAATCCAGTCAATATTTTTCTACTTCTTGTCTGTCTTATTTTTTCCATGATATTTATCACCATCTCTCATATTTTTATTTATGTTTCTTTTTACACAAAAATGTAACCTTCACAGGGACAGAACTTAAAAAAAAAAACCAAAACACCTACATTTCGTTTTTTAGAATAGGGTACAGAGCATTCCCATGTATCCCACACCCAGTTCCCTTATTAACATGATATATTAACACAGCATATTTGTTATGATTAATGAGCAGATATTGATACATACTATTAACTAAAACCCATACTTTATTTAGATTGTCTTAGTTTTACCTAATGGAAATTTTCTGTTCCAGGATCCCACTCAGAATATCACATTGCGTTTAGTTGTCATTTGTCCTTTGGCTCCTCTTGGCCATGAAAGTTTCCCAAACCTCCCATGTTTTTTATAATCTTGACAGTTTTCAGGAGTCCTAGCAATGTACTTGGTAGAATGTCCCTTGACTGATATTTGTCTGATGTTTTTTTCATTAATGGACTAGAATTATAGACTTTGGGAAGGAGGATCACAAGTAAAGTGTTATTCTCATCACAGCACATGAAGAGTACATACTATTAACATGACTTATGCCTGTTGATGTTGACCTTGATGAGATAGCTGAGATAGTTTATGTCAGGTCTGTCTACTGCAAAATTACTCTTTTTCTTTCTTTCACTACTGTACACTTTAAAAAGAAGTTACTATGTATATTCCATATTTAAAGAGTGGGAAGTTGTGTTCCACTTCATTCAGGGTAAAATATGTATAAAATTATGAGATATTTCCTCACAAAAGATTTACCTATCCTCCTCCTACTGTTTATTTATTCAATTTTTATGTCAGTATGGACCTATGAATATTCATTTTATACCTTGGTTTATAAACCAATTCTACATTTATTTTTTTTACTTAACTTTTGCATTTATGCTCTTGGAGTTGGCTCCTACATTCCTTTGATCCATTCCCTTGATTTTTTAAAGTCATTTTTTTACTTCCTGGCTATATAAGATGTTTCAGGCTCACCTTGTGTATGTCTTGCCTCAGTCTTAGAATCACCAATTTCTCTAAGGAGTGCTGGTTGCTTTTATTGAATAATGGCAGTAGAAATATAATCTGGGTATTGGCTTTTTCTTTCCTACTGAAGCATCCTCTAATCTATTACCACATGTATTATTTTAACCTCTTCCCACTGCTTATCTGTAAACTTCCTTTCCAACAGTGAGAACCTGCCTTTCCATTTTTGCTATCCATTTATTTGTTAATTTCAGGATTCATGAACCTGGTTGCCACCCAGGCGTCCCAAAGGAGTTTTAATGTTAGGTGATAATATATGATGTATATCTGAAGCAAGGATACTACATTAATTACAGTAACATAGAAGAGTTTCTATTAGTTCCTTACATCCACCTTACTACTAAAGATAGCAGTGCACGACTTGTTCAAATGAAGGTCTCATGGTGGTGCTCAGATGACCATGCAACTCTTGATCTCAGGGTGGGGAGTTTGAGCCCTCCCCCACTCTGCCTGTTTGCATTCATTCTCTCGCTGTGTCTCTATCAAATAAATAAATAATCTTTAAAAACAAACAAACAAACAAAAACTCCCTTAGTTTCTCTAAAAACTAAAGTGTGTATGGGCTTTGTGAGTGGAAGGACTATAGACAAGTATCCATTACATTTGTTTTACCCAATTTTTAACTAAGAGCCTCATAAAAGTCAGGAAAGAACAAACACATTATTTTTGTATGCCATAATTGCTGTTTACTGTCTGCTCAAGGAGGCCCCTAATTATACACTCTATTTAAGTAAAGCAGTTTACTTCTCTTCTCTTATGCTTAATCTTCAGGGGTCATATGGAAAAATGTAAAGATCATTTTTAATTTTATTGCTTTGGAAAATGCTGATTAATATGAAAATAGCAGGGCGCCTGGGTGGCTCAGTGGGTTAAGCTGCTGCCTTCGGCTCAGGTCATGATCTCAGAGTCCTGGGATCGAGTCCCGCATCGGGCTCTCTGCTCAGCAGAGAGCCTGCTTCCCTCTCTCTCTCTCTGCCTGCCTCTCTATCTACTTGTGATTTCTCTCTGTCAAATAAATAAATAAAATCTTTAAAAAAATATGAAAATAGCATAAGAATAAAATCTCCTATGCTGTTACTTGTGCTCTTTAAAATACTTAATTTATTCATATGCTATTTTTAATCAATACAAAAGTCACTATAACATACCTACAAATGCATTTCAAAAAACCTTTGGTAAAATAGTTATATCACAATCATAATTTAAAGCAATAACTAATTTCTTCCATGATTTCTTTGGAAGAGAGAGCAGGAAAAGGCAAATGGAAATAAAATCATAAAGCGACTTATTGTAGAGCTATGACATTTTTTAACTAAAAAGAACTCATGAGTAATCCTTCTATTCATTCATTTGAAAGTAATATATTCAGGGCTGCCATAGTCATGTTGGGTTGCTAAAAAAAAATACCATAGACTTGGTGGCTTAAACATTCAACCACTGTGGAATTCAGTATGGAGGTTCCTGAAAGAATTAAAAATAGAACTACCCATATAATCCAATAATCACACTACTGGGTATTTACCTCCAAAATACAAAAACACTAATTGAATGGGATAATGTACCCTTATGTTTCTTGCAGCATTATTTACAATGGCCAAAGTTTGGAAGCAGCCCAAGTCCATCAATAGATGAATGCATAAAGAAGATGTGGTATATATATATGAATGATAGCTCCTTATAAAAAACTATAAAATACTCCTTATAATTTTTTTTAATATAATTTTATGGGAATATTATTTTTTAAAAGACTTTATTTATTTACTTGGCAAGGAGAGAGACAGACAGAGAGCACAAGCACAAGCACGGGGAGAAGCAGGCTCCCCGCTGAGCAAGAAGCCCGACACAGGACTTGATCCCAGGACTCTGAGATCATGACCTGAACTGAAGGCAGATGCTTATTGACTGAGCAACCCAGGCACCCTGAGAGAGTTTTAATGCTAGGTGATAATATATGATGTATATCTGAAGCAAGGACACTACATTAATTAAAGTACCGTAGAAGAGTTTCTATTAGTTCCTTACAAACATCTTATTACTAAAGATATCAGTGTACAACTTGTTTAAATTAAGGTCTCACATTGGTGCTCTGTCCGATGAGCATGCAACTCATGATCTCAGGGTGGTGAGTTTGAACCTCATGTTGGATACAGAGATTACTTAAATAAATATTTTAAAATGTTGATTAAAATTAAGGTATCATGTACAAGAGTAAACTTGACAGGAATGAAAAGCCTATGAGCTTTCCTAAATATACCAAAATAACTTTTCAATATTCTGATTATTAATTCCAAGCCTTAATGTGAATTACTGACATAATTCTGAGTCCTAATTGCTCCAGAATTAATCCAATCAGAATTTGAGTCCACATATTACACTGCAATCTTTCTAAGATCAAGCAAACAAAAGATCAGATAACTTAATATTTATATTGATTTTGATTTTGGTTAGTGCCATAGTTGAGATGGTTTTTTAAATCTATAGCAAAAAGATACATTTCCTGAAGTTTCTCAGAAATGGACCATTTTTATAAAGTGTGGCATAAAAATACCTCATTTTACTTATAAATATTTAAAAAATATCCTAATATCTTCAGATTTTAAATAATCTTACTTTGAAGAAGAGATATTCCTGCTACTTCTTCCACACATACATGTTGGTTAGTATTTTCCCAAAGTTTTGCTTTCTTCTCACGTTCAAAGGCTATTCTTTTTTTCCCCTCCAGCCTGACTGGGATTACCAGATGTACTAGAAAATACCTAGTTAAATTTGCATTTCAAATAAAAAATGAATATTTTCTTAGTATGAGTATATTCTAAACAGTATATAGGATATGGTTATACTAAATCAATTATTCATCATTTATCTAAAATTCAAATTTAACTAGATATCCTGTATTTTTATTTGCTAAAGCCCTTAAACTGAAAGTGGACCTGTACTTACCAATCTTTGAAATCCTACTACCACGTGTTTTAGTATTGTCTTTTTCAAAAAGTTGTATATAAAGTGAAGATCTGACGAATTATTCAAAGATTTTGAGTGATGAATTATTTTAACTGTTTAGTGTAAATACTCTAAGCTTAATTATATATGCAAAAATTTACATTGATTGCATGCTGACCAAGCTCCAGTCTAATCTCTTTTAAAAATTGTTCACAGCACTGCCTCATAGGACTTTTTTTCTCTCCTAAGTCCCCATTAAAAAATATTTTAAGCCTTAATAATCATTACACATTTTATATACATATACATATATTTAACCTGTAATCACCACTAGAGTATTTCTCTTGCTATATTGTTATTTTCCTTTAATATGTCTGTCTTGTTAAATTATAAGCTTCTTGGGGGACAACAGATATTTTACTATTGTATCTTAACACATCTCAGTTAATCAGATTAGTGAAAACATCAAGATATGAAAAAATGGCAGCTAAGCAGTGACACTCCAGCCATTTGGGAATGGTAGATGGTAATTTTATGTATTCTAAATCAGTGAAAAGCCTCATACCTGCTTGTTAGGTCAAGGCAGAAAATACATCAGATACTAGATACTAAAGTGAAACCTCCAATTTATAATGCCCTTAGGGAAATATGTATGTTACTTTTTTTTTCCCTGAGCCACAGAAAGTAGTTGACATCATTAAAATAGAGGATATACTCACTATAACAATTTCAACTAGGAAACTAGAAAAAAGAAAGAAAGAAAGAAAGAAAGAAAGAAAGAAAAGAAAAGAAAAGAAAAGAAAAGAAAAGAAAAGAAAAGAAACGAAACTATTGGGAATTGTTATCTTCCCTTTTCACAGATGATAATCCTCAAATATTCTGACCCCCTATTATTTGAATCTCAAGAATATAATACTGTGAAGTAATGAAAATGGCTATTTCAAAAATTTCCTAATGCTTTATAGGTATCTAGGATAAATTAGCTATACTGAAATTTTTTTTCTCTATGCAGCTTTTGTTTCCACCTACCTTCCCCCAAACCCAACCCCCACACCTGTAATTATACCAGAGAATTTAGTTTTGCTTGAAGAAACCTAAAGCCATTAAAATGAAAATTTCAAACTACACACTTTTTTTAAATTATGGAAAATGTCATATTATGGTCTATTCAACATAATACACCCTACATTATTAATGGTCTACGTTAAGCAAATAAACCCAAAGTAACATATACCTGGTATTTTGCCCCAACTCCTACTTCCCCTTCTTGTGGTAAGAAAACTCTTGTTTTATTTGGGTATAACATTTTCCTCATTAAATGAAATCTTGGTGGGGCTGTCAAAGACGTTGTACTTCTCTCTGGGGATAAATACTTCACGAAAGCCAGGACAAATATCTTCTCCTTGAAATGTAAGACTGAAGGAGGCACAGAAAACTAAAATAGTTGAGAGTTTCCATTAGTCCTGGCTTCCCAGGTCTAAAGAGCTTCTTTGTTTCTTGTCCTATTAGAGGCCTCGTTCTGTAAATTTTTTCCTTTTTTTTTTTCCTTTTCTTTGTAAGAGCTGCCTTAACAAAGTACCATAGACTAGTTCTTTGTCTTCAACTACAGAACTGTATTTTTTATGATTCTGGAGGTTAGAAGTCTGAAATCAAGGTGTCTGGGGCTTCTCTGTAGCTTGTAGGTGGTCTTCTCTTTGTGTCTCTGTGTCTCAATATACTCTTCTTATAAGGATGCCAGTCAAATTGTGTTAAGGCCTACTTTAATGACCTTATTTAACTTTGTTACCTCTCTAAAGACCCTAACTCCAAATACACTCATATTCTAAATACTAGGGCTTAGGACTTCTACCTATGAATTTGGGGGGCACACTATTCAGCCCATAACACAGATTTATGTTTTTGGGTTGACGGTGTAACTGCATTTCTTAATGGCCATAGAGATGAGAAAGAGAGAAATGGAGACTTTTAAAAAGTGTAGTAAGGGGATTGGGAGGGAGACAAACCATAAGTGACTCTTAATCTCACAAAACAAACTGAGGGTTGCTGGGGGGAGGGGGTTTGGGAGAAGGGGGTGGGATTATGGACATTGGGGAGGGTATGTGCTTTGGTGAGTGCTGTGAAGTGTGTAAACCTGGTGATTCACAGACCTGTACCCCTGGGGATAAAAATATATGTTTATAAAAAATAAAAAATTAATTAAAAAAAAATAAATAAAAAGTGTAGTAAGTAAAGTGACAAGGAAAGCTGTAGGATTCACTAGAACACAAAAATTAATGTCAGAGAAAAATTCAGTATGATTTGAGCTGTCTGATGGATTTCATAATTTATTGTGTGCAAGAAAAGACTTAAGAAATATCACGATTTTGATTTTCTCTACTAGTTTGTACAAATATATATGTGTAGATTAGAAATGTGAAAAAATAGCTCTAAAATTTTATTTCTTTGGAATTGGACACACTTTGCATCCTCTCTGAAAGCTGAAAAACAAAAATGTTACATTTATATTTGTGGACATGCTAACTTTGGTGGATTTTTCCATAACGGATTTCAAGCATATTAAAATATGAGCTAGAGGAAGCAATTATTTTACATCATGACTCAATGTTGTAAAACTAAAAAGACGTATAATGAAACAATGCTTTCCTTATCTATGTTTGATACATGCTTATTTTTCTCTGATGTAATTCTAAGTCATTTTCTTTAAAAAAACAAATTTCACCTAATGAAATGATTTCATAACTCACTAATCAATTACAATCTGCAGTCTGAAAAATACCATACTATAGAAATTGCAGGGATAGTACAATTTATACATACCATTGTAGAGTGGGAAAGAACATTTTTTTTTATTATCAGAATATTCCAATATAAATTACCCATTATTCTACATTATTTGAATAACTGTTATGTTCCCCTATGAAACCTTGCTGAAAATAGTATTATAGTAAGAAAGATGAAAAACCCATTTTTATTGCAAAATCCCTATGTGCAAGTTATAAGAAAAGACATGGTAAAATGCCATTTTTTTCAAAATATCTATTTACTAATTCTATCGTCAGCATTTTTTGAAGACTTCTTATAGATGGTGATGAAAATATTGTATAGTCTGAACTATTGAATATAGTAGCCACATATAGCTAGTGGGCATATGAAATATGTATTATTAGACAGAGGAATTAAATTGTTTAATTTTATTTAACTAATGAAAATAGCCACATGTGGCCAATGGTTGCCATATTAAGGACCACAACCCAAGGACTTCCTCTGCTAGTGGAGGTATTGACATCTAACATGCTGCAGGTAACCTTTTTTTTTTCTTTTTAACACCTTTCAGAGCAAAATTATTGAAATGGTATCTCCCTCTTTTTACCCTTCACAAATAGTGAGACATATTTATTTAAAACTGAACCTACCAGGTAAGGGGTCTGCATAAGTGGTAAGTGAGAATTGGTGGCATAATTCCTATCAGTGGCAAATTAGATCTTTTGTATATATAGATATTAATAAGAAAGGGTTAAAAGAAAGACAGAAATGTCAAACCCCCCTGCAGACATAAAATGTGGGATGCAAAGCTCATCGCTCTTAAGTGAGTACATTAAAGAGTCTACAGAAATTCAGAGGAGGGTCCAAAGCCAAGTAAGGATTCCACCAAAGGAAGGCTAGAACAAGCAGAGAAAATTGATCAGTGACAGAAATCCTAAATATAAGAATTTCTAGTTTCAACTTTAAAATCCTTTGCAAAATCAAAAAATATTTGTGGAAATATGACTGCACTAAACTTTCAGGGAATTTTATTGTATTCAGGAAAAAAAAAGAATATCAGAGAAAAATGGTGGAGATTAAAGGTATAAAAGAGAGTAGAGAACCATCCCAGGGAGCTCTTAAGTAATTGGAAAAAAATATCGTCAGAAGCCGGAATTCATGACTAGATCTGTTCATGTATATTAAACCTTCCGATGTTTTCATAAATAAGACTATGGGGATCATGAAATCTTTTCTATTTCTTGACGTTGGCATTGATTTAGAGTAAAATCTAATAAAATACATACAGGTTAACTTGATAAAAATTGACCTTTGTTTCTGGTTATTCTTATGGAATTTTCTTTCTGAAAAATACAGTTGTTTTGGAACTTATTTAATAAGGAAATGTTTAGAATTTTCTACGAGTCAAGAATCCTTCTAATCACTTAAAAATATTCTATTTATAGTTGTCACAATATACTCTTCTAATCACTTTAAAATATTCTATTTATAATTGTCACAATATACCCAGTTTTCAATTGTTGAGATGAAACCTAGTTTAAGCAACTCCTGTAAGGTCTCACTACTAGTGAGCAGAGGAATCCCACAGTCTAACCTCAGCGGTTTATTCTGGAGTTCATGCTCCTCAGGTATAAAATCTTCTGTGCCAACAAAGTGAATAGAAGAATAAATAGAGTAGGTTCTGGAATTAAACATACCTGGGCTCAACTCATTGATTTTCTAGCTTTGTGACCTGTTTAAGTAATTTGTTATTCCCATGTTGTATTGAATTTCAGGACTGAGTTTGGACTGAGTATTAAGTTTCTGTAAATTTTTCACCAAATTAAATAGGACTTATAATTTGGACTGATTTAGAATTTTCTTTTACTTTATCTTGTAATCTGTTTGTTCACCAATATTTTTGAGTACTTATTATGTGCCAGTCACTATCATTTTAAGTACCTAAGTACAACCACGGGTGACACAAAGTACAACCACGGGTGACACAAAGTGATTAGAAGAGTATATTGTGACAACTATAAATAGAATATTTTTAAGTGATTAGAAGGATTCTTGACTCGTAGAAAATTCTAAACATTTCCTTATTAATCTTATGAAGATTATACATTATGTATCTACTAGTTCTCTAAACATCCTAATTAACAGCCCAAGCCATAATTTGATTGTGCCCCCATTTTGTTCCGTTAGAATCCAGTCAGTACTCCCAAGGTATGCCTGAAGTTTATCCAATTGTCTTCTGAAGAAAAAAAATGAAAAGATCACTTTTGTCAACATCTCTTGGAATCAGGTGACACATTTTTCAAATAGCATGACTGTCTTAACTAGACTATATATATACAGGACAAAGACAAGTTTCATTACAGATGAAAATGACTGGCTTCTTGCCACAAGGAGAATATCTCCTTGTCAAGAAACATTTGATGCACATCAAAGAATGGTAATTAGTGTTAATAGGAAACCCAACAAAATCAATTCCTTTTCTGCATTTAGTCTCACAGGAGGAGTTTGGCTTCAGCTCACTATTGATGGATAAGCTCTTTGAATTTAGGAAAATGGCACTGTGATTATTTGGGCTGTTTAAACTAGAAATGTTTCTCTTAGGATTGACGTACAATCATCATCACCCCTTCGGAGATACATTCAGATTTGGATTAATCATCGCAGGCCCATAGAGAGTATAGTTAGAAAAAGATTAGCTGACAACGAGCTCTACAAATCATTGCAATTTCTAGACAAATCATTGCAATTTCTAGGGTCAAACATAGTGAGTATAAAGAAGAAATAACACTTTGACCACAGGGTAAGTTAGATATTCCTTGGGACTGGTTACTGAGAGAAGGATCCCATATAAGCCTAATAGATTTTGGGTTTTCCATGCAGGAAGATAATGACTAAGTCCAATGGAGGAAAGCCACAAAACAAAGAGAAAAGGAGTTTTTGCAGTGTTCAGATTATCACTTTGGTCTTCCTAGAAGATCACTCTATCTGACCTTATACTCAAATTCTACAAGTCACCAATTCTTCTTTTATCTATCTAGACAATCTTTTGGCTTGTCTTCTGTCTCTAGGAGTCTTCTGGAATTGTTTAAACTTTCCTCCTTAAAAAATAGGGGCCTATGTTAAGGTTCTATGAGTCAGGAATGGAGAAGGGGGCCTGTGCAGACTAAGGCACAGAAAAAAGTCCACATCATGGGCTATTCTGACTTAGAAAAGCTTATTCCACTAGATAAAATATGAGAAGTTGGCAGGTGAAGGAAACTGTATCTGCAGCTAGATTTTGGAAGTAATTCCAGGAAATAGTCGTTGGCAAGGCTGAAATGTGGAGATGAAGTGGATTCCCTGAAGACAGAGCCTTTAGGAGGGTGTCTTTCAACTCACCTTTGGCTGATGAGCTAATTCCAGTGAAATTCACGGAGGGTAGATGCCCTGAATAGAGAAACCTATAATCCCTCATAGTATACCTTTGATATGTAATATATCTAATATATGAATGAGTGATTTTGATGAGAAGAATGCTCCAAAGAACTTTAGCATAAAGTGTACTGATAACTGAAAATCAGTACTTTATAGTAACAGTAAGAAGAGTATCAGTTAACTGGGAAAATTTGTATCCCTGCTACATAGATTAGAACCTGTGGTTTTACTGGAAGAGAACGCTTGGCATCACTCACTAATACTCAAGGTATTAGTGCTTCAATTTTGCTTTCTTATGTTTAAATCTGTGTGATATGTTATTCATTATCATTCTTTCTGTGAGCCAAGTTTGGCTTTCTGTAGAGCCTATTATGGTATGGCCTAAGGCTCTGTACATTAGCCTTCAATCCTTCACAACTGCTGCTTGAGTCATAATTAAAACTTAGCTAAAAATGCCTCAAAAATTGATCAAAATATTGTCCATTAGGCTTAGGTTCCAGGAGGCATATATTTTTGTTTTACAATATGTAGGTCATTAAAAAAATGGGAAAGAATGAAAGAAACTTTTGACTGTAACTCATTTATATTTCATGGATCAAATGCCTCAGCACTTCTATTTTTCTGAGTTTTAATTAAAAGATGCATACAGTTTTATGTAACTATTAATAAATCCAAGAATTTCTATGAAACATTGCTATGCCTCAACAAATTTCATAAAACTCATTATTCTGATCCCAAACTTTCTCACTAATGGGACTTCATAAATGGGGAACACTCTTCTGAAGACCTAATTTTATACTTCAGTTTAACCTCCACTTAAATGACAACCAACTTTACTTTTTTTTAAAAACTATTTTATTTATTCATTTGACAGAGAGAGACCACAAGTAGGCAGGGCAAGAGACAGAGAGAGGGGGGAAGCAGGCTCCCTGCTGAGCAGAAAACCTGATGTGGGGCTCCATCCCAGGACCCTGGGATCACGACATGAGCTGAAGGCAGAGGCTTAACCCACTGAGTTACCCAGGGGCCCCCAACTTTACTTTTCTATGCCTAACTACAACCCCTGAGATCCCCTTCCTGATACATAGGGGCTCTGTAGAGCCTGCCATTATTTTAGTGAGCATGCTTTCAATTAACATAGTTCAAACCAGCCTGAAGAAGAAGAAGAAGAAGAAAGAGGAGGAGGAGGGAGAGGAAGAAGGGGAAGGGGGGAGGAAACAAGAAAGAGGAACAGGGAGAAGGAGAAAGAAGGGAATTAAGAATTAGGTAGTTTGCATTAGGTACAAATGGATCCTGGAGTTTAAACACTGCCATCATCTGGTGTATTCTCCTTATGCCCCCAGCTCTCTGTTCCACTTCTCCTCTATACACTGGCCTCCTTTACATGGCAGTCAACCAACAGTAAATCAGAACTCACAACATTTCAGTTTAGTTACCCCACTGGAAGGAAGTCAACCGTTTGTTTGTTTGTTTTTGTCTCAAAGTCTGTGTATAAATCCAAGGAAATACCCACCTTAGCTCTGTTTGTGTATGAATGTTAGCAATAAATGGGACGTCAAACATGATTATGTTATATTTGTGTTAATTGACTTCCTGGCAGATTGTATCATCTCATGTGTCAGAAACCTTCCTGACATATGGTTACATCCCCTATTTCACCAAGGAGTGGGCAATGTATGTAGTAACAGATCTGTACACACTAGCTATTTACTGATTAAGTGGCAATATAGTGCTTACTCCATGGGACTACCATACTACTTGAATACATAGAATATCTTTGAATGACCACAAAATTCCAAAGCACCAAGCCTTTTCACATTTCCAGGAGTTCTTGCATGCTGTTCTCTCTCATTTGCCTTCTCTATTACCCCTCTTTATCTGGCCCATAAATATATTTTGCTCGGAATTTTTACCTGATTCTGCCTCCCCTAGACTAGAATAAGATCTTGAGTTTACTTTATCATAATTCATTTTGTTTTGTTTTGTTTTTCCTTTATATCAGTTATTATAATTGTGATTAATTGGGTAATATTTGTTTTTCCTGTTAGACTGGAAGCAGATGCACTACCTAAATTATTTATTTATGCATCGCTAGTGCTTTATCATCAAAGGCACTGAATATCATAGACAGATAATTTTTAAAAATGACTAAAATGAATGTTAACTCTAGAATTGTGTTTGGTAAGATTTCTTTGTAGTATGCAATTAAATTTGGCAGCAAAACTATCTAAATGCGAATAGCAGCAGTACCATCTAGAACTCAAGACTAGGGTTAATGATCATAGGATGACTCTAGTTACTATGAAGATACATACTGCCACATTTCAGAAGCTTACTTGTAGAAGTTTACCGCTTGCTCACATAATCCCTGAGCAGATGTTCCTGGGCATTGAGTAGCTCTTTTCCTTTGGAAATTCAGGGACTCTTTCGGCAGCACCATCTCCAGTCTCTGCTGGATGCGAAGACCTCAAGATACTTTGCATTCAGCAATCAGATGGGAAATGAACAAAAATATAGAGAAGGCATACCCATTTTTGTTAACCAGCTAGGTCCAGAATTGAAATACATCACTATAGTTCATATTCCATTGACAAGAACTGGTCATGTGGCTCCATTTAGATGCAGGGAACTGTAGCTTATGGCTAGTCAGCCACTTGTCAGCCATAGCTGTACATGATGATAGAATAAGCAAGAATGTTTGGTGGACAGCTAGATCTCTTTTAGTGCACCATTTTAGATAGTAGACAAAACCTCCCATAAGGTGATTTCTAAGATTCAAAAAGCTGTGGTTCAGCTTATCAACAAAACTGGCAGAAAAACGAACAACACAGGCACTCTTATTTTTTTCTTTGGTGAAGACAAAACACAGTAAATCAACAAAACACACACACACACACACACACACACACACACAAGAACAGAAACTAAAACCAGTTGACCTATTTTCTTTTTCATAGTTCTGTTTCTGTTTTCTGTTTCTTGTTGCTGGTGTTATTTTTTATTCTGAAAGTATATGGAAGTAAAACCTCAGGTAGGGATAGTAAAAGTGATAGAACAGATTTCTGTGATTTCCCTCTCAAATTTCAATTTCTTCTTTTATTATTTCTTAGTATTTTTAAATGTTAAACTCAAAGTATTATTAGTAGCATGTATAATCACAATGCCTATGCTCTAACGTATCAAGAAGATGTTCATTAATTGCTTTTTTAATTCCTCTGTTGGGTGTGTTTAACACAGCAGTACACCTTATTTATCATCTTCACACAACATTAGGGCTAAAGATTACAACAGTATTTTACTGACTGAAATTTAAAAACAGGTGGCAATCACCACAATATTGTGTTCCAAGGTTAAAACACTGGCAAATCAAATAACAACTCATCAGCAGATGTTGCATTATGTTAATCCCTTCAATTCTGGATATAAAAGAAGTCTAAGCTCATGAAAAAAAGGTGCAACTAAGAAAATGTGGAGACATGAACAGAACACTATATTTGTTGCATACAAATTTTTTTCCCTAAGATTCCCACCATAGTCAATTTTATTTTGGTTAAGAATTCATAGCAAGTTATCACTACTGATTTCTCTGAGCTACATTTAATAAAGATTCATAGCTTGACATTTCTTATAATTGGATTTTTAAATAACTTATCATAATTTTTGAACTGTTATAAAATGACCCCTTCCCATTTACCATTATTATTTATTCAACAAGATTATTATTTTGTCACATATGCACTTATTCATTCAATTATTTTATTTTATTTTAATTTTTTACCAACTACCAGTATGTAGACAGATCACTCTGATAGGTGTTTCAGGGGATACATGAAATTTTTTGCCTTATAAGAACTTGCAACTGATTTTTTTCCTATCAAAACTGTTCATACCAGTTCATACCAGTTCATAAACTATACAGCAAGACATCAGTGATGTTTTGGAGAAGTATATGGCAAGTGTTGGATAAATTAAATACATTTGTTATGCCCGAGTTTTCACGTCTGAGAGACCACCAAGGAGCCAACACCGATGTAAACACACGAGGGTTTATTTTGGCAAGCTTAAGCTTGGGCCCAAGTATACCCAACACAGCATATTAGGGACTTGGACCCCGAGGTTACATCCTTAAGCTTGGGCCCAAGTATACCTGACACAGCAGAGTAGGGACTTGAACCCCAAGGTTAGTTAAGGCGGGGGTTTTAATGGGTCATTACCAGAGGCTTGGTGGGGGGAGGAGAAGTTTCAGGCTTTTCTGCAGTAAGCTGATTAGTTGTTGCCAGGGTGTTGCAGGGTGGGATACTTTCTTGGAACTAAAGCAGGGTGGGGGTCTCTGGAACTAAAGTAAAGTAGGGGAAAGTTCAGCCCTTGGTCACAGGGGTCTGAGATGGCTGCTGAAGTTAAGATGGCTGTACTTACGCTAAGGCTAAACCTGAGGTGGGATGACCTTGATTTTTCTCGGCCCCCACATATTATGTATGTTATGCATTCTGAGAATTATTTCTTGTTACAGTGGAGAGCAGTAACCAGAGAAGGCTTCTTGGAGGTGGTATGAATTAAAGAGTTTTGAGAATGCATAAAAGTTAAATAGTAAAAGAATGAGCTAGGGAATTCCAAAGAGGAAAATAGTATGAAAGAAATATACAGAAAGAGACCTGTATAAAAAAAACTAAAACATATAAAAGAACCAAAACAAAGAAAGAAAGAAAGACCATCAGTAGAGTATTATTGTTGGAGAGAGGAGGGCTCAAGAAGGGAAAAGGGAAGAGATTTGGGAGCCAATAAAACCACCACCCAATTTATTTTGGGAAGCAGAACAAATGTTTTATAAGTTAAGATCTCAATGATGAAGAGATGTTATCCACTTGCGCAGTGGAAGGTGAAAAAGTAAATGTTTCCATTAGAGAGAACATCATAAGCCCAAAGGAGACAAAAAATTTGATTATGTAAAGAACTGCAAGAAATTCAAGATGAATAAACAATAGTGTTTATATGTGGGAAAGGAAAAAAGAAACAATGGTTGAGATTGAAAAAGAGAAGTCTGTGGAGGTCGGTTGGCTGGGAAGTTATTTTCTATCATATTAAAAAGATTGGATTTTACCCTATAGGCACTGAAAGCCACTGAAAGGGAGAATAAGGTGAGAGTTTTATGGGTGATCACGTGAAGTTGCAGTAGGAATTATTTTCAAGAGAGAGGCACTACTGGAGCAGGAAGAACTGTTGTTAGAAAATTGGAGTGATTCAGATGACAGAGTGTTAAAGTAGACTCTGGTGGCTTGGGAAAAGGAAGACATAAATGGATGAGTGACAAAAAGAATTCAATTTCCATGGAAACAGATGATAGTAGGCCATTTAGGATCTTTCTGGTCCATATATTTCTATGCTGGGAGTCTTACCCTATATTGTATTAGGCATATTAAAATATACCCACAAACCCATAGAAGTCATAATTTTAATAAATAAATCAAAGTAGAATGGTCTAATATTTATAATTTTCACCTTATGAAGTACATCATTTTTAATAATTTTTACCTTATTAAGTTTGATTATACTTTATGATTTTTATATCTTTGTAAGAATTGCATGGGAACTGTACTTGTCTAATTACCAGAAAATGATTTATGAACAATTTAACAGTTACTAATTTAAATTTTTTTGTTTTCATATGTGTATATATAAGTTTTATATATTATTTCAAACATTTTCAGAGCCCTCCAAAAGCTTTATGGTCCTAGGCATTGTACCTTACATGTAAAATTGGTTCGTATGGTATTAAAGATATTGATACTCATTAATTTATCAGAAATGACAAGAGGAAGAACAAATATCATTCCAAGTGCTTCCCACCATACCCTTTGTAGTTTCAGGTACTGGAGTCATAAACCAATTCTTTAAATATAGTAAACCTCTTAAGAGTATTCCAGGTCATGGCCAATTTTGCCTACCTCTTTATGTAGATGATGATGGTCAACTTAATGAAAAAAAGAAAAAAGTGAAGTGAGAAATCTGCTTTCTACTCAGACTCCTCTCAGAAACAAAGTCATCTATGTTCTTCTGAAGGGAGGAAAAGAACACAGCAGCTGCTCATCCCAGGCCATCCCAGACCACTCAGTGGAGCTATTTCCAGTAATCCAAGGGCCCAGCATGTTGCTGAAGGGCAGGTGCTGAACTGATGTAAGTCTCCTTCGGGGCCAATCTTCAGCATGCACATATTCATCTGCGCATGAAAAGTGCACCCCATGAATCTTCACTGACAACAACATGTCATGGCAACAATGCTGACTGAGACTTTCTCCTTGACCAGTTGCCATTTTTAGGGAAATCACAATTGTCAGCTAAGCCTTCCAATGGAGCAGAGGGAAGAGTAAGAAGGTAAGGAACTTTATGATGCTGCATTAGCGAAGCGAATTTACATCACCAAAGCTCTCAATTATGTAACAAATTAAGAGAAAAAGTGAATTTTCTTGAAAATGTTCTTCAAAAATATGTTTTTTTTCAGTTGTCAGTATGTTACATAGAGCACTCAAAATCTGATTTATCATTATGTCAAAGGAACATTAGATATCTTTCTCCTAAATAATTTGATATAAATCAGTTATGCAGGCAATTGACATTGATATTTGACCCTTATGTATTTTTGCTCTGATCATCACTTTTCAGGAGAAAACAAAGTAAACCAGGAGAAGGGTTGAGAGGATGGAGAAGAAGAGAAAGAAAAGAAGAGGAAAAAGAAAAAAAAATCAAAAGACAAAGAAAAAAATACCTTTAAAAATCAGTTTATCTTTTGCTCCTTTCCACAAATGGTTCAAACTTTTTTATTTCCCAGCCTAATTATATGGAGTCCCCACCCTAAATCAAATTCTACTAGCGAATATAAAAGTGCTATCTCCAGATTAAGTTCAGTTGTTTTCTTCCTGTCCTTAAAAAAAATTTAACTTTGCATTATTTATTCCAATCCTGTAGATTATAAATTAGCCTCACAGTACAACTGGACCCTCAACTCTAGTTAAAGATAGTTTCTCCAGGGACCCACATGCACCAAACACCCTGTCATCTCATTCTATAAAAGATTAGCTCATACGATCTTTTCTGAAAAAACTTTATCTGTAGCTAATTTGGTCAGCCATCATGGTCAATATAGAAAGTAGCAACATAATAAATGCTAACTTATTCTCTCATTCTCTTGTGTTCATTCATTTCCAGATTAAGAATAAAATTATCCATGAATGTGAAAAAAGCATTAACCTTCCAGGGTAACTGAAAGACCTGGACCTTGGTCTAGACAAATAGAAAATGTTATACAAATGTGCACTAATTGATTTCTTTAGCCCTTTACTTAATTTGTATTACCTTGGTTCTAAATTTTGGTATTGAATCTAAGCTGCTAAACAGTGCCTTGTCAACCATGCAAAGAAAAGGAATCATGTGACGGGAAGTCACTTCCTTGTTCTGCTCTGAAGCTACTTTTCTATCCAAACACCTTTTTGTTCCCCAAGAGAAATTAATCTGCATAATAATTGCTAATGGCCAGTAAAACTGGCCCCAGTTAAAGTGTCTGTTGAAATATCTATACAACATGTGTGTAGTCCAATTCCTCCCTCAATGAACTCAGTAAAGAGCCCCTGTTTAATTATTAGAACAGTGAATTCAAAGTAGGCATCATTCCTATCAGTTGTTACTCTCCCCAGGATCAAAGTCATTTCCTACTCGTTTAGTTACATTGTATGCAAGTAACAATTATTATAACAACCTTCACTGATATTTGTTAAATCTCTTCTACCTTCTGTAATGAGACAATCACCTCAAGATGTCTTCCTTCATGAAGTTTTTCTGCGGTAATTATAATCTCTTTTCTGAATTTCCGTAGCCAGAAAATTTAATACCTGTTTTTCTCATTATTTCATCAGCATTTTATCCTTGAATATGATAGAAACTCTTTGAAAATAAGAAGAGTATCTTTACCACATAACCTCCACGGCCCCTCTTTGAGCTGCCATATAATGAGAGCACATCACATGCCAGATCTTGGCTAATATTTGAGGATACAGAAAAGATGCATTTGAATCCATAGTCTAGGGAAGCTCTCAATCAAGGGGAGGTGATGGATTAGTGACCTGATGAATTCAGGAAGATGTAAGAAGTTCTACAGATAAAGAGTTGTGGGTAGGGGCTCAGGGTAGCTCAGAAGCCTCTGCCTTCAGCTTGGGTCATGATCCTAGGGTCCTGGGAATGAGCCCTGCACTGGCTCCCTGCTCAGTGGGAAGCCTGCTTCTCTCTCTGCTACCCACCCCCTACTTGTATTCCCTCTCTCACTCTCTCTCCCTCTCTTTCAAATAAATAAATAAATAAATAGTCTTTTTTAAAAAAGGTTCTGAGGACATAAAGTATGGGCAATGAATTTTGCCCAAATAGATATTTAATCTGGGTTTAAAGAATAAATAGCAGTTTATTAGGACAAAAATTAGAGAAGGGGTCAGGAAGAGAAATTTCTGGGCAAAGTAACAGCACAGAATCATGAAAGAGTTTCCCCAACATTTAGCACAAAGTTATGTAAATATGAGGGGCTTTAATAACACTTTCATTTTGATTAATGAAGTTCCCCTATATATTGGCTGGGAAAATATAGATTAATATTTTTTTGCAGACTGCAGGCAGAAGCAAAGTCTCTTACTTTGTATTTAATGTGTTACCTTCAATGAAAGCTGAGCCAACTCACTTATAAAGAGAAACTTGCCAAATATTCAATTTGATGTATTCAATTTGATGCATTCAATTGTGATGTAAACCTACAGAATATCTTAAGCCTTTAATATTCCTTACTGTTCTATTATAATTAAAAAAGAAACAAAAACACAAACCAGAGCACTCTGTTTGAAGGACAAAGTTTAGTCTACACAGGTACAGCCTGAAGTAATGGCATTTGCATCTTGGTTGATTTCCCTTATGAAAATAAGGAGGGCTTCTGCTCAAGTGGGAAAGAGAATATTGCCCCTGGCATCTATTTTGGTACAAATACATGTTTTTGATTCTAAATTCTAATTACTTTAGCATTTGCCCCTTCATAGCAGAAATACAGTTTCACTAACATTGTAGAACCATATTTATATTCATTTAGATTCTACAGATGCTTAATCAGTGCTTGATGCTTTATATATATATGCCATGCTAGATAAGAGGGGTCTAAGCAGTGAACAAGCTGGACACCAACTGCTGACTGCACACTGTCTTCTAACAAAAAAGATGCAGAGAACAAGGAAATGTCTGACCATGACTCTGTGATCAAAAGACTCAAATGGCTCACTGTCCCTTTGTAAAATATGATTCAAATTCAGTATCATGATCTGACAGATCCTATAAGATCTGCTTCTATATAATTCCCCAACATTATCGCCAACTACTATCTTTCTTCTACTTAACATTAGAGACATTAGCTTCCTGTTTTGTTTTCAGAAGTGTCAAGCTTACTCCCATTCTGGAGCATTTTCATTTGTGGCTCCTTCAGCAAGGATACCTTCACTAATCGCCCAAATTCAACCAAGAGTCTATTTAAATGTTAACTTTATGGAGGTCATTCCTGACCATGCTGTTTCAAATACACACTAGCTACCTTTGTCATAATCTAATAGTCTTTGTGGGTCATAACATTTTCTAAGATAATCTCTCTCTCTCTCTCACACACACACACACACACTTAAATGTCTCTTTTCTAGAGAAGAAAGGGAGTTTGATGCTTCTTAAAACCGTATCTCCTATTTCTTGAATGGTGCTCTGAACATAATAGATACTTATTTTTTGTTGGAGTTGACTCATGTATGCAGAAAGAAGTGAAAGAAGAAGAAATATTTTTAAGTGTCTTTTCCCTCTAGAAATTTGTGCTTGATCATCCAAAATAGATTTTTAGCTCTATTTTTATATCTACTGTGATGCTAGAAGAGAAAACCAAAAACCATACATCTCATAAGCACTTCACATGGGAAAATTAAAGTAATATCATGGTTAATACTGTTTTAAAGAAAAACATATTCACATTCAAATAATTCCCAATGTCAGTTTCTTGAATGGATGGTTGGAGTATGGAATAGGTAATCTGGGGACTTGTTTCCTACCTATATATAGCTGCAGAAATTTGGAAAAGTTAATTACCCATTCTATGCCTCAATTTTCTCACACAGATAAACATTTCACAATTTTTTTTGAACATTTATAAATGTTAAAAAAAGGAATTACTCAGTGACATAATCTTAAGTAATGGTGGGTTTGATATCAGGTAAACAACTTTCTTTGCTGCAGAATTCTCATTAATCATTATTCATAGTGAATGTCCCCATGGGCTTTGAGTAGAGTGTTTCCAAAATTACTTGGCCTCAGATACCTTTTAACACAAAACCCATTGGAAGGGATGTTTTCCCATATCTCCTTCAGGAAAGGCTATGCTAGATGATTCTAAGTTTTCTTCCAATGGGAAACACTATGGTTCTTTGGTATTTCAAGCCCTGATAGTGTCTGTTATTGATTCATGCTCAGTGGTAAGGGAGATAGCTGTTGGTACCTGAGACTGACCCAAGTAAAAGGTCAACTATTTGAACACCAAATTAAACTGCCCACTGTTAGTGCAATACATAGCTGCTACTAATTCCCATGCATACTTGACTGAATAAATGGATTCTTGTAAAATCTCTCTTTTTTTAATCAATCAAGGGAAAAAACTCTAGGCATTCTGTTCTACAGCATGTGGGGAGAATAGTCTCTGGTCTTACACTCAAACAGTTCTTTTCCATGCTTCAATATGGAACACTAACATCAAAATATTAATGAATATTTGGGTATCTCATTCTATGCAGAAATTGTTTTCCATTCCATGCAAAAAAAAATCTTTTGTTTTGCTCTAATAATATATCAGGCCAATAGCAGAGCTATTCCAGATGAACAGCATCAAAGTATTCATTCCACTAATAATGGAGCTCCTAAAAATTGGTATTGGAGCTGCAGCATTTAGTAAGATGGATCCTGATCCTTTTGGCATGGAGTTTAAACTCTAGCTTGAGAAAAACATAGTAAACCAATAAATGCATATGTAATCATTTAATTTTGATTATGAAACATATCATGAAGGACTATAAGGTGCTATTATGCCATATAACATAGGGAGTCAAATTTGGTGTGAAGCAGTAAAGATTTTCATGGGATTAGAGTATTTATGCTGAGACTTCACAAATTGGTAGGAGAAGACAAGGAAAGGTAAATGAAAAGAGAAAGGTTACAGTGGGAGGGAAGAAGATTCTAGGAGGAGGGAAAGCTTATGGGCAGAGAAGATTGATTAAGGATTCCAGGTAGGGTTGCCAGAACTGGCAAGTAAAAATATAGGATGAACAGTTAAATTCAAATTTCATGTATTCTACAAATACTTTTCATGTACTTAATGTGTCATGTACAGTCTTCAATGTGCCTTTGGATATAGTAAAAAAAGATACATAGATGAATCCCCTACCATGCTACTAATCAAAGATTTTGATGAAAATTTCTCCATGCTGATAATCTCTAGCACAATATTTGGGGCAGTGGTGACATCTCTAGTAAGAGAAGTTCAGCAACTAAAAATAAACAAGTATAGGAACAATCACGCTAGGAATCCATTGGCCTTGGTTTCACAATGAAAAGTTAGCATTTCATTTATACGTAGGATATACTTAAGATTTAGCTCAGTTGCTTTCTAATGATCACCTAGCTTCCTGCCCTCTAGGTCCTTCTGCTGAGGACCAGTGGTTTTCAGTTTGTGTTCTACAGAGGATCCCTCAGGTACCATGAAAGATGAGGATGGAAGGGGTTAAGCATGCGATACACATTGGACTCTCCATTTCAGTTTCAACCACAACAGTATCTCAAAGATGGGCAACTGCCTCTGCAGGTGTATACTATCATATTATAATTCAGTTTTTTTTTAATTTACAATTTACAATTTATTTACAATTCAATTTTTTTTATTTACTAGAAAATTTTAGCAAATACTCTTCTATGTGAATGAACAGATTCACATGATTATCAAAATAATTTTTAAAAAATCCTCAAACGCTCTCCAAAAACCATCAACCAACCATTTGATCTAGGTCAGTGGTTCTCAACTAATGGGCATTTGGCAACAGCTGGAGACATTTTTGATTATCATGATGGGAAGGGAATGGTAAGGAAGGAAGGAAGTGTATTATGGGTATTGAGTGGGTAAAGGCCAGGGAGGCTGGTAAACATTCTGCATTCTGTTATGCATAGGACAACACTCCAAAACAGGTAAGTATAAAGGTGTTAATGGTATCATTAATAAGAAATCTTGATGTAAATTAGAAGTTTATCTGGTTTGAAACATAGTGGTTTAACTCACAGCAACAGAAATTGTAAAACATAAGACTTGAGTGAAAATAATTTGATTGTTTTAAGATAATAGGAATTTACCACTCTGGACTACTTATTATATGTTAAACCGCTGTGTACATTTAAACTTTGCAAAAATACAAAGATTAGTTGCATTAGATTTCACTTTAAATTTTAGGAAATGGAGACTTGAGATGATTAGCTAACTTGTAATAACTAGTGGAGTTTGTATTCAAACGTAGGTACTTTGTTGCCAAAACCTACATACATATCCCCTCTACCATATATTCTTCTACACTGAATATATTTTTCAATGGAATTATCTCAGTATATAACTTATTGTGTAGCTCAATATTTCCTTAACTGAAATGATAGTAAACTCCCCCTGCCTCCATATTGTCAACATTTCAAATTAATATATATTTTTTCCTTCCAATAATTACAAGTATACTTATTTCTCATAATCCTAAATATATACTACCTTGATTAAACACCATCTGTTTTGTTTTGAGTTGAATCAGTCACTTTGTTTTATTTTAAAAGATTTATTGCTGTTGTATGTATGTGCAGTACCCTCTGCACATATCCACACACGACTTAATTAAAGATTTCCTTCTCTGCCTCCATTTCTAAGAAAGGGAATATCTTAATCTGTTCTCAACAGCTGTCTTCAACCTCAGTGTTAGTAACCACATCATCTTCATGCGTAAATACCTTCATTTTCTTTTGGCTAAACTCTTTCTTCTTTTACATTTATATTTATTTAACTCCAAACATAAATGGTATTATTCAAGCCCGTTAGACCCTAACAATCATTCCATCAGTTTCACAGGTAATTTGCTTCCTAATTACCACGTAAAATAATACATACCTTGTTATTTTTATGTTCATACATTCATTGCTGCTATATACAGTTAAATAAAGATACACAGAAAGAGGCAAAATTATATCTGCAAATCATTGCAATAAATTGGATGTTTATTCACAGGAACATCTAATTGATGATCACTTGCTGGCAAGATTGGACAGGTTTCAAAGTAACTCCAAAGGAGATCCAAGCATACTGTTAAAAGGAAAATCTCCACGGAGCATAATAAGGACATTTGTGTTTGCTGAGGGAACTATGCCCCCATCACAAAATGAATCTAATTTTGAGGTTGAGATTTCATTTATTTACTGTGATATTAACTGTAAGCCCAGAATTATTTACTTTCAATGAAAGAAGAGAGAATGTTGTTCCTGATCAAGCAAATTCTAAATAAAACATTGCCAGTTCACATTTGTCATCTGGATTTATTTTAATTTCTTTCAAAATCCTGCCTGAACACTTTCACATACAAGTGATGGTAATGGAAGCTGGTTTGACCCTGTTGGAGAGAAGTTTAAAAACAAGAATGTTGTCCTTCAAAATCATTGTTTGAGGCATTAGAAATGGACTCAAACCAAAAGAGGCAGATAAGGATTTTAATCTTAGGATAGCTCAAACTTCATAGAGCTGAAGTGACAAGGTTCAGCTAGAGCCAAAAAAACACCCTGTGGAGGAATAGGAAGCAGGAATAATGAATGTGTCTTAGGGAACCTGGCATGAAATATAAAATAAACCATGTCTAAGCAGCAGTATTTTTGACTCAATTATTCATTTTTACATTTCAAAGAGGTAGCACTTGATCATCTTACCTTAGGTCACATGACCATTAATTTTCTAAGGCAAAGCAGGAAACCTTAACTGACATTTTCACAAGGATATATGCCAAAAGCAGAGAGATTGTTGCTAATAAATAGAGGCTCATCACTCGTATCAGACACATTAAAAATAAGCATTCCTTTAATCAAGAAACCAATCTTTGGTTCATAATCCAGGGAAATAGTGAAAGAAGTTTTCAAAATTTATATCTAATAGTTAATGTTATGAAACAACTGAAAAAAACTCCATACTAAAGACAATTAAAAAATTATGTGGTTCCGTTGTTTAAGCACCTGATTCTTGGTTTTGGCTCAGGTCATGCTATCAGAGTGGTGAGACTGAGTCTGGTCTCTGGCTCCAAACGTATCAGAGTCTGCTTGTCCCTTTCCCTCTTCTCCCCCTGCTTGCATGATCTTTCTGTCTCTCTCTAAAAAATTAGTAAAATCTTTAAAACATCAACTTAAAAAAAAGACTAAGTCTGAAAGTATAACCCAATTTTTGTTTAAATGACAATGCATGTATTTATGAGAAAGTACCATATGAACATACAGTTTAAGCAATTTCTGCTATATATTTTTTTTCTTTATATCTATTTTGAACTTCATTGAAATATAATTGACATATAGCATTGTATATGTTTAAGGCATACATGTGATGATATTTCTTGCACATATATATGGCTAATTGATTAGCACCTTAAGGTTAGTTAACACTTCCATCATCGAATTAACATTATTTTTGAGTGTGCAGCCAGAACATTTAAAATCTACTCTCTTAGAAAATTTCAAATACATAATATATAACACTAACAATAGTTACAATGCGATACATTAGATCTATAGAACGTACTCATCTTATTACTGGATGTTTGTACACCTTGACCAACATTCCATCCAGTCCTCCTATCCCCCAACCCATGGCAACCAACATTCTACTGTTTCTATGAATTTGGCTTATTTTAACTTGCACATATGAGTGGGATCATATAGCATTTGTCATCCTGTCTTATTTCATGTAACATAATGCTCTCAAGGCATACCTATGTTACAAAATAACATTGCAATGAATATGGAAGTAGAGACATTTCTTCAAGATAGTGATTTCATTTCTTTTGGATCTATACCCAGAAGCCAGATTGCTAGATCATATGGTAGTTCTCTTTTCAGTTTTTTGAGGGACCTTCATACTATTTCCCATAATGGCTATGCCAATTTGCATTTCCCCCAACAGTGTACAAAGGTTCTCTTTTCTCAACATCCTCATCAATACTTGTTACCTCTTGTTTTTTTTTTTTTTGTTTGTTTGTTTGTTTCATTTTTTGGTAATAGCCATTCCAATTGGTGTGAGGTGCTATCTCATTGTGGTTTGATTTGCATTGCATTCCTTGATGATTAGTAACGTTCAACAACTTTTCATGTACCTGTTGGCATTCATGTATCTAGGTCCATAAGACATTAGTCTAGGCACTGGGAAGGACCAGGTTCCACAGAAGCCCACCAGGACCCTGGGTTTGTGGGAACTGCCTTGGTGCTGGGGTGGGTTAAAATCCTTGTTTCCTAGAAGCCCACCTAAAGTCTGGAGCCATGGGAGCCATCGGGAGTCACAACAGCAGACCTGGTGCTATAGTGAACTGGGTCCTAGAGTTGCAGAAGCCTGCCTGGCATTGATATTGGTCTGCTGCTGAGGTCTGTAATGGTCAGGGATTTACATCTCTCCCTCTGCTATGGGGAAGGTGTCTCCACACTAAGCTATCCAGGCTTGGAGCAGGGGCAATTGGCATAATATTAAATGCTTTCTTACCCTCTCCAATGTCTTTGCTTACTTCTGTATTCTACCCAAGGCCTACAACCTTACCTGGAACTCTTAGCTTTTGTGCAGGTATTTTCACGAGAGATAGTTATTCAAATTGATATTTCTGGGGTGGGGGGGAGACAAGATGGCAGGGAAGTAAGAGGAGACGCCCTTTCAACCTATACCCTAAAGTGAGCTAATTACCTACCAAAGGACTCTGATCACCCATGAAATCAGCCTGAGATTAGAATTATATACTTCTGGATCTCTATGGGGGCAGAAGATGCCAGTGGGCAGGTAAAGTGGAGTGGGAACATTGAATTGATATCTGAAGATAAACAAAAGGGGGAGGGAGTATACCTATTGGAAAGTAATACTCCAATACGAGAGTGCCCTAAGATTGGGGACCAGCATTAACTTGGACTCTGGTTGAAAGCACTCAAAAAGAGCAAAGGATTGTGGGGGGAAATTGTGGGAATTGGGGCAGTTAGAGACAGGGGCTTAAGTCACTGGACCCAGGACAGCCACCCCTGGCACTGAGCCAGAGAGAGTGCAGCAAAGAAACCAGGTCTTGGTCCCTGTGCCATGAGTGAGTGCGCCTGAGAGCCTCTGAGTGGCAGCTCCTGTGAGGGTGAGGGAGCCTCGCCAGCCAGCCGGCAGAACCATAGCCTTGTGCACTCCTCACGCACCCACGCTATCAGAGTCTGAGTCGTGCCCCTCACCCTTCCGAGAGAGGTGCGTGCATGTGCCAGCCAGTGCTCTCTTGGGCCCAGAGAATCTGAGCACTCCCAGCCTGGGCCAAAGGGAAAATCTCAGTGCGCTATTGCTGCTTGAGACCTCTCTGGAGGTCTGGAGCTGCCCAGACAGCCCAGGCTATCATGGTTTTGGGAACAGCGGGAGTTCCTGTGACCCCAGAGACTGTGACTGGGAACGTGCCCTGCCAATGGCAGAGGGGGAATTTATGTACTCTGGAGCACCCAGAGGGGAACAGACAGGCTTCTCTGAGAGGGAGGTCTGGGTGCAGTTTGCTTTCCTCTAAACCTCCAAAAGCCATCAAAAGCTGCCAAGGGGAGAGAAAACAAAGGAAAAAACAAAGGAAAAAAACCCTCCAGAGAACAAAACCCTGAAAAACTGGTTTCCTCAGAGCCCACCACCTTGATGGGGGCAGGAGGACTTAACTCCAGCAAGACTCCCTGAAAACCCATGTGGCAGGCCTCTCCCCCAGAAAGCCAACCAAAACAAAACAAAACAAAATAAAACAGCCAAGAGGACAACCACCACTACTTCATAGATACAACTTATATTTTTTTAATTTGTTCCCACTATTCTGGTTCATTTTGTTTACATATATATATAACTTTTAACCTCTTTACTATCACAGTGAGATGTCGGTACATCAAATTCCATAATAACATTTTAACCTGAACTTTTTGATACATATATCTGTGTTTTTCTTTTGCTTTTCAATTTTTAAATTTTTTCAAATTTAATTTTAGTTTAGTTTAGTTTATTCTTTTTTTTTTTTAATATTCATATAGAGTTAAGCTTCAAGGTAATCCTTTCCCCAATCAATTCTACCCCTATAGGTAAACCAGTTTTGAATCCCCCTTTATCTTAGGAAAGTTGAGTCCTTTAACAAAGATATCAAGATACATTCAGGAAGAATCAAAATAATCTTCCTCGCCCACACTGAGAATTTATAACCACTCTCCCATCTTTTTCTTCTGCCAGTGTTTCTGTGTATTTGTTTTTGTCCTGGTATATAAATCTTATACTTGGGGTTCTTTTTGATGAGTTTCTTTTTTTGTGTTGTGTATATATATATATATTTTTTTTTTTTTCTCTTGTTATCTACTTTTGTCAGTCTTTTTATTTGTCTGTTTTTGAGTGTATACTTCATAAATCTTACCTTGGGGTCCATTTGGGCTGGGCCTTCTCTTTTATTGTATCTTTCTTTTTTCCCCCTGTTTCTCTCTCTCTTTTTTTTTCTTTTTTCTTTCTTTTGGGTGGGGACTCTTGATTGCTCAGAAGTGTTCCAGGATGCACCTTACCTACATCACAGTTGATTCATTCAGCTACACATCGATTCAGCCATCTTTCACCAAAATGACTAGGAGGAGGAATGCTCAACAGAAGAAAAATTCAGAGACTGGGCCTTCTGCAACAGAGCTAATGGATATTGACATAGACAATATGTCAGAAAGGGAATTCAGGCTAACAATTATTTAGGCAATAGCTAGGTTGGAGAAAGCCATGGATGACAAAATGGAATTGATTAGAGCAGAAGTGAAAGCCAACAGAGATGATGTTCACAATGTTCTCAATGAGTTCCAATCCAACCTAAATTCTCTAAAAGCTAGGGTAACTGAGACAGAAGATAGAATTAGTGATCTGGAGGACAAACAGAGAAAAAGAATCAGGAGGAAGCCTGGAACAAACAGCTTAGGAGTCATGAAAGCAGAATTAGGGAAATAAATGATGCCATGGAATGTTCCAATGTCAGAAATATTGGAATCCCTGAGGGGGAGGAGAAAGAAAGAAGACTAGAAAATATAGTTGAACAAATTCTTTGTGAAAACTTTCCCAATCTTGCAAATGGAACTAGCGTTCATGTACTAGAGGCAGAAAGTTTTACCCTCAAGATCATAGAATCTAGAAAGACCTCAAGACACCTGATAGTGAAAATGATGAATCATAATTGTAGACAGGAGCTCTTGAAAGCAGCTAGGACAAAGAAATTTCTTATGTAAAGAGGAAAGCCCATCAAAATAATGTCAGAACTGTCACAGAAACCTGGCAAGCCAGAAAGGGCTGTTAAGACATATTCAGTGCACTAAATGAGAAGAGCATGCAGCCAAGAATACTTTATCCAGCAAGAATGACATTCAAAATGGATGGAGAGATAAAGAGCTTCCAAGACTGGGAAGGTTTAAGAGAGTATGTGACCACCAAGCTGACACTGCAGGAAATATTAAGGGGGGTTCTATAAAAGAGGGAAAATCCTAAGAATATCATTGAACAGAAATATATGGAGACAATCTAAAGAAACAAAGAACATTCCACCCTAAAACAACAGAATACTCATTCTTCTCAAGTGCACATGGAACCTTCTCCAGAATAGACCACATACTGGGTCACAAATCAGGACTCAACCAATACCAGAAGACTGAGACTATTCCCTGCATATTCTCAGATCACAGTGCTTTGAAACTGTAGCTCAACCACAAGGAAAAGTTTGGAAGGGACTCAAACACCTGGAAGCTAAAGACCACCTTGCTTAAGAATGCTTGGATCAACCAGGAGATCAGAGAACTTAAACAATTCATGGAAACCAATGAGAATGAAGACACTTCGGTCTAAAACCTATGGGATACAGCAAAGGTGATCCTAAGGGGGAAATACATAGCCATCCAAGCCTCCCTCAAAAAAATTGAAAAATCCAGAATAAATCAGCTGTCTCTACACCTTAAAGAACTGGAGAATCAACAACCAATTAAGCCACTCCACACACAAGAAGGGAAATAATCAAGGTTAGAGCAGAGATCAATGAGATAGAAACTAGAGATACAGTAGAATGCATCAATGAATGCATCAATGGTTTTTTGAAAGAATCAATAAGATTGATAAACCATTGGCCAAACTAATCCAAAAGAAAAGAGAGAAGGCCCAAATTAATAAAATTATGAATAAAAAGGGAGAGATCACAACTAACACCAAGGAAATAGAAACAATCATCAGAAGTTATTATCAACAGTTATATGCCAATAAGGTAAGCAACCTAGATGAAATGGATGAATTCCTGGAAAACTACAAACTTCCAAAATTGAACCAGGAAGAAATTGACAACCTGAATAGACTGATATCTAGTAACGAGATTGAAGCAGTGATCAAAACCTCCCAAAAGGGGCGCCTGGGTGGCTCAGTGGGTTAAGCCTCTGCCTTCGGCTCAGTGATCTTGAGGTCCTGGGATCAAGCCCCGCATCGGGCTCTCTGCTCAGCAGGGAGCCTGCTTTCCCTCTCTCTCTACCTGCCTCTCTGACTACATGTGATCTCAATCTGTCAAATAAATAAATAAAATCTTAAAAAAAAAAAAAAAAAAAAAAACCTCCCAAAAAACAAGAGCCTAGGACCTGATGGATTCCCTGGGGAATTCTACCAAACTTTCAAAGAAGAAATAACACCTATTCTCCTGAAGCTGTTTCAAAAAATTGAAGCAGAAGGAAAACTTCCAGACTCTTTCTATGAAGCCAACATTACCCTGATCCCCAAACCAACCAAAGACCCCAGCAAAAAAGAGAGTTTCAGACCAGTATCACTGCTGAATATGGATGCTAAGATTCTCAACAAGATCCTAGCAAATAGGATCCAACAGCACATTAAAAAGATTATTCATTGTGACCAGATGGGATTCATCCCTGGGTTGCAAGGATGGTTCAACATTCACAAATCAATCAATGTGATAGAACAAATCAATAAGAGAAGAGAAAAGAACTACATGGTCCTCTCAATTGATGCAGAAAAAGCATTTGACAAAATCCAGGATCTGTTCCTGATTAAAACACTTCAAAGTATAGGGATAGAGGGAACATTCCTGAACTTCATAAAATCTATCTATGAAAAACCCACAGTAAATATCATGCACAATGGGAAAAAGCTCCCCGCCTTCCCGTTGAGATCAGGAACACGACAAGGATGCCCACTCTCACCATTCTTGTTCAACATAGTATTAGAAGTCCTAGCAACAACAATCAGACAACAAAGAGAAATAAAAGGAATCCAAATTGGCAATGAAGAAGTCAAACTCTCTCTCTTTGCAGATGACATGATACTTTATATGGAAAACCCAAAAGACTCCACCCTCAAACTACTAGAATTCATACAGAAATTCAGTAATGGGGCAGGATACAAAGTCAACGTACAGAAATCAGTTGCTTTCTTATACACTAACAATGAAAACACAGAAAGGGAAATTAGAGAATCGATTCCATTTATTATAGCACCAAGAACCATAAGATACCTGGGAATAAACCTAACCAAAGAGGTAAAGGATCTGTACTTGAGTAACTACAGAACACTTATGAAAGAAACTGAAGAAGACACAAACAGTTGGAAGACCATTCCATGCTCTTGGATCGGAAGACTAAACATTGTTAAAATGTCTATACTGCCTAGAGCAATCCATACTTTTAAAGCCATTCTGATCAAAATTCCACCGGTATTTTTCAAAGAGCTGGAGTAAATAATCCTAAAATTTGTATGGAATCAGAAGAGACCCTGAATCACTAAGGAAATGTTGAAAAACAAAAATAAAACTGGCGGCACCACATTACCTGATTTCAAGCTTTACTACAAAGTTGTGATCACCAAGACAGCATGGTATTGGCATAAAAACAGACACATAGATCAGTGGAACAGAGTAGAGAGCCCAGATATGGACCTCAACTCTATGGTCAAATAATCTTCGACAAAACAGGAAAAAATATACAGTGGAAAAAAGACAGTTTCTTCAATAAATGCTGCTGGCAAAACTGGACAGCTATATGTAGAAGAATGAAACTTGACCATTCTCTTACACCATACACAAAGATAAACTCAAAATGGGTAAAAGACCTCAATGTGAGACAGGTATCCTAGAGAATCCTAGAGGAGAACATAGGCAGTAACCTTTTCGATTTCAACCACAGCAACTTCTTCCAAGATATGTCTCCAAAGGCAAAGGAATCTAAAGTGAAAATGAACTTTTGGAACTTCATCAAAATCAAAAGCTTCTGCAGAGCAAAGGAAACAGGCGACCCACCGAATGGGAGAGGATATTTGCAAATGACAAAAGGTTGATATCTAGGATCTATAAAGAACTCCTCAAACTCAACACACACAAAACAGACAATCATATCAAAAAATGGGCAGAAAATATGAACAGATATTTCTCCAATCAAGACATACAAATGGCTATCAGAGACATGAAAAAATGTTCATCATTACTAGCCATCAGGGAGATTCAAATTAAAACTACATTGAGATACAAACTTACACCAGTTAGAATGTCCAAAATTAGCAAGACAGGAAACAACATGTGTTGGAGAGGATGTGGAGAAAGGGGAACCCTCTTACACTGATGGTGGGAATGCAAGTTGGTATAGCCTCCTTGGAGAACAGTGTGTAGATTCCTCAAGAAATTAAAAATAGAGCTTCCCTATGACCCTGCAATTGCACTCCTGGGTATTTACCCCAAAGATACAGATGTAGTGAAAAGAAGGGCCATCTGCACCCCAACATTCATAGCAGCAATGGACACGGTCGCCAAACTGTGGAAAGAACCAAGATGCCCTTCAATGGACGAATGGATAAGGAAGATGTGGTCCATAAACACTGTGGAGTATTATGCCTCCATCAAAAAGGATGAATATCCAACTTTTGTATCAACATGGATGGGATTAGAAGAGATTATGCTGAGTGAAATAAGTCAAGCAGAGAGAGACAATTATCATATAGTTTCACTTATTTGTGGAGCATAAGAAATAACACGGAGGACATGGGGAGATGGAGAGGAGAAGGGAGTTGGGGGAAATTGGAGGGGGAGATGAACTATGAGAGACTGTGAACTCTGAAAACAATCTGAGAGTTCTGAAGGGGTGAGGGGGTGGGAGGTTGGAGGATCCTGGTGGTGGTTATTATGGAGGGTACGTATTACATGCAGCACTAGGTGTGGTACATAAACAATGAATTCTGTTACACTGAAAAGAAATTAAATTTTAAAAATGGTAAAAAAAAAATTAAAGTACACAAGTTTTCAAAATAAAAAAAAAAATGGCATTTCTGGGAGGGGATAAACTCTAGATATTCCTATCCCACCATCTTCCTGACATCATCCGTCTACCTGTATTTTCTGGCCAGTTATGTGTTTAAATTTTAGAAATGGAGAAATGGAACTTCCTTCTATAGATGCAGGAGTTATACAGCATAAAGCTGAGAATAATCATAACTTAAATAAAAAAGCAGCTCAACTTAAATCTGACCCATCTTTAATTTGTGAAGTAGGATATAGCAGCTACTTCTATGGGTGAGAAAAAAGACTGATATAAGTATGTTATAGTGGTTATCCCCAGATAGTGGTTTTTAAGTTTCTTGCAATACAAGAGATTTTTGAAGTTCTTTTAATTTTCTTATTATTTTTGTAATAAGGAAGAAAAAGGATGAAACAGTTAAAATTTTTGAACTTAGCAGAGATATTTATAAACAGGCTTATGGGTTCTTATCCTAACTTTTTAAAAGAAAGAAACAAATTGTAGCCGAGTTGTTACTGAAAATTTCCATACTCTTTAAATTTCTTTACTTACATATCTCAAGTTTTGTAACCTATTGAAAACATAAGAAGTAACAAACTCAGTAGTTGAGAGCAGTCTTAAAAGTCTGTTATATCTGTACTTGAATCTTCCTTCTGCCACTTATTAGCAATGGGAACTAATGGAAGTTTGCACATCTGTACCATGGTGATAATTACTTCTCTCTCTCTCTTTTTTTTTTTTTTTTTAATATTTTATTGGGGCACCTGCGTGGCTCAGTGGGTTAAAGCCTCTGCCTTCAGCTCAGGTCATGATCCCGGAGTCCTGGGATCGAGCCCCATATCGGGCTCTCTGTTCAGTGGGGATCCTGCTTCCCTCCCTCTCTCTCTCTCTCTCTGCCGGCCTCTCTGCCTACTTGTGATCTCTGTCAAATAAATAAAATATATATATATATAGCAACTACATTGCTCAGGTGAAGCTTTAACTGTAATACTGAACCCTAAACTTATAAGTATAATATATAAATATATATATGTATTTTATATATATATATTATTTATTTATTTATTTATTTGACAGAGATCACAAGTAGGCAGAGAGGCCGGCAGAGAGAGAGAGAGATTGGAAGCAGGCTCCCTGATGAGCAGAGAGCCCAATGTAGGACTTGATCCCAGGACCCTGGGATCATGACCTGAGTCGAAGGCAGAGGCTTTAACCCACTGAGCCACCCAGGTGCCCCTATCTCTCTTTCTTAAGATCCCTTTGGGAGTGAAAATCATAAGGAAAAAAATCTGTTTTAGATCTACTGTCAAAATCTATACTTTAAGGTTATTTGTTAGAAAATTAATAAAGAGGATTATTAAATTATAGAATGGTTTTATTTTGCACAGATCAGGAAAAACCATTAAGGTGGGACACAAATAGATAAAATGTGGAAAATAGTGCTCTAAAATGATTAATAGTTTGAGGAAGCCTCAATTTATTTAGAATCCAACATGTAGCCCAAGATGCTTATAACCAGAAAAATCATATTCTTGTTCAAATGTTGGCCATTAGTTAACTATTTTCTTATTCTGGGAAGCTACAGGTCTAGCAAAGGTTACAATTTTGTGATCCACGGATGCCTCTGGTGGTCAGTGAAATCATACACACACTTTAAAAGTCTCAGTATGTATTTCTTGGCATGAAAGTCAACAGCTTTCATCAGCTTTTCAGAGAGAAAGGAGACCCTTTAAAGAAGCACAAAATTAAAATCTCTAACATCCAGCCCTCCCAAAGTCCCGTATTTTGTCCTCTGTCTTTATTTCCCACTATTGGAAGCATGAACTGGCTGCTCAAAAAAAATGTTAGAAATTAGTTGAAGAAAGCCATGTATGTTCTCTCCTTTTGTCATCCGTGATAATGAGTATTTCCATATGTGGTGGAGATGAAAATCAAAATTAACTTGGTTAGGGTGGTAACACATGAATAACAATTTAGTATAAAATCTGTCTTCCTCCCTTATTAGAGATATGAACAGGAAACCAAAATATTGGATGGCATATTTTAAAACATAAATGTTGCACGGTAGTACAGACTAGGATCTGAATATTGAAATAATTTCTTCTTTTCTATACCATCTTTACATGTCAAGGCCAAAGTAAATTCTGACCTCACTCATAAGATCTTACCGAATTCTTCTATCTGCTACTAATACCACTTTTCTGATTTCCTATTGCTGGAATGACACATGGTTTTCAAGCCAACTCCAATCAGTTGTTTGGCTACTTGAGAAGGGTTTGGAGGAACTGTCAAGGCTCAGCTGGAAAGAAAAACTGGATGATAAGCACTGTGTGCCATGGACCCTGACGGGAGAATGGTTGGCCTTAGGCTGGAACAGAATTGACGAAAAAATATGTGGCTTATGGCATAAAGATACTAAAAAAATTTTAAGAAACTAATCAAGACCAGGTGAAACTCCAAAGTTTTACACTGGATTCACAGTCTGATAGGTGTGAATAGTAAACAGGGTTATGACAACCTTGGTTATTTTTACCTCGAGCTTTAAAGTACTAGCAACTACATTGCTCAGGTGAAGCTTTAACTGTAATACTGAACCCTAAACTTATAAGTATAAGCCAAGAGAACCATAGTATTGATGATCATTGATGATAATTTTTTTCAAGTTCCATTATGCAACTGACCATACATAAACCTAACTACTATTATTTTACAACAAGCAGCTCTAAGTTGGTACAACCAGTAGCATGGAAACATTTTGGATGAGAGTGAAAAAATAAAATTGCCTTTTTTCTCTGTCAATTTCTTACTCTGTAACAAGTACTATACTTATTTATCTATCAAGTAATCTAATTAAGCTTTATCATCATCATCATCATTATTTCTGGTTACAAATGATAAAATAGGTTCAAATTTGTTTTGTCCAAAAATAGGTGGGAGTTGAACCCAGGTTGACCTCTGCTGGATCCCATGACTTTAATCTCTATGTTATGTAATGATAAAAGACACTGTTAAATCATTCATACTGACTGTAGAGTCTCTCAGTGAATAAGGCAGACACAGCTAACAGGAGATCAGGGTTACTACTACGTGCCCATTCAGCTATTCATCTGATACAAGAGCAAATGGAAGGGAATCTACTTTTCAGCAGGAAAAACACAAAACCACGTATGCTCTACTTTCTTAATTAAAAAAAAAAAAAAGAAATCCTGATGATGAGAAAATATTGTCCCATTATATTGTGACTATGGATGGCAAACTAAAGTACAAAATGGTCTGATGGAATATTATTAAGAGCACTGGATTAGGAACCAGTTTCAAATCTTTGGCTCTAATACTTAAAAAGTATGCGAAATTAGGAAAGTTATTTAACCCTGTGTTGTTTAGTTCCTATGTCTGAAGAAATATAATGGATTGTTATATCCATTCCACATAAATGGATTGTTCTAGATTGTTGTGAGAATTAAAATAATATCTGGCATGGAATAAGTATCATTGAAGTGTTAACTCGAATCATATTTATTTTTAGTAAGTTACTCATATTCCAATTCTACCCCCAAAGTATCCATAATTTAGTTCTGTTATTCATATTTTAGCCCTTTTTAGAATCCCTTACCTTGTGCACTTCCTTGTGATGGATAACCCCACCATTAAAACTGTCCTTTCCCACACGAAGCACTGAGGATACAGTGATAAACAAAACAGATGCCTCTCTGCCCTCATATTATTTTCAGCTTCTCAGAGACTGTAAGAATTGAGATAAGTAAATAATTTTGAGCACGATGAATGTTTTAAAAGGAAAATAGGGTTGTGATGAAGTATAATTGGAGTGTTAGGGTCATGGAACACTCCTTGAGGGGGTGGTATTTAAGCTGAAACCTGAGCAAGGGAGGAGGGGAGTTCAACTAAGTAAATGCGCATGTGCAGAGCTGGGAGGAAGAGAGGGCCAGCTAAGCCCTTCCTGCGGCTGGGCTGGAATACAGACTGTGAGGAGGGTGAAGACACACTATAAGGGCAGATGAAAGGTACAAAGCTACAGGATAATGTTCACTAGTCTTGAAAGTGGGGATTATGTCTTGAGGATCATGAAAAATCGCTGAAGAATTTTAAGAAAAGAGTGACAATCCATTTGTTTCCTAGAGAAAGCTTGAATTCAACCTAGGCCTGCCATCAGGCATAAGAACTAAAAAATAATTAAATGTCCACCTAAATCTCTTTTTAAATATGCCCACAGAGGAGCATGTGGGTGGCTCAGTCGTTAAGCGGCTGCCTTCAGCTCAGGTCATGATCCCAGAATCCTGGGATCCAGCCCCGCATAGGGCAGCTCCCCCCAACTCCATGTCTCAGCAGGAGGCCTGCTTCTTCCCCCTGTCCCACTCCCCCTGCTTGTGTTCCCTTTCTTACCATCTTTCTCTCTGTCAAATAAATAAAATCTTTTTTAAAAAATGCCCATAGGGGATTAAATTGAACAGAACATAGAGCATCCTAGCATTTTGTTTCATCATCTATCTCCCCACCAATCACAGGCATTTCACCATAAACGCTACTGTTGCCGTTGCTCGCACCCCTTTCCAAAATTGCTCCTGTATCTCCGTTTTCAAAACCACTCCTGCCTTTGTTTCTATCCTTCTCCTTTCATTCTACTGCTCTTTCTCAAGATGGACTTGGACAGGTATGACCTCAAGGCCTTGCCGAAATGCTTGCCAACACTCTGGCAGAATGTGGTCAGCAGGCAGCCTTCAGCTGTAGGCTCATTTCAGGAACTGCCTCACCCAGAGAGCAATCTCCTCTTCCTATCACCTTGCCCAGGGCAGCTCACATTTGGTGTTTGAGAGAGGTGGGGGATATACAGACCCTGCCCCAGCCATTTCAGCCCATGCTGGGTAACTCTGTGTGTCAATAAGCTCCTGGAGATCCTGGATGGGGGTGGAGGGCCAGGGTTCTCTGCACCTTTATCCTACCTCCATGGTAATTAGATTTCTGCCTTTGCCCAATCCTTTTGGTTCTTTTCTTCATTGTTTTGACCTTAATAAACCAGGCAGTGAGTCTCAGCAACTGCTTCCGGAGAACCTAGTCCATAAGACTCCCCATATTTTGCTCTTCAGGAGACAGTTCAGTCAAATCAGATATAAATGAATCCAGTTTTCCAAACTTAGTTTCTTTTATTTTTTCTGCACATTGTTCTAATCAAAAAGAAGGAATTTCAAGTCTTTTATTTTGAACACCAAAAATTCATGTGTATGTGTAGAGGACAGTTAGAAAGATAGTGAACTTGTGAATTTTCATATATTAATTTTTCGGTTCATACTATTCTTAGAATCTATGGATTATTTTTTCCATGAGCTTGCTTGCCAGGCACTGAAATTCCTGGAGCTGAAAGAACGGCACCAAATCCAGCACATTCTGCATCAAAATATCTGCCTTTTGTCCGACCCTGAAGGCAAATCCATTTTTACTCTCTTGATTCTCTAGCATTTGTGATGGACTATCATAGAACTGAGAGATAAAAATGGAAAGAACTTTTGGGAGAAGAATGCTACAAGGTTAACCCACATAACCAAGAATGGGAGTAGGTGAGGCTAGCATTTTTGTTTGGTGTGCTTTTTGGATGGTGGGAGGTGTAGGCAATGAATGAAAGGAACAGAGTTGGATTGGGAATGACAGTTGGAAGAAAATGAATATTTGAGAAAATTGCAAGGAGTTATGAACTTTTTGTTTATGAACTAAACTCTTTTTATGTGTATTGAGAGTTAGGAAAAATATTCTAGTTTATTTTATATTTGTGTGTGTGTGTATGTGTGTGTGTATTTGGACTAGAGCAGACTGCCTGTATCAGATTACCTGGACAGTATTAAACCTGATTCTGTGGTCCTACCTCTAGGGTTGTAGATAAAGTTTAGAGCAAGATTTTCAGTATCTTCTTCTTTGAATAAATATCCCAGTTATTTCTAGGGCACAGGATCCATATGCCATGTTATTTGAAGCACTGATGTAGGCCAGAAGCTAATCTTCAAATTGGGCAATTTTCACCCTGAAAACACACACACACACACACACACACACACACACACACACACAGGTTTTCTAGGGGATATGTAGGCATGTATGATTTTAAGGAATATATATCAAGGTCCTCAACTTTTGAGTGTAGACTTCCCTAAGGGTAATCATCCTGAAAAAGTCCATTGCTTACAAGTCTACCATTACTACCAATACTTTCACAATTGCTTTTTTCTCACTTTCTAAACGAGTCAAGTCGCATTTCTCCTGCTGGATGAATCTTGCCAGAAAGCATTGCCCTTAGGTATAAATCATACAGGCACTAAACAGAGGGACAATTCTGCAGCACATAATTGCTAAGAAAGAGACCCAAGAGAAAAAAACAAAAAGTCAGTAAGTCAGTGAGAAATACTGAAATTTTACTTCTATATGGAATCATGGCAGAATTCTGACTTTCAAAGGCTCTTGAAAGGCTCTTAGCTATTTCTGTTTTTCCTCTCCATCTGTCTACCTATTTCTCATCCATCCATAAATCTCTGTTTCTTTCTTATTTTCACATGTGAAAAAGTATTTATGATATGTGACATGTTCATTTGACATGTTCATTCTCTGCTGCTCAACTAATATGAGTTATAAATTATATTTATAAGTACTTCCATAAAGTGAATGAGTAAAATATGCAGGTCGAAAGTTTTAATTAAAATATACATTAAAAATCAATATACTATAAGCAATTAACCAGAAAACATATTTTGAAGCCATTAAAGTTAGGATGAAAAATCTTAGGTGACAAGTTAATATATGTTAGGAGTTAATTTTTAAAAATTATTTTAGTGAATACATGAGGCTATGCACGAGTATAAATACCTACTTGTATATGTATCTACAAATAATTTTTCTTTATCATGAAAAAGTCTAAGTGAAGTAGTACTAGTCCCAATAAAGGCTCTGCTTTATTTAGCCATTTGCAGATGTTGATGTCTTGAAATCAACTTTGTTCCAGGATCCCCTATTATTCTGACCTCATCTTCCCAGTCTAGCTGGGTCCTTGCCATGAAGTGCCCTGGCCTATGATTTTAGCCCATATTCTACCAGCAAATGCTTGGCCACATTTAACTGTAAGGAGAGCTGGAAAATATAGTTTCCAGATAGGTTCCTATTTCCCAGCTTATAAAAATTCAAGTCAGAAGAAGAGAAAAGTGATTTCAGGGGACATCTTAAAGCCTTGCCTCATAAAGTGAATTTACTAAAATATTTTTATTTGTTAGCCAGCACTTTATGAAGGACGTATTTTTTTATACATTGGCAAATACTGTTTATTAGTGTTTTATTTTTGTGTTTCTTAATATGTTAAGTGACATTGCCCTATAATTTTTCTTTTGTACCATGATTCTAGTTTTCATATAAAGACTATCGTAATTTCACAAATCAACTGGAATATTCCTTCTTTTTATAGTAATTGGAATAGGTTGTTAACTTTTGAAAATATAAGCATGATCTGTTCCTAGGTATGATAAAACTCACCTATAAGATCTCTGGAAATGGATTTTTTTTCAATATTCCTAAATTTTTTTTAAACAAATGATTTCATTGATTTAATTAATTGTTCCATTTGGGGTTTTCTGTTTCTTCTGAAATAGGTTTTGGTAAATTATAAAATTTTCTAGGAAGTTAGGCATTTTGTTAAAATTTTCAAATACATTGGAATAACATTAATTTATCATATTAGCTTGTGATTCTTAACAAGTTTCTTTGTTTGTTTTTTGTCTGACAAAAGCCTTGTAGCTGATCTAGTCTATAGAATAAGTTTGTCTTCACCTTCGTTCATATGATCCACTAAACACAACGATGCCAGAAATATAGGTGGTGAGTTGTGGACACTATACTGATCCTCTGGCAAGTTCTAATAAGAAAAACACAGTACACACTGGTAGGTATTGAAGCAAAGTCATGAGTTCTGCAAATTTCTATTCTGTTTTTACCAAAAAAGATCCTAATTTGCCATTGGACTTGGATAGAGTGAACTAGTAACTGGAACATCAATGACTATGCAACCTGAGCTGCCTATCATAATAAGCCATAAGGTGGAAATTCACAGCAGCACTTTTTCATCCAGTAGAAGTCGGATATTTAAAATTCAGTTTGATCAGGTCCTTAGGGCATGATTAAGTTGCATGGGCCTGTGGTTCAGACCTACTTGCCAATGGGCTCTAGTTTAAGATCTGTCAATGAGAAACCCTCATGTGAGACCTGCGTGACAGACATGAGAGGTCTCTTTCTCCAGCCTTAAGGGACAGATATACAGTCTTCTAGGTATTCTCCAGTGAATCACCTGCCTCAGTGCTGTACAGAGTTAAGTACATCCGTGACAGTTTCACTTGACTTCTGAAACCGCACAGAAAAACTGTAATAAAATAGTAAAAAAATATCCAAAATAGTCTAGGTGTTTTCAGGAGTTGTATTCTTTTATTACTTTTTCATGAAGTGCAGCTTCATGCATCAACAATAGCTCATTAATGGGAGTTATAGTATTTAGCATCATGGGTATCATGGGGTGCTGCAATGTGGAGTGAGCTCACTGCCCATTCCTAAACATGGTTATGACTTCTGTCTTGTCAGAGTATGATCTTCAGAGATCACTTTTACATTTCAATATCCTTTTAGAGAGTTCCTGGCATGGTCTTCAAATACTAGCAATGGAATTCATTGACAACAGTTTGTTCTATATTGAACTGGTAGTCAGTGGCCACAAGTAAGAGTAGCAACAGCATTCCAAGGATGAGTGAATGGTAACTTGCATGTATGTATGCCTGCAGCATGGGGCCTAAAGCCCAGGTGTATTGTTCTATTCATGTCTAGGACCCAGGCATACTGGCAGCAACAAGAGCTGATCATTAAACTCTTTTAAACTGTGGCTATCTGGCCTGGCACAGGGAATTCATAGCTCTAGGTCTCACAAAGAAAAATTTGGAAACCACTGCCCTAGACAATACCTAGTAGGTACCTGAACTAGGGTGTAATGTGGTAGATCTAAGTATGGGTTCTCATACAAGTAAAGGGGGCAAAAGAGCTGGCAACAGAGGAAAAAGAATGATTTGAATACAGGGAGCAGAGTAGACATGAAAATGATCAGAAAGTGAGAGAGATGAAAAATTACAGATGACTTTCCAGGTATAATCCCAATCATTAAGATATGGCAGCACTTCCTTGCCTGGAAGTCTATGTGCTAACACGACTTCCTCAGATATATATATTTTTTAGGTTAAACCTATTCAAACAGACATTTCACACTTATCCAAAGTTATCCCATGCCTAAGACACATGCCACAGTACTGAGAGAAAAACATTTAAATCTGTTAAGGGAGGATGAAAATGACCTCTTCAAACTACTCTTAAAGTCCGAAATTCTAAACCAACAGCATCCATCTGATTAGGATACTGAAACATCATCTCATCCAACAATTTCATGTTATAGATAAGGAAACTCTTTGTACAGTTACATTTTATGTAATTCAATAGCAATCTCAAGAAGGAATACTACAGCTCTAGATGAAAGGAAAGGACCCAAACCTTCATACAGACAGTATGAAAGAGAAGTCACTGCTCAGTGCAGCATGGTGTTAATTCTGATTCTCTTTACAACTGATGATAATTTAGATTTGGGAGAGATTTTTCCTTAAATATGCTTGTTTTTCTCACATGCTGTCTCAACAATTCAGCTATCCAATTACTTGCATGTGTTCATCCCAAAAGAGGCAGCTAGGTTAAAACCCACCTTGCGAATCTCAAATCTGGTTGCCATGGTAATGATATCCATTTTCCACCAATTGTGCACTCCTAGCTATCTTATGTGAGTATCACAGATTTCTCTCTCATGTCAAAGAACTATGATAGATTATGGAATTTTATGTATGTTATGGTATAGCTTATAATTCTTCTCCAGAGGTCATCTGATGGCTTGCATCTTATATTATGCATCAACATATCCCCCAATTTTTTTTTTCATTTGAAAAACGTTATAAATCTTATACTTTGATTTTGGTATAAGCTGACAATCATTTAATGCTTTAAAACTCCTCATTTTGGCCCAGTGAAGAAAAATTCAGAGAATAAATTCTGAGAACACAGTTTTACTTCCCATTAATACATGCAATAATTTTCCTGATGTATATAACTAGTCTATAAGCTCCCAGTGGGCAGAGAATGTGTTCCTATTCTTTGCTTCATCCTGAGAAACAAGAACACTATCTCGATACATATTTACTGAGATTAGACATGTCATATCTCAAGGCAATATTGATGAATACCTGCATGACATTCTCCTAATTCCTTACTACTTGCTTTAATAGCTTAAAAACCCCTCTGTCACTAGCATGTTTTGGAAGGACATCAAGTTTCAAGGAAGACAAAGATAGCAAGCCTGAGTAAAAATGTAATCTAATTCCAATCCATCAGCAGCATAATACTCATACGCTCTGTTTTTTTTTTTTTTTCCTGAGCATGCTAATGACAGTGTTCTATCATTCTAAGCATTTACCCTAAGTTGTTCCCTACGACTCTTCAGAGCAACTGCATTTTACACACGAGGACAGTAAGATGTATGGAGGATGGAACTACTTAAGTGAACACATAACTATATACAATTCACACTCACATGTACTGAATATCTTGCATTAGTTAGGTTATTTCTGGCTACAAGTTAAAAATCCACATTCATTCTCATTGTCGGGGCTAGGACAAGGATGGAGTTCAAAAGACAACCAGAGCACACATTTAATAAGGTGCTCACCCTCAAGTCTTCACTCTACTTCAAGTCCTGCCCCATCCTTTACATCCTGCTCTCTGCCCCCAGGCAGCTGCCCCATATGGACCGCATCAGAGTTCTCTTCCTTTCTCACTTCCCTATAGATTGAGCTTTTCCTACTTGATTTTAGCAGGAAATCAAAGTACAGAGTCCTGTCTATAAAGTAGCTTTGGATTCTTTCTTTAACAAATTTCCCAGAAGTTTATCAAGTTGTATTACATGAGGGCCACAAAACAGAGTGTGTTTTAAGAAGGTTGGGTGGAAACCAGCTGCAGTTGCTGTGTTGACTCAAAGCTGTGCTACCGTCTTAAAGGGATGGAGGGAACATCGCAGTCACACCGAGGGAAAGGGCTATATAGTACAGGAGTCTGGGTTACTGATGACACTCTGAGCCAAAAAAATGACCTTGTTTTCTTGAGAAAATAGTAAATATCCTTAGGGATTAGGTCGGTGTTGTTTGACTTCTCATTATTTGCAGCTAAAAAAAAAAAAATCCTAATTGATAATACTTTCTAATATCAACCTGTACTTTCCCTCACATAAGACACTTTATACTTTTAACCCCATTAAATCAAATCTCACAAGATACTGGAGGATTTTCTGTGACTAGCAAGGGAGGTAAGAAGTCCACACTAAATAAATATCTGTTAAATGATTGTCTGAAAGGTGGTGAAAAGCATATAATCTGGAATTAGACTTTCTGGGTTTCAGTTCTGATTCCTACTTTTAAGTGCTGTGGTTCCTGGATTGATAGATTTTACCTCATTATACCTCAAATTTGGTATTTGCAAAACAGAGATAAATACAGTAGCTATTTTGTGGTGTTTTAAGAGTCAAATAAATTAATAATAGTGAATATTTAGTTAGTTCTAGGAACACAATAACATTCAATAAATGCTTGCTATTATAAAGTGCCAAACTCTGTGAAAATTGCAGGTCATTTCAAGATTAAGGATATTAGCCTTCTGCCCAAAAAGAACTCATAATCTAGTAGAGGAAACTCATATGAAACCATGAGTTACTTGGCATTTTAGAGGTCTCCGTAATAGTTTATTAATAAGAAGAATGTACACCAATTTCTGCCTATGGGATATTGAAAAGTCTTCCCAATTAGAGGAGAAATCTCATGTTGTACTCACAGCCTTAGTCCATACTTCTACATGCAACATCAGAAAATGAAATAAAGGGAGGTAGTGTAAGGACCTATTTAGAAACTGTCCCTGCTCCCCTTCCCCCAGGGGATTTACTTGGAGACAACTCCTGGAAATCAGCCCAGGTAACAAAGCCCAGATACAAGGGTGGGTCAGGCTAGGTGGAAAATTCAACCAGTGGGAGGGATACATACTGGTTACCAAGGAGTATGGGCCCCGCCCTTTGGGAACTTTTTGGGCGCCAATCCCAATCAAGGTGTAATAGTCTGGTTCAAATGTCTACTAGGATAAATTGTAACTCAGTTGGTCACCTAGCATCACTGTGGAGTTTCCTGTATGTGTTACAATCTCATTGGTCACCTGTGCGTGGCCAGGCCCAACCGCATGGCCTTTGCCCTTAAAAGCTAGTCTGTGAAACAGAGAAGGGTTGCCCTCTCTTGTAAGAGGTGTGGCCCCGAACGTTTGTTTAGATTCTTTATGCTTGGTGCGAAATAAGGCTTTGCTTGACCTTCGCTTTGTATCAGTCTTGCTCCTTTAATCACAGACCCATTATTGGGGCATCACAGTAGAATATCTTGAAAGTACCATCAGAAACCATTGTCTCTTAAGAGTAAGTCCTAATATTTCCAGCTGAAAAACATGTTAAGAAATAAAGTGGGTGCAGGGTAAGACCTGATCAGGGAATTGTACCCTGTTCTTGGTTGCTCTTATATTTAGCAATTTCCAGCTGGAGAGACATCTTTATGAAGACTGTTAACCTTCTTCAAAAAAGACTACAATGAGAGGCATTATATAAACAGGGAAAGATACTCAGACAGCTGAGCCCCTCCAGATCTCAGGAATGTGAAAATGGGAGATTACAGACAAAGCAAAGCAGAAGGGTGGGGGGAGGAGAAGAAATTCAAGGGCCATCTGTCAGCTAAAAGGCTAGAAAAACAATGCAATACCAAGACATGCAACCTGAGTCTTGTCTTTTCCTTTGACTGATTCTCTGAATGCAGCTTTTTTAAATTCGGAAGAAAGAACTAATCTATCTCATTGTCTCAAGTGCTTCTAAAAACAAAACATTTACTCAGTGAACAATTAGGACCAACAGTACCTAACTGCTTGCCTTAGTACTTTGCCTTTGCTGCATTATATCTTACTGGGGGAGCTACTTCCTGTAAATTTCAAGATGATTATTCACATAAATAATTTTTTACATGAAATCATACTCTCACTATGATTATTTTGAAACCTTAAGCTATAGAAAATGTCTTTGTGTTTTCCACACTCTGTGAATCACTTCTTTTATTTATGAAAGGTAATCCCATCTCACACAGGTTTCTCCCACCGAGTCTGCCACTGGGGAAGGATGATGCCAAATGCACACATATAACATTTACAGCACACTTGTCAGTGCCATTACTTCTTTTTCTCCAATCATATTTTCTCAACCTCCACGATCCAGATTCATGACAATAGCCTGAGTCTTTTCATTCCTGAAGTCACTCTATACCCCAAATTATTAATTCTGTTAGCCAAACATAAATTCTTTTCCCTCAACTGCTCCACCACTATTAAAAGCAATTCCACCTCCAATCTTGTGACATCTCTGTTTACTTCTCCTCCATCTTCCCCCTGTTTTTATTACTGTCTATTTTCAGTTTGTATTTTTAGATGTTCTCTAATCAACAGCATTAATTGCATTGCACCTCTGCCTTTTGTCATCTGGAAAAATTTGGAAAAACAAATAAAAACCAAATAAACAACAATATGTCTTCTCTTTTCTATACCCTGATGCTATGGACTGTATCATTTTCCCTCCCAATTCATAGGGTTAGGCCCTAACCCCTAATATGATTTATTTGGAAACAGAGCTTCTAGGAGATAGTTAAGGTTAAATGAGGTTATGAGTGGAGTTCTAATCCAAAAGGATCTTAGAATCCTTTTCAGAAGAGGAAGAGAAACTCCCCTTTTCCTCCATGCAAACACGCTGAGAGGATGGCCATCCACAAGTTAGGAAGAGGCTCCTTACCTCTTGGTAAGGACTCCAGAAATGTGAGAAAAAAAATTTCTTTTATCTAAGCCACCTAGTCTATTGTATTTTGTTACGCTAGTTGCAGCTGACTAATAGACCTGGTAATTTAACATTCCTGGGAAAGAATCATACTACAAAGTTGATTAACGCAACTCATCACAGACTAAAACTATTAATGTATTGCTCTTGTCAATAAGTTTTTCCATCATCCGCAATGGATATATTAAACTCTGTCCCTTTCCCTCAAACATCCAAATCCACTTTCCTTTCTTTGTTGGATTTGCTTTAAAATGGGCTCCAAGGAATGTCCTCCCTGAAATTTGGAGATTTTTCCCACTCATAATGTGGAGGTGGATATATGATTTGTTTTGGACAATGGGGTAATAGCATACTAGATACAAGCAGAGCTTGAAAAGGATATATGTAGGGTTGTTTGTTTCCTTCAATATTAGTCTGCTTGGGTTGCCATAACAAAGTACCATAGACTGGGTAACTTAAATAAAGGAATTTAAGTTTCTCACAGTATTGGAGTCTGGAGATATGAAATCACAGTATTTCATGTCAGCATGATCAGGTTCTGGTGAAGTCTCTCTTCCTGGCCTGAAGACAGCCTCCTTCTCAATGTGTCCTTACACTAACTCTCTGGTATCTATTCTTATAAGGACACTAATCCTTACCCTTAAGATTCATTGAATCTTAGGGGCACCTGGATGGCTCAGTGGGTTGAGCCTCTGCCTTTGGCTTGGCTTGTGGTCTCAGGGTTCTGGGATCGAGTCCCACATGGGCTCTCTGCTTGGTGAGGAGCCTGCTTCCCCCTCTCTCTCTGCCTGTCTCTCTGCCTACATGTGATCTCTGTCTGTCAAATAAATAAAATCTTTAAAAAAAAAAGATCCATTGAATCTTAATTACTTCCATAATCTACAAATATAGTCATATTGGATAAGGTAAGTCATATTGGATAAAGCTTCAACATATATATTTAGTGCAGGGGATATTAATACATAATAGTTTCTTCTCCTAGAATATTGCTACCATCATTAGAACAAGCCTGAACCAGCCTACTAAAGGATGAGAGACAATATGGAGAGGCAATGAATTGAATCAGCTAAAGTTATCCTAGATTAATCAGCCCTCAGCTAACCTGATAGCTGATGGCAAACGCATGAGCAAGTCCAGCCACATTCAATGGAACCTAGCTGCATCAGCTGAATGAACTGCCTTGCCCTTCCAAAGACTGATAAGGAATAATAAATGTTTGCCATTTTAAGCTCCCAAAATTTGATATTAGTTGTTACTCAGCAATAACTGGCTGATAATATATCACCATTCTCAGAAGATCATATGATCTTTCATACAGAGTAAAAAAAAGCCACCAGACAGAAACTTTCTTTTCCTTATGTCCCCAGACTTACAAGTTACTGGAAATGATTCTGGCATTTCTCAATTTTTCCTCCTACATAAAAGAAGGTGTCTTTGTCCAAAGCCAAACATTCAATTTGTGTTCTGCACTTTGCCTCTAGTCAGCAAGCCACAATAGCCCTTGCAAAGATTGCTAAGGAAAACCTACATCACTCTTCAGTTCTCATTTGTTTGACCTCTTAGAACACAGCAAAAAATTCTCACCTCCCTAAAAAAACAAACAAACAAACAAAAATAACCCTCTTCTGCTGTGTTCCATAATACCACGAACTTTTTGTGTTCTTCTTCACTCCTCTCTGTTTATTCTTTCAATAGCTTCCTGGGTCTTCCTCTTCCATCCAGCTTTTTAATACAGGACTTCTTGAAGCCTTGGTCTTAAGATTTCTCCTCCAGTCATTCAGCTTTCTGCCTTTAGATGAGCTTTACATCTTCTGTCACTTCATATTGACCATGTCTGCATTTATATATCCAGATTTCTTCTCTAAGCTTCTAGGTCATGGAACTCCAGAATTCTATTCATATTCTTACTTGGCTATCTCAAAGACATCCCAAACTCAATATGTACACATCTCTCCTTGACATTTTCTCCATTTTACCAAGAACACATGGCATTCTTCAATTGTTACCCAGGTCAGTAAATGGCACCATCATCTACATGCAGTTGGGCAAAAGAGAACCACAATAATACTTTGATAACTTTTCTTTCTTCCTCCCATTTCCAACTCCTCTCCAAGCTGTATGAAGTGAATAGCTCATAGATACAGTACTGATTCCCTAGAATTGCCATATAATTTTTGGCACCCTCTATCTCTTTGCAGGATTCCAATGATTTTATTTAAATGCACATCTGTCTTTCTACTATAACACTAATTCCACTTAAGGGGTGTGCCAATGTGATCTTATTCATCATTTTATCTTCAGCAGTTAGTATACTATCTTGAAATTTATAAATATTCAAAAACAAATATTGAAGGAATAAAGGAATATAAATTTGAACTTTGAATACTTGTTTGAATATTTTAATCAGGTAGAAATTGTTTTATGTCTTGTCATGGAATATTGAATTTATGAATATTTAAGCATATAAAGCAAAAGTTATTAACCAGGGTTTATCTACATGTCCGTAGAATAACAGAGATTCTGTGTAGTCAAGAATCACTGCAAAAACCTATTTGCCTATTTAAGATTCTTATAAGACTTTGAGAAATGGTTATAATGTGAAACTTATGGGCACTTTGACATCAATTTTTACAGGGAAGAGGAAATACAGAGTGCTATAGTATAAGTAAAGAAAAAAATAGATGGGCTTTGGAGGCTGATGCTCAAGGGCTAGATTTACCATTTATCATAGTAATCTTAAATGATTTAACCTCTAATTGCCTCTTTTGTTTATATATGGAAGAATATTTTAAGCTTAATTATACCTTGAAACACTTGTTGAATATTAAAAAATAGAGCTACTGAGTCTCAAACTCAGAGCTTATGAAATGGAAGATAGGATATACGTGCATGATTTAAAACTTCACCAGCTAGGGGGCGCCTGGGTGGCTCAGTGGTTTAGGCCTCTGCTGGGGTCATGATCTCAGGGTCCTAGGATCGAGTCCTGCATCGGGCTCTCTGCTTGGCGGAGAGCCTGCTTCCTCTTCTCTCTCTCTCTGCCTGCCTTTCTGCCTGCTTGGTCTCTCTCTGTCAGATAAATAAATAAAATCTTTAAAAAAAAACACAAAAAACAAAAAACAAAAAACTTCACCAGCTAGGGGCACCTGGGTGGCTCAGTGGGTTAAACCTCTGCCTTTGGCTTGGGTCATGATCCCAGTGTCCTGGGATCGAGCCCCGAGTCGGGCTCTCTGCTCTGCAGGGAGCCTGCTTCCTCCCCTCTCTCTCTCTGCTTGCCTCTCTGCCTACTTGTGATTTCTCTCTGTCAAATAAATAAAATCTTAAAAAAAAAAAAAGTTAGTTTCCTGTTCTTTCACTCTTTCTCAGGATATTGGGAACAGTAAGCAAAATACTTTTGGAATAATGATATTTAAAAAATTACTGGGTTCAGTTCTAACTTTATCCCTTAATAGTTGAAAGAATGTAGGCAAGCCATAGAATTTCTTTACATGTTAGCTTTCTGTTTAACGAGAAAAACTAATATATGTTTATTTGGTCAGATGATAACCAATATTCTTGAAGAAATAAACAACTGAATCAGATAATCAATTCATTCAGTATTTTTTGAGCACTTACTTATGCTTGGTACTCTGATAAGAATTATAGATATAAAAAGAAAAAAAAATTGAACATGGTACTACCCTTCTGATACAAAAGATTTTTTTTTTTAAAGATAGGAAAAAAGGAACCAATTGTAATACATACCGCAATGTATAAATATACAAGTGGTTGAAACAGAAAATAATTGTGAAAAGGGGGCACTTAGGTGAAATAGTCATCAAGAACAGGCTCTTTAGGAAAGTTCCTTCTTATTATGAGATCTAGATAAGAGCTAGAAGAAAGCATAGTATGCTCAGGTGGAAAACAGGGCTTTGGACTGAGATTACTCTTTTCAGTTGAAACCTGGAAGAAGAGAAGGACTCAAAGAATGGACAAATTCAAATGTTTGGCCTTTTGTTAACCCTGATGCGATCAAGGCAACTGCCTCAGCCAAATTTGAAAAAAGCAGCAGATTTTGCCCTTTCAAGCAGTAAGATATGCCAATGCCACCCACTGGTATTTGATTTTCACCTTTTAACAAGGATGTCTTAGATTCTTTTATCATCAGTGGTTTCCAGAGACCTCTCACATTGTGTTCATTTTATTCACCAAATGGAAACCAACAATGTTGAGTGGGATCCAACTGATCTCTGGGAAGAGTAATATTGTGGATTCTGTCATAAAAGTTACAAATGCCAAGATTTTCTAGAAAATTAGGTTAGCTTTGTCCAGGCAATATCACGCAAGTCATGGTGCTGTTCTTCTTCTCTATTTTTTTTTTCATTTCAAATAATATATAAATATTTATGCAAGCAAACATTTTCATATTTTTTCCTTGATCCTCATCCCTATCGATTGGTTCACAAAAGGACAGAAGGGAGGTCCTTACGGAAAGTGTCTATTATACAATCTCACCAGTTCTGCTGCATGCTAACAGAAAAAGAAAGAATTTGGAATTCATCTTGGAAGGTTTCAGGTCCCCAGGTGTTCTGAGTCATCTTTTTCTGATTAGTGGAAAGACAGCATTTTAATAAGAGAGTCTCTGTAGATGCAGCATCTTTGCCATAGCCAGAGAGCTTGCCTTTGTTATGCCACCCTGCCCTGGGGAAAGGATTGAAGAATGGTCTCATTTATAGGAAAAAAAAAAATGTATAGACGTTGCTCTTATCTCAAGAGTTCATAAAGCTCCAGGTGTTCCTTCAAAATTCAATCAAACATGAGGCATTAAAATATAAAGCCACATTTACATTATCATAACAAAATTATTTGCAGTGTTATATCCGTAGGTTCTATGAAGCCCAAAAGAAATGTTTCTAGAATTTTCATGTCCATAAAATACAGTTTGTTCCTTGGTTCATTCATTCATTTAGTCATTCAACAAACATATTTTTGTGCCTACTGAGTGCCAGGCACTGTGCTGGGCACTGGGGATCCATTGAATGATGTGGACATGTTGAATGTCCTGGAGGAGGAGGCGGTTCTTAAATAACTCAATAAAATAATTATGGATTCTTTAAATCCTCTGAAGCAGCACAGAATTTTTGTGAGACTAGCTGAGAGTAAAGAATGGCTGTCAGAAAAATCATTCTCTAAGGAAAGGATATTTAAACACCTACACAAGGGATCAATAGGAACTTGTGAGGTAAATAGGAGTGGCACTGGGGACAGGGAAACCATTTTTTATAAGCCCGGTGAATGACCAACTTTGTGCAGATGTCCCTGTGAAGAGAGAAAGTGCTTGGGAAATCCAAAAATTTGAAAGGAATATTTTGCAGAGGTCTGGTAAGCAAACAAATGATTGTCTGGAAGTAGGCTGAACCATAGAAGGCATACATGTTAAGGAATTTGTATCCTATCATAAGGGCAGTCGGAAGCCACTGAATATTTTTGAGTAGAGGAGCTACATATTTTGAAAATATGTTATCCGTTGTGGTTTTTTCATTTGTTTTTATTTGAGAGGAGAGAGAGAGAGAGAGCAAGAGAGGGGGTAGGGGCAGAGGGAGAAGGAGAAGCAGGTTCCCCACAGAGCAGGGAGCCCCATGTAGGACTTGATCCCAGGGCCTGAGACCACGACCTGAGCCGAAGGCAGACACTCAACCGACTGAGCCACCCAGGCACCCTAATACGTTATACGTTTTAAAGAAAGATCACTCTGAGTGTTAGGTGAAGAGTACATGTGCATATGTGATCTGTGCTGGGAAAATATATATTATTACTGAAGTTTAATTACTTAACCATGTGGTAAAATGCCTTTGGTTAGAAGTCAGCTAAGTTAGCCTAGAATACAAGCTCTTCCATTACATAAGATACTTTAAAAATTGTAAATTTTTAAATAACACCAAGGAATGGGCATTCGCTCTGAAAATTTTTAATGAAAACACGTTTCCTATATCAATCCCAAATAGGTCATTCATATAACAAATATGTAGCACTTAAAATGGTAAACACACATTTCACCTTGTTTTCTTCCCGTACATTTACACCAGCACTTCCCAAAGTGAGTTCCCAGTCCAGCAGCATCAGCATCAAGTGGGAACTTGATATAAATTAAATTCTCAGGCCCCTTTCCACACTTCCTGAATGAGCCCTTCAAGTGACAGTTTGAGAAATGCTAAAGTTGGAGAATAATCAATATATACAAATGATGTCCACAAGCAAATATTGTTGAATTTTCTAAGATAGAAAATTCTTATGTTTGCTTATAGTCTATGAATTAATATACTTTTAACATTCATAGACATAAGTGCTAGAGGATTTCATATCTATTTAGGATAACTCATTCCACAGAATGAAACCATTCTTTAACTGAAACCCAGAGAGAGTAAAAGTCTTGCTCTGGTCATAAAGTATTTAAAGGAAAAGACATTGAGATCAGACAAACTTGGGTTTGAGTTTTTATCTGTCACATATCAAATGTATGACCTTTAATTTTTTCTGGACTCAGTTTCTTCACTAAAACTTAAAGTTAAAAAGAGAATTTATTTCATACTGGTGCTATGAGGATTAAATGAGATAATATTGATGAAGCATATTACCCACTATTTGTACGTAAGAAGTACTTGATAAATGATAGCAATTCATTGGTTCAAGGAAATTTATTTCCCTCATGTTTTCCTGTTTCTCTGAGTGGAATGTCTTAAAAATGCATATGCATGTTTGTTTTAGCCATGATTCTACTCTTTTTCAGAAAAGCTGTCACTATATCAATGGTGTCTTGCACAACCGATGATAGCATGGAATTGTGTAAATATGTCATTACCACTATTGCTGTTGTTTTATCGATTCCAATGCTCAGAACTCTTGATGACTAGTTAAACTCTCATTTTTATGGAAGAGATCAAATGACAACATTTGGGGGGAATGATGACCAGGTCTCTATCTTTGTTGTCTTAAGTTTTTATACCATCTACTCCTTCGGTCTGGTAAGCTCATTCCCTTAATACTTGTATAGCTGGTTTCTTCTAATTATCTTTACTTCTACTTAAATATTCATTTCCTTGTAAAGGATTTTTCTGATCAACCATTCTTAAACAGCCACTATAGATATTCCTTATTCTTTTCTTTTCTTTCTTTTCCTTTTTTCCCCTTTCTTGCTTGTTTTGCTTTGCTGGTCTCCCCTATTAAAGAGTAAGGACCTTGAGAATTCAAAGGTATAATCGGAGTGTCTAAAATAAAAGGAGCTTAATAAATATTTGTTGAATGACTGGGCTGAGGTTGGAATGGGGGCTTAGCAAGATATTGATAAATGCACCACACAGTGAAGAAGTTGGTCTGGGTTATGGTTACTAGTGAGTCTCCAGCAAGAGTGATAAGAGCTTTTATTGAATGTTCCCTCTGTCACATATTATGGGAAACATTTTACATACCCAAAGCATTTAAACAGTCTTATAAAGCCATTAATTTCATTTTATAGGTAAAGAATCTAAGGCTTATGAAAGAGAAGTTTCCCAAATTTACAGAACCAAGAGGATGTAGATCCTCATCTTCAACTAAGATAGTCATCACCCCTCCAAGAGCCTATGCCATTGCATTCCAGTTCTCCCAAAATACCAAGAGCAGAAGTAATGATTAAGATGACTGGTGAAAGGGGAAGAGTTAAAAGTTTGTGCTGCAAATGAATAAGTCCTGTCCAGAATTATGAGACAGAAAACTGGTATCTGGGAAACTGATGCTCAGAGGGAGGTTTCAGTGTCATTACTAGTGGGCCTGATGTTCAAAGCTAGATCGTGTTTCTCTCCTATGGAACATAAAAAAAAACCTCAAAGAAATCAGCATTAGATAAGGTCATTCTGAGGCCATCATAAAGTAGCACAAAAACTTGGTCACTGTACAATTCACACAATACCAAACACCCCTTACTCTTGGCCAAATGAGGGATTGCTATTTCTTTACAATTAAAGATTTATCCTTATGCTAGTCCCCCTTATCAATAAATAGAATTTATTGAAATATTTAGTCAAAAATATTCTCCCACTTTAAAACAGACCATATCTAGAGCAAACCTGTACTTCCTTAGACAATCCCCCCAGATTAACCTATCAAAGCCCAAATCCTCTAATATGTTATTTCCAATATCATCTTAGATACCTTATGATTCCCCATATACTACATTTCCCTTGGTTACAATGAGGAATAAACCCACTTGTTCAACAATAGGCACATTTCTGGAGATCTTTGGCCAGAGGGGATTGACAATTATGATAGCTGATAGATGAATAGGAAGCTAAGGAAAGTGAGTTATTTTTATGTGTTTAGACACTTGGATAGTTTTGGAATATCTGCCTTTTTAAAGAGACTGTTCATTCTAAAATCCCACATCTCTTATGTTTTTGTCAGACTCTTTAAATAGGAATGTTAAGTTTTTCTTCTTGATCAAGAGTCACATTATCTGCTAATGAATATCAAACTATTTTCCAGATGGGTTTGGAAAGGCCATTTTAAGCCCTTTAGAGACCCTCCTGAAAACCAAGTGAAAGCTATACCTTCATCCCATATTAAATATATTTTTTTTGCCCTGAACATCTAAAAGAATTCTTGTTATTTTACTTTTGAAATTATTTAGTGCTGAGAATCTAATTTCATTTATGGTTGACTGATTTTTTTTTAACAATTATTTCACAAATCTGAGAGATCATTCACTGTGAGAAACTGAATGTTTATGTTACTTTAAAATGTAGTGAAGATCTTATAAATACTAAATCTAGCAGTTAATGAAATTGACACAATAATATGTTTACTTACATGTTTATTCATTTTTTATTTTGTGGTTTAGATTTCAATTCAATAATTTTGCCTATTTTTCAGGTCTCAGATATTTTCCTATACCTTAGACTTCCTCTTTTTTTTTTTTTAAGATTTTATTTATTTATTTGACAGACACAGATCACAAGTAGGCTGAGAGGCAGGCAGAGAGAGAGGGGGAAGCAGGCTCCCTGCCAAGCAGAGAGCCCGATGCAGGGCTTGATCCCAGGACCCTGGGATCATGACCTGAGCTGAAGGCAGAGGCTTTAACCTACTGAGCCATCCAGGCGTCCCTAGACCTCTTTTTTATCTAATGGTTAAAATGACCCTTTGTCTAGGTACACTTTAGATAGTTCCTGCTGTTTGTCCTTAGAGATCTTTGGCCAGAGGGGATTATGTGACAATTATTTAGCTACTTTATTCATTCACTCATCCATTCATTTATATTTAAAACCTCAAATGTTAGAAAAGTTATAAGTAGAATATAAGATATATTTTTGATCCTGAATAATTTTGAGATCAAATGTTCAACTTGATGTACTATCACTCCATCATTCTTTCAATGGTATTAACTACAAACCATACAAAACCTACATAATCCCAATATACCCATCAACCTCAGGAGATTAACACTGATAAATTACTACCATCTATTCCTTAGATCCCATTCGAGTTTTTCCAGTGTCCCAATAGAGACGTCGGTAGCACAATCATTCAGTCCAGAATCATGCATTGCCTTTTGTTAGGTCTCTTTTGTCTCCTTTAGTTTAAACTAGCTTCTAGGTCTTTCATTAATTTTTATGAATTTGCATTTTTAGAAATTACAGGCCAGTTGTTCTGTGGTATTTCTTTTGATTTGTGGCTATGTGATGCTTCCTACTTAACAATATTAAGTCTACCTCTTTGTGAAGAGTAGCACAGAAGTGACACTATGTTGTAATGTAATGTATCAGGTAACACACAGACTCAAGTTGTCCCATAACTGATGATGTACACTTCAATTATGTGACTAAGATGTTGTGTGCCAGGCTTTTTCATTATAAAAGCTATAATTTATCCACTGTTAAATCACTCTATATTTGTTTTATTATGTATTTTGTAGGAAGCTACTTTAAAACTCTATAACTATTTCACTCCTTATTATAATTACTGTCAGTTTGTCTATTAAAACCATGAATTCATAGATACCTCCAATTCCAATTCAATACCATAGAGTTTGTGACACTTTTACGCTTTCATATTTGTAATTCCATTCTCTAACAGTGAGAACCCTGGCTCCTATTATCCTTAATATGTATATTTATTCAGTCAATCACCCTGTATTTAACCTTCTCCAATCATTTTTACTGTCTCTGACTGGCCTAGATGGTCTCCTAACCCTCTGTGAGCTCTGTATCTTCATGTTGCATAGAACTCCTGTATGAACAGCCTCCTTCCCCTGTTCAATAGCCTACTCTGTCTCAACAAATGGCTTTAAAGCTAATTTGTCTTAGAATGATAACTTCAGGAATGAAAGGGGGGAAACAGGACTGAAGAGAAAAAAAATAATTTTCTCTTTCTAAGGAAAGTCATGAAGAAGGCCTATCTGTCATGTTTGTGTTTACATCAACAGGAAGCTTTCTTTTCTAGAATTTTCTTACTCCTTTCTTGCTCCCCTCCCCCACAATTAAATTAATGGTCAGGCATGCATACTACCTCATCAAAGTGTCCTTACTTCATTAGAGGCTTCTGATATTTTACATGTATATCAATAAATTACAACTACATATGCACCTAACTAATAATGGTTTATGTTATTATATTTTATACCTCTTTATTCACTGGGGGAGGGCCTTATTTATAGAGTTACAACTCACAGATATACCATACTCAGTTTTAATGTATTCCAGAGAGAATATGATACTTCTTATCATATAATGAATTTTGTGAATGATTTAATTAGAGTAGATTTAAATTATCTTTATAAGAAAGTCACTTTAATTACTTATATTATATCCCTTCTTAAATAGGAGACGATGGGAGGCTTTAAGCTTGGGCAATGCAAACTGTCACTAAGCTTTTATTATCTTTATAATAACTTGTTATCTCTATGTTCTCATAGGAGTATGTCTTCTAACTTGTGTATTGTGATGAGTTAAGAGACTGAGACCTTCTTTTGCACAGAAAAAGAAACTATCAACGAAACAAAAAGGCAAACTGGTGAAAACAAGACGATATTTGCAAATGATGTTAATGAGATAATATCCATAACACATAAAGAACTTATATAACTCAACACCAAAAACAAACAATCTGATTAAAAATGAGCAGAGGACCTAAAGAGACATATTTTCCAAAGAAGACATACAAGTATCCAACAGACTCATGAAAAGATGCTAAATATTACTAATCATCAGGAATATCCTAAGCAAAACCACAATGAGACATCACCTCACATAAGTCAAATGTCTAGTACCAAAAAGACAAGAAATAACAAGTGTTTGTGAGGATGTGGGATAAAAGGGAACCCTCATATACTGCTGGATGAGAATGTAAATTGGTGCAGCTACTGAGGAAAACAGTTTGGATATTCCTAAAAAATTTAAAAATAGAATTACCGTATGATCCAAGAAATTTACCCAAAGAAAACAAAAACTCTATTCCAAACAGACATCTGCATCTCTATGTTTATTGCAGCATTATTTATAATAGTCAAGATATGGAAGCAACTGAATTGTCCACTGAGAAATGAATGGATAACGACAATGTGATATATTCTTACAATGGAACATTGCTCAGCAATGAAAAAGAATGAGATCTTACCTTTTGTAACAGCATGGATGGACCTAGAGGGTATTATGCTAAATGAAATAAGTCAAACAGAAAAAGACAAATAATATATGACTTCACTCACTTGTGGAATATACAAAACAAATTAACCACCAAAAAGCAAACTCTTAAATATATAGAACAAACCGGTGGTTGCCAAAGGGCAGGTGGTTGGGAAGGATGAGCTAAAGGAGAATGAAAGGTATGAACTTCTAGTTATAAAACAAGTAAGTCACAGGACTGAAAAGTACAGCATGGGGAGTATAGTCAATAAGGTTGTATGGTGATAGATGTTAACTATACTCATTGTGGTGAGCACTGAGTATAGAATTGTTGAGTCAGTGTATTGTACACAAGAAACTGATTAAATATTGTATATTAATTACACTTCAACATTTTAAAAAAGAGGTGGAAAGGGGGCATGCCTGAGTAGCTTTGTTGTTTAAGCATCCAACTTCATTTTGACTCAGGTCATGATCTCAAGGTTGTGATGGAGCCCCATCTTGGGCTCTGCTAGCATGGAACCTGCTTAAGATTCTCTATCTCCCTCTCCCTTTGCCCCTTCACCACAACTTGTGCTCACACACACATACTCATTCTCTCAAAAGAAAAAAAAAGAGAGAGAGAGAGAGAGAGGTAGAAAGGAAAGGAAAATAAAATTGCATGTGATACTGGAAAAAAAAAAAAAAAGGTTGAGACCTTAACAAATATTCATAAAATATTAATAGTGTATTTACTCTTTGAACTCAATCCACTGTTAAGTTTAAATACAGTTCAAATATTGTATGGCATGTCTTATGATTATTGTACTAAGTTACATAGTGTCTATAAATGCCTACCTAGTAGATGTGAGTACTCACCAAATTGGAGTATTTTCATTATTAGCATTATCAATCTCACTACTGAAGGTAGAATTGAGGATGACAGAACTTAGATTTATTGAATTATAGTTGTTTTCTTCTCTTCAGTTCATTGTTACCCTGAGTTTAACAATGTCCATGTCTTATAATACTGCAGTGACATATATAATAAGTAAGCTATAGAAATAACCAATATATTATCTTTAACAGAAAAGACACTAAAGCTTACAGTTTTTTGTCAGGAGAAACTTTCCTGTGTCTCTTGGATTACTGTGAAGAATTGACAGCTTCCTTTCCAGACTATCTTTTCAAGTGTATCCGTACAGCAAATAGCATTGGAAGAAGCTATCTCCTTGTAGAGCAGAGGACAGATTTATTTCCAGATGAGGATAATAAAAATAATGTCTTCTTTATGGCAAAAGTTGGGAAGTTTGTCAGCAACGCATTCATATGATGGGGATTTCCTAAACTTGGTTTCTCAGCAGTGACACATACACCCTGTACACACTGCATCCATCTGGGAACTAGATCATGGAATCACATTCATGGAACTAGAGAGATGGGGGCAAAGGGAACTAATGCCAATACTGAAATTCATACTTCTGCTTGCCTCTGGAGTCTTCTGTCCTCTGTCATAATCTACAAAAATGTGACAGGCTTACTTGTTAAATTTCAAGGAGGGTAAAAAATCTAATATCCTTCACAGTTATCAACTCTTTTTAATACTATTTTTGGTCTCTGGTCCCATTCTCAATTCTCACACTGTAAATTTATGAATTTTGTTGTACACAATCATGGAAAAATATCTTTAGACACTTTGCTTTGATTTTTCAAAGATTAATCTAATAAACCAATAATCCAGTTGATAGATATCTGAGGCAACCATTATGAATCTGGTATGATTCAAGGCGAAACATGCATAAATAATGTCAGAGAGAGAGAGAGAGGAAAAACTCCTTTTAAGTCAGGCTTCTTGTAGCCTCTCTACATTTTTGGCAGCTTTGCTCCTCCTCATAATGTTGAGATGATTAACGGCCCATTCTAGATGCCTCATGTGCTTGCTTTACAGGAATGCTTATGGTAGCTAAATAGCCACATTTCTAGGAGACTCACATTTTTCAATAAGCTCTGTAGAGTCCAATAGCAAACCTTCTTCAGAACTTCCAGGTTCATCTTAATCTGTAATTAAGAACTGTAATGCCACCTTCAGAAGAAGGTTTCCCCCTTCTATCAAGATCAGAGAATTTATAACCCATAGTTCCTATTAGAGACCCTATGATTCTATGATTTCTATTGAGTGAAAGGACAGGTCATCATGAACTTAAGGCTGTTTTAATAAAATATTATAACCAGACATGGGCCCTCAAAACATAGACTCACTTCATTAACACAAGACCTTTGATAGACTAATTCCTAGCTTCTAAAATTCTTAATAACGTAATTATTCTGGTGCCTCTCAGGGACAAGTGAAAAATATAACTACACAATGATTTTTATGAAGGCATACTCACTGACAAAATGGAATTTTATTGCTTTAATGAAGACAAAGAATAGCATTTGGTTTCATTGATCTTGATGGGTCACATGCTTTAAATCCCCAGGAGTGCAGTCCCACACCCTTGGCAAGAGGGATTTCTTTCCAAAATTATAGGCTGCCCTTGGTGAGGTGATGGCTAACACTCACTTCGTGATTGAACAAATTTGTATTGAACTCTTTCTGCATGCCTAATATTGTGCTGAGCCCTGAGGGCCATAGTGGTGTACAGATTCATACGTTGTTTTCACTGAGTTCACAGTTGGATAAACTAACAATTACCAACTGTAAAACTCTAATTTGGTAAGAGCTATACATGACAAGGATGTACAATATGAAACGAAAGAGCAAGGTTATTAAAAGGATTTTTGTCATGTGTCAAAGAGCTCACGTTCTATCCATATCCCTCCTTAACCAATTCCAGCATTCTTCTTCCTCTGAAAAAATGGAATAATAACACCTTCCACTTAGGGTGATAATGGATCTTTACAGAATAGATGCCAAATAGATTTTGATTTCTTTTCCTTTTCCTTATGAGTGCAAGAAGGATAATGTCCAAAGTGTCTTCTCTAATGTTATGAGTCTATTTGAAGATAACACAGAGAAATGATACATTGTCAAATAAGACCTATTAAGAAGTTAATGTAGCAGAGGCCTGATACACGTGAGGTCTGCTATTAATTAGAAATCAGCAACAACTTTAATGGGTTGAAGTGACAAAATAAGAAGGAATATGGGGGGAAATATTACAATGTCAAGTTTTACATAATCTGTAAAGTTTCTTCTCCTGGGTCCAGGTAATACTGGGACATTTCTTGCCTTTTATGACATGAAGGACACCATTTAGTTCATAAAATATTTTAAGATTTTTGAATCAAAAAAGTTTTTTCTTGCTTTCCTCACCTGTATGTCACTAAGCAGGGGAAGTGAAAGAACATGGCTACTGGAGGAAGGTGGTTCTGGTCTGGGATAATGTAACTTGTATTCTCTGTCACTATTCTGCCTCTTCATGCCTTAGGTTAGGAATAGCCCCTTCTACATCTTGTACTTAAAACTTGCCTGGGGATGCCACCGTTTTCTAGAATTTCACAGCTGGATCTCAGCCAGTTTCACTGGATGTCAGTAAATGACAAAAATAAGTCTCTTACTTTTCTTGTTCGTAGTTGCTGTGCTTCAGCTCTCTTTCCTCAGGCTCTAAGACCATCCATTCTATGTACATGCCCAGTACAAAAGATTAATGGTGGAGCAGCTCTCCAACCAGCGAGGCTGACTCCATTCTGGACTTGGGACACGACTCATCTTTCTCTTCTAGGACCAAGGAGTATTGTGTGTGATGGTAAAGAGGTTGCCCATGAGCCAGATGCAGTTTGAGGTCTGGAGGGTTCCTGTGTATTAAGCTATCCATGAATCTCCCCTGAATGCCCCAGTCCCTGGTGATCTCCCTTCCGGCAAACTTATCAAGGTTGTCTCTTCATCTTCCTTTGCATATAATTATATGATTTGGGGATAATTTTTAATAAGCTAACTACAGAATAAAATAAAAAGCTTTAGACTGACAATTCAGAGTCTTAAAAAAATGTCTGACTTCAACTTACCCTTCAAATTTGTCCACAATCTCCAATCCTCTCACTTCAAGGCCCAATAACCCTTTATATTCTTCACATTGTATGTCTTATTCTTAATTCCCGACCATCTACTTTCAGCATGGCGCCAAAGTGCTTTTTAACAAATTACAAGCCATACCATGTCACTCCTCTGTGCAAACCCTCTAATAGCTTTCTTTGCCACTCAGAAAAACCCCCATTACCTTTATCATAGCTCAGGGGGCCCTTTGCGATCAGCCCCATCCTTTACCCTCTCCAAGACTTCACTTTTACCTTCCTACACTAACCACACTGGCTTTTTTTTTTTTTTTCTCAATATACTAAATATATTTCTTCCTCAGGTTCTTTCCATTTGTTGATGTTTGGACTGGGTTTTGTTTGTTTGTTTTTAGTATCAACCTTACTCTTATTCATTTCAATTCCTTCTGGTCTCAACTCAAAATGTTGCCTGATGGAACAGTTTTCATTAACAAGCCATCTAAACTACTATGCTCCATTCTGCCTCCCACCACTTACCACCTTCTAGCTCCTTGCCCTCTTTTATCTTTCTCGTGACACTTAGCACTATCTTATACAATATATATTTTGTAATTTGTGTACATGCATATTTAGCTTCTCTTTAAAGCCAAGAAGTTTGAGACCAGGAACAGTGTCTTACTCATTTTTCTATTTCTATCTCTAGCATAAAATAATATACTTGGCAGATAGTTTGGCCCTGATGTAATCTTCTGGAATGATTACATAAATGAATAAATAAATGTCAAATGTTTTCCTTTCCCATTCATTTCCTTAGACATTTCATTCTCCATGCATGCCACTCTCTCTCCTTTTTACTCGATTAGTGACCTTTTCTTCTAATTTTGCCCAAGTCCCATGTTTTCTGCATTACCTATAATAAAATAATATTATGCATTGTGAGCTTTCCCTTCTATGAGTTCTTACAGAAAGAATTTTGAATGTCAAATGTATTTGGAAATTATGAAACAATATTATTTTCCTAAAAGTAAATTCCAAGATTTTTGAAGCCAAGTATTCTGTTTTTTTGTACCTCCACTTTCTTCTTTGCTTCTAAAATTTGAGAATATTTTATTGAATTTGATTATTTCCACATACACTCATAAGATCTACAACCCTAATTAGTCATTCCCAAAATAGTACTTTAGATATTATCAGCCACGGATTATTCTATCTTAGGCACAATGAACTTTGTGTCTATCTGTGTATGAACATAGCATATTCAACATAAAATAATCAATTAGTACATGTGGTTATTCTGGTCCTTGATCAGTTGCAATGACTACAGAATTCAGACAGACTGGAATTTAAATAACTGAAAGGTTTTATTAGGCCTGAACCATTTGTAGTAATGATCTAGGCAACTCTATAAACTTGAAGTAACTTCTAAATCATTGCAGAAAGATTATAGTTACCATAATGCCACTATGGATTTTTAAAATATTTTCTTTAAAGAGCAATAATTTTTATTTGAAAACATTAATGTAACCTCTTTCTAGTCCAAATTACCATTACATTTCAATAACTTCTCTTTGTTTTTTTTATTACCCATTTTAGTTCATATTAGTGTAAAAATCTGTTGTGTTTCATATTGAAAATTCTTCAATTGAAGGCCTAAATCTTGAAGGTGGAACATAAGGAAAACAATAGGGTAGTTGTACAAATTAAATGAAAAATTTATATAAAACATTCAAGTTCTGATATATAGTGGAAATTTAATAAAAATGAGCTATTCTTAATACTATTATTTATCATCAATAAAAATGGTGTGCTAAATAGATATCTATAGATATAGGATGGATGGATGGATGGGTGGATGGGTGGATGGTTGGATGGAATTGATGGGGTAGATCCAAAATAGAAGACTTCTCATGCTAGCTTTTAAAAATTCAGTATTCCTCTGGAGGAGATGCAGATAAACATACATGTGTTTTTGTTTTTGTTCATCCTATTAGGTCTTGTATAGATGATGCATGGTTGATGAAGAGTTTGTAAAGATTGACTGAGCAATGGACAGGGATTTATAATAATTGAGCCCTTGTGAACATGTCATATATCTTTTAATCTTCATAGTGGTTCTATTCAGTAGAACGGGTTTTTTAAATTTTCAATTATAAATGAAGATTCTGGTGGTTTAGGGACATGAAAATGATTTGCCTAAGGTTTCATTTAAGTGGAAAAGATAAGACTGTCTCTAGCACTCTTTCTACTTCATCTTAATGCTTCTCATTAAGCTCTGCCAAAGGGTGGTTTGCTTTCTTGAATCATTTTCAAACTGGTTAAGTTTTGTGTGAAACACATGGTTTAAAACATAGGGCATATCTTGGTTTTCTCTGGGAGTTTGGACTAAGGTAACTTTCTAATCTGTTAAGTCCTTATATTAAGGTATAGTAAGTGCTAGAGACTGAATGTTTGTATCACCCCAAAATTCATAAGTTGAAATACAAATTTCAATGTGACTATACTTGGAAGTGAGGCCTTTAGGAGGTGCTTAGGTCATCAGTGAGGAACTCTCATGAATGCCATTAGTGCTCTCAAAAAGGAGACCAGAGAGTTTCCTTGTTCCTCCTCTATTGTGAGGACACAAAGAAAAGATAGCATTCTCTTTGTCTTTGTTTTTATTATTACCCATTATAGTTCACTTATGACCAGTACCAAGTCCTTCACTTATGAAGGAACAGGAAGCAGTCCTTCATCAGATACGAAATCTTTCAATGCCTTGATTTTGGACTTCTCAGCCTCCAGAATTGTGAGAAATAAAGGTATGTTGTTTGTAAGCCACCCAGTTCATGGTATTGTGTTATAGCAGCTTGAACTAAGACAGGGATGTGAAAGAATTAGACCCATTTGTGAAAAGCCCTTGAAAATATCCGGTAGGCAAGAATAACTATACTGTGGACAATTCATTTTAATTTGTATTATAAATATTCAAACAATTTGCCCTTCACTGACATATTCTGATCTTGGTGTTGGTCATACCTTAACAGAGAAAAAAGATTATAATTTTTAAATGTCAAAATGACAAGTCAGGTTTATTGTACTTTTTTCTATTAACTCTACACTGTATGTTTACTCTATGAGATGAAATCCAAGTTTGTTTTATAATACTTAAAACCAAACATCTAAATGAATTTGGTCATGAAAATTTCATCATTCTTCTTAAGGGTCAGAAATAGTTTGCTATAGGCTTTACCTCAGATAAACTGCTTCTAGAAACACTAACCTGACCATGGAGATGCAAACCTATCACAGTTTTTTTAAGTGTTAAAACATTGACTTTTGTCATAACAACAACAAAATATTTTGATAGGAATGTGGGTTACTTCATTTAACTCTTCACAGTAAGTCTGGGAGAAAAGAACTATATAATCCATATGTGAAACACAGGACTTTGTAAGCCATTTCCATATGAGACAACTAAGACTTAAAGGGGTCAAATACACGAGCAAGGTCATACAATGTGGGTAGGGGAGCTCTGTATCCCATCTCTAGTGCATCAAAAACCATGTTCTTAAATAACTGTGTTTCACATTAATAGGTAAGGGAAGAAAGCAACATAGTACTTATATACCAGAACCTGGGAGGATTAGAAACCACTATTTTCAAGGATATCAAATAACGTGAACTAAACCGAAGGTAGGAGAATAATTGAAGATAAGAGAAAACAGATTCATTTGCTTCCAAATCTGTTATAAATTAGTAGCTTCTTTGGGAGAATTACCCCTTTCTTTTTTTCATTAAATATAAAATATAATTAAGCACATATCAAGAATGATAATATATAATGCTTAGCCATGTAGCAAATTAGTGACTTCTCCACATTTTTAGGATCATATTATAGTACAATTTGGAAGAAGATGATAAGATAACTGTATAACATATTTTTGTTTTATTAATGGTTCTCGCTGCTTCTTTGTGACCCTGTTTTGATTTGTGGGCTTCTTAGCAGGGATAGTCATAGCAGCTGGATTATGGACACTTAGGGCCCAGATTTTCTACTTTACACTGTGAGGGGTGACCCACGCTATACTCTCTTACTAAAATTGTGGGGACTGAAAGTAGCATTGTGGAACAAGTTAACTATTTCACAGGCAATACATTAAAATAAATGATTCCCTTAGCTGAGTAGTTATACATTTCCTACTCATTATTACTTCACTAAATTCTACAGCCGAATAGAGGATAGGTGAAATCATGATTACCTGTATTTAAAGGAAGGAGAACAAGAAGCAGAGGGACATTAAAAAGGAATTATGCGATCAAGCATCTGTCTTTAACCTAGGAATGTTATTATGACTCAGATGGTATTATCTATACTCATGTAAATCTTATTCAGAGAAAAATGCACTCAAATTCCAAAAGAAAGATTTACTTCATACAGAATGTGGAACTTCAGGACCCCGAGGAATGGGAGGATAGTGGGGGATATGAAGGAACTCTGTAGCTCTCTTAAGTTATTTAATTCTTGAGGGCAAGTTATTGGATGGAATCAGACATCACCAACTGAAATGTGAGGGAATCCAGGCAGGAACATAAGTGAGCAAAAGCAGAATGGTAAGGGCAGCTGACATTCAGCCTTGGCCAACAGCAGCCATGCAGAAACAGGCCAAGGGCAGGAGACTTTTAATTCGATGAGAGAAACCACAAATCTATAGTTTTATATCAGAAACTAATTTGACACAAACCAAGAGCAGAAACAGACATACAAATACAGAGAACTGATGGTTTCCAGAGGGGAAAGTAGTGAGGATGGGCACAATGAGGGAAGTGGAGAGGGAGGTACAGGCTTTGAACTATGAAATAAATAAATCACAGGGATAAAAGGCACAGCAATGATATTTTAATTGTGTTGTAAGTGGCAGATTGGGAGCTACACTGTGGTGAGCATAGCCTGATGTAGAGAGTTGTCAAATCACTATGGTATATATCAGACACTAATGTAACATTGTACACCAAATATATTTCAATTTCACTTTTTAAAAAGAGTCAATTTGAAATTTTTGAATTACTTAAAGGAAGGAAGAGAGATTTGTGGGCTAAATATCATGGGTCCAGATCACCAGTCTACTCCATTGACCTCTAGGCATGATAAATACTAAAAGAACCTTCTAATCATTGGGGTTCTAGCATATCACCACATACTTATATCACAGCAGGGGAACATCTTTCCCTTTGCCTTGTCCTGAGTTTGGTAATAACATCCGTATCATAGTCAACATGGAAAGTAGAGAATACATAGAAATTGTCTCCATTTTCTGAAGACATAGTTTTCAAAAACAAATTATTGTTTGTTCAAAATCCAAGAGTCGTAATTATTATTCCTAGGATAGCCCATTAAACTAAGACTCTGATTTATCAACAAAAATAAATATGATTTGGAATAAAATGTATATTGGCTTTCTGTGGAAGGGAAGGCATTTTATTTAAATTTATTCTTTCCTGGGATAAAGCTAATGAGTAGAGCTGATGGTTACAATACAGAGCATTGTGACTAGAATCTGAAGTCACAATCAGCACGTTTGTTACCCAAGACTGCCTTCACCCAACCCACTTATTTTCTTGTTATTATAAATCATGTAATAAGTCCTGGATTTTATTTATCTTGCTATACCTAATTAAAATTGGGACAAAGTAAAATTTGAATAAATTTTAAGAATATTTGATTGATAAGGTATATATATTTTTTTATAAGATTTCCTTTATTTGAGAGAGACCAAGTGAGAGTATGTAAGTGCATGAGCAGGGAGAGGGCAGAGAGAGTGAAAGAATCTCACGCAGACTCCATGTTGCACATGGAGCTGGGGATGGATCTCAGGACCCTAAGATCATGACCTGAACCAAAATCAAGAGTCAGGTGCTTAGGGACGCCTGGGTGGCTCAGTTGGTTAAGCAGCTGCCTTCGGCTCAGGTCATGATCCCAGCGTCCTGGGATCGAGTCCCGCATCGGGCTCCTTGCTCCGCAGGGAGCCTGCTTCTCCCTCTGACTCTGCCTTCCACTCTGTCTGCCTGTGCTCACTCTCACTCTCTCTCTCTCTTACAAATAAATAAATAAAATCTTAAAAAAAAAAAAAAAAAAAAAAAAGAGTCAGGTGCTTAAATGACAGAGCCACTCAAGTCCCCTGACTGATAGGATATTTATAAGAATTAAATGAAACAAAGAAAATCTTACTGAATCCCTGCTGAGTGCTCTTCTCTCAAAAGGAGGCAGTCATATTTTAATTACCATATTAACAAAATTGTCCATGTATTTTTACTTATGGGCTTGATTCTAATCATTTAGTTTAATTTAAAAATCAGATTTTGGAAGGATTATATGTTTTTCCCATAGCTACTAACTACTGTGATGCTGGAAAATTGATGAATTTTTACTACTATTTGTCTGGCTAATTTTGGTTTATGCTGTGGAGGAATAGAATCTATATTTGATATGCTGTTAATAATATAAATTTTAAAATGCTGATGACACACAATTTTTATTTAGTATGCTCTTCATAAATACATTGACTATAAAACAGCACTGAAACTTGCTTAACAGTTGCAGAATAGTAAGTAACTTAATGTATACACAGACTCTGAACCCCATAAAGAAAGGGGCCTTATTTTAGTCACTGAATAGCTAGCACTTAGGACACAATAGGCCACACCTTGATTTAATGAGCGTTTAAGAACACAAGAAGTGTGACTTCTTTTGTCATCATCTAATCACTTTCTTTGATATATAGATATTTTAAGAAACTATAAAACTGATAAGGCTATTTTATAAATTAAATTGTATTTAATCACAGTGCTAGCAGACAGTGGATACTGATTTGACTATTTTTATGCAACACTTGCCTATGTGACTGATGTCATCAGAATACTGGGGCTATCCTTGGTAATGATAATGATGAAAAAGCTGAGAAAAAAAGCAGCTCATGACATTCAGAAGTTGGCCTGACACTCACAGCTATGCCATCTCATTCTATTAAATACAAACCATCCCCCAAAATACCATCTGCAGCCAAGGTTATTTTGGAACTATAATCAAATAAGGTTAAATACTACTACTTAATAGTTTTGTCTAATCACAAGCAAAAACAATATCAATAGGCGACCCATAAATAAATGAGTGACTGCTACCTCTTTACTAACTACAACTTTGTTCTCATTCTCAGTGGATAATATTTATTGAGATATGTAACCATAGAATTCTTTTCCCTTTCTGGCAGCATCTAGAGAAAACTGTGACTTCTTTAGACCTACCTCCAATTACCTAACCAAAACCCAAACCCATATGGGCTCTTTTTAACATCTTCTTAATACAGTTCTCCATGTTTTCCAGTGATACGTGGTCTGTCACGCTGCAGCAACTAATAAACCCAGCTTGCTCAACTACAGATAGGTTCCTAGAGTTGTTTGGCTAGAAAGTACTGACGATACGAACAGCAGCTACAACAGTAATAATCCATCATTCATTTTACTGTAGCCACAATGCTAACTCCTTGGAATGTGACACACACACTCAGAACATTTGCTTTGCTGCTCCTTCTGCCTGGGTGACTATTAACTAGACATCTGCATGACTTCTCTCCAATTTCTTCCATATCTGATAAAAATGACTGCTGAATAATAAGCAGTTTCAAAACTCAGAGGTTTAAACAGCAAGATTGTACTCTTACTCATGAATGCGTGGACTGTTTGGGAGTCAAATAAACTAGGCTGCTTGTCTGATGAACTCGGGTTCAAGCTGAAGGCCCAGCAGGACTTGGCTTCTCACTGTGGGTTGAGGTCATGTTTGTACGTTTATTTCATTCTGTGGCACCAGGTGAAGGGACAAAAGCTACCCATAAGGAATGCTGTCAAGCAAATGGCAGAGACACAAAACAGTATGCCTCACTGCACAAGCACATTTTATGCCTTTGTTTTTTCCATATCTGCTAACATCCCACTGACCAAAGCAAGCTATGTCACTGAGTCTGAAGTCAAGAAGCATGCCGGTGAACTCCTGTGTTAGTGGTAGTTACAGGCAAAGTTATATGACAAAGGATATGGATATAAAGATGGTGAAGAACTGGGACCAGTAATTCCATCTACCTCAAGATCTCTCCATAAATGTCATTGTTAGAGGGAGACTTTCCTAAATTATCCTGTCTAAAGTCACAACCTCTCCTCCCCTACTGCTTCCTTCTATCAAGTTTTATTTTTATTTAAAGTACTTACCCAGTCTGTTTTTTGTGCATAAAAGAGTATGTCTGACAGGATGTTTTTATTATAGGATTTGCACTTCACCTCTATACTCACACAAATATATACTCTAAGGAGTGGAGAACTTAGTCTGGTTTGTTTATTGCTGTATCCTCAATACTTAGAATGCTCATGTACTGATTAATAATGAGGACACTGGGATCCTACTGCCAACAGTAGATCCTATGAAGATAGAAACATCTATGACTCAATTCTGACTCTTCAGCAGGTAGACAATCCTATTCCTTTCCTGGCCAAAAGTGGAGATGATAATTGGGATTCTATAAAATGATATTTATCAAGCTAAATGTGAAATGGATTATGTTAAAAGATTATATCCTGATGAATTATCATTCAGTTGAAATGTGTATTTTAAGCTGGTAGGGAGAGAAAGGTTTAGTGGTATTTATTAATTAAAAGATAGCTTGTATTTTATCTAAATTGACTTTTTCCTATTTAGAAATTATCATACAGAAACAATAGAGGATTGACTTAAATCTACCAGAGGACTAGAGTAAATAAATAAACATACATTTTCAATATAACCATCTAAGAACTTTGCTATACATAACATTGTTTATTCTGTTTTTTTTTTTCTTATAGTGTTCAACAATTTTTCTCTTTTTACTAACTATAAAAGCCATTTGTTTCTGGAGACTTCATCAAAAAATAATTATGACTCACATGCTTACACACCTTGGAATGTGAACAAGCATGGTGAACTGGATGACTCATTTTTTCCCCCTTAAATTTGTTGAAATATTTTTCTAAATATAGTAAGGATTCAGATCTAGCTACACTGAAGAAGTTGCAGTAATATTTTGTAGTCAAGCTAAAAAATTATAAATTTATTATTAAACCCTTAATTAGGTTTAAAAAAGATAATAACTATAATAAAGGTGGGCAATTTATTTTTTAAAAGCCCAATGAGGATGCACCTGAGTGGCTCAGTTGGTTAAATGTCTGACACTTGAGTTTTGCTCAGGTTATAATCTCAGTGTCCTGGGTTAGAGTCCTGGGATTAATTCCCACATCATTTCTGCACTCTGCAGAGAATCTGCTTGGCATTCTCTCTCCCCCTTTCCCTCTGCCCCTCCCTCCACTCATGCTTTCATTCTCTCTCTCTTTCAAATACATAAATAAATCTTTTAAAAAACAATTAGTATCATATGTGAATTCATATATTGAAACTATTTTGGAACTGAAATTTTGATAATATGTCAGAAAAAAGACTAGATGCATTTTAAGAAAAAACACTTGATCATAAATGGCTCTTTTTAATCGTGTGCAATGCTAAACATCCATAATCTTGAAAATATACTCATATAATATAAATAAGAGAGAGGTTTATAATTCCATTTTTAGATCCAGATTTCTTAGTACCAAGAAATTTCTAAAATTGACTTTGGATTGTGTAGAAGTTATTGAAATATAAGATCAGAGTTGGAAGGATTTTTAACAATCAATTCATTGAACTGTTTCAAAACCTCCATTACAGAATCTATCTCAGTTGTCCATCCATCTTCTCTTTGAGTACTCTAAGGATGGTGATCTCATTGTTACCCAAGATACTATATGCTAGTATAGTGATAGTCTCATTTATAAAAAGAGCCTTCTTATGTTATTCCCCTGGGAAGTGAGAATACATAAAATGCAAGAAATTCTCCTCTATAGCAAAAGTATATAACCAAAATCAAGACTTAGTTTCCAAAACTTGACCTTCAAAAGTCTTCTTAGGGCATTTAACTACAAATATTTGAAAAATTTTACTCCAGAATTTTTTAAATAATAGATTTAACCCCCTTTGTAAAACTGTAGAAACAAGATTCAGATGAAAAAATATACATGTTGGGAAAATTATGATCAATAAAAAGAGCTTAGACTAGAATCTAAAATTTTAAACCATAGATGAGGACTCTAATTCAGCTCCCATTTTATTTATTTATTTATTTATTTATTTATTTAAAAAAGATTTTATTTATTTGACAGACAGAGATCACAAGTAGGCAGAGAGGCAGGCAGAGAGAGAGGAGTTAGCAGGCTCCCCGCAGAGCAGAGAGCCCCATGCGGGGCTCAATCCCAGGACTCTGGGATCATGACCTGAGCCGAAGGCAGAGGCTTTAACCCACTGAGCCAGCCAGGTGCCCCTCAGCTCCCATTTTAAAGGAGAATCCTTATTTGGGTGTCTATCTATAAACTGAAGTATATATTTCATGAGGTAGATAAATGAAGGATAATCATTTTATTCATGTCATTCATTCATATAATACAGAGCATTTATTAGGTGCCAAATCCTGTGTTAGGCACTTAATAGCTCATGGATACATAAGTTTTTACAAAATCATTATGGAAGTACAGCAACAGAGACCTATATACTATGATCTTGTTACCAACCTAGTCAAAGAAACAGGTACAAAGTTGACATTTACTAATAGGCAATGTTTATGCTTGTTTTGGCATCTCTGATAGAGAATGAGGTTCACTTGTTTGTGCAATAAATTGCTAAAGACAGTGGTATGGAAAATAACTGCACAGCCAAGTGAAGCCCTGAGGATTGAACCATAGCACTAGGTTCTACTCAACTGAGATAATGAGCACAGACTCCAGCATTCTTGCTAAAACCTGTCATTTTCATCTACTTAAGTGTAAACCGGACACTGAAAAATGTAAACCGGGTCTGAAAAATGTACCTCACTGTAATCTGCAGGTACTAATATTTGCCAAATTTAGAGGTATGAAAGGAGATGGATAGCCCATTGCTTTTCGCCTCTTGCATGAATTTATTTTGCTTAATATGATATTATCTATTACTGTATTGGGAGATACAAATTTAGGTGGCAAATATTTATAATGGCCATCATTTTTCCTTTAAACTTATTGGAAATAAAAAACAGATCATATGAAACTCTAATAGAAATTCCAATTCCAGAAGAACCAAAAAGGAAATATCTTGCTTGAACATTGGCTCTTTATTACTTTGAAAGGGAAAGAGATTTTAAATTTATTTGAAATAGGGATCTTCCAAAAATCTTTTCCTACATGAGACTATTCCTGTTAATAATTTGTGCTACATGATGGCTATTTGAAGATTAATTGACTATGCAGAAATCATGTGTTTGGGGTCCCTGGAACTATCTGACATTTATAGTTGTATCAATTATTTAATACATTGGTATATAATCTGTGTTAAGGTAATACCCTTAGATACCAGGAAGAGATGAATAATTATGTAAATGTATTGTCCCTCCTGGGGTAGCTCTTTGTATATTTCTTAGACTAGAGATGCATTAGTATTAGTCATCTATTTCTTTTAAAGTATTAACTATTTGTAGATAAGCTAAACAAAAGCTTATTTACATAACAATAATTGCTAGACAATGAATTTTCCCATACCTTGCTGTCTAGGAACCACATTATCCTCCTATAACATTTACTTCATATTGGGGATCCAGAGTAAGATGATATCCATAATTCTGTCCTCTGAAACTTGAAATTTTAAATTGTAATGATTCCACCCAAATATACCCAAAACTAGCAAACGACTGATAGTTATAAACCAATCATTATTGTCCAGTAAGTTGGCAGAAATCAAGATCTGAAATTTTGTTTAGGCTAGAAGACAGCAAATTACTCCAGCAAGTGAAATCCAGCTTGCTGCATTTTTTGTTAAATAAAGCTTTACTGAAATACAGACACACCTATAACTTAACTTATTGTCTATTATTTCTTTCATGTACAATGGCAGAGTTGAGTACTTGTAGCAGAGAGGGTATACCCATAAAACCTAAAATATTTACCATCTAGTCGTATACAGGAAAAATGTGCCAATCCTTGCTCAAGGTTGTTTACTATGTTCCAATATCACATTCTTATTCATCAAATCTTGTCAATCCCACCTCCTAAATAAATTTATCTCTATTTCACTCCCTCCTCTTTATTATCGCTGCTACAAACCTAATTCATGTTCTTACTGAAACTACCTGAAGAAATCCAACATCTTAACTGGTCTTCAGTAGTCTCAGCATAATCGATTTGCCTTCAGTATGTATAATGTATAGAGAAATAGATCTATCTACTAGACTTCTTTCTGACAGCATAGGAAAATTGCCCAAATCATTAATATCTTATATAAAACTCACACATAACTGTTTTAAATTAACTTTACAGAGTATCTTGCATGAATTCAAGGTTCTCCACTATCCGGCTACCCTATATTATTTTCCTTACCAGAATCTTGCTTTTGCATTTATTGGTTCCTCTACCCCAAATGACTATCACCTCCTTAATCCATCTGACAAACTCTTATTCCTATTTTAAGCCCCTTCTTAAATGTCATATACACAGGCTTTTCTGAATATCTATGGTATAACTGGCAGTGTTTTCTAATGAACTCTAATAGTTCCTTGAACATCATACCTCCTACCACCTTGTATTATACTCATTTTTTTTAATTTATTTTCAGCATAACAGTATTCATTATTTTTTCACCACACCCAGTGCTCCATGCAATCCGTGCCCTCTATAATATCCACCACCTGGTACCCCAACCTCCCACCCCCCCCCCCCACTTCAAACCCCTCAGATTGTTTTTCAGAGTCCATAGTCTCTCATGATTCACCTCCCCTTCCAATTTACCCCAACTCCCTTCTCCTCTCTAGCTCCCCATGTCTTCCATGCTATTTTTTATGCTCCACAAATAAGTGAAACCATATGATAATTGACTCTCTGCTTGACTTATTTCACTCAGCATAATCTCTTCCAGTCCCGTCCATGTTGCTACAAAAGTTGGGTATTCATTCTTTCTGATGGAGGCATAATACTCCATAGTGTATATGGACCACATCTTCCTTATCCATTCGTCCGTTGAGGGCCATCTTGGTTCTTTCCACAGTTTGGCGACCGTGGCCATTGCTGCTATAAACATTGGGGTACAGATGGCCCTTCTTTTCACTACATCTGTATCTTTGGGGTAAATATCCAGGAGTGCAATGGCAGGGTCATAGGGAAGTTCTATTTGTAATTTCTTGAAGAATCTCCACACTGTTCTCCAAAGAGGCTGCACCAACTTGCATTCCCACCAACAGTGGAAGAGGGTTCCCCTTTCTCTACATCCCCTCCAACACATGTTGTTTTTTGTCTTGCTAATTTTGGCCATTCTAACTGGTGTAAGGTGATATCTCAATGTGGTTTTAATTTGAATCTCCCTGAGGGCTAGTGATGATGAACATTTTTTCATGTGTCTGATAGCCATTTGTATGTCTTCAGTGGAGAAGTGTCTATTCATATCTTCTGCCCATATTTTGATATGATTGCCTGTTTTATGTGTGTTGAGTTTGAGGAGTTCATTATAGATCCTGAATATCAACCTTTTGTCTGTACTGTCATTTGCAAATATTTTCTCCCATTCCGTGGGTTGCCTCTTTGTTATTTTGACTGTTTCCTTTGTTGTGCAGAAGCTTTTGATTTTGATGAAGTCCCAAAAGTTTATTTTCGCTTTTGTTTCCATTGCCTTTGGAGACATATCTTGAAAGAAGTTGCTGTGGCTGATATTATACTCATGTTTATCTGATCTTTATGTATGTTATTCTCTGTGACATTACTGTGAGTTATTCAAGGACTAGTACCATAACTTAGTCTCGTATCTCTGATTACAAACTCTTCAAGTCTTGAATAAAACTTAGCAGGTTAAATTAGCACTTGCTTAATGGATAACTGACATAAAATAGCATTCAGAACATCCTAAAATCATGAGAATCTTTCTATGAATTGGTTACTGCAATTAAAATACTATTTCAACTTAGTATGACTCCCATTTGTTTAATAACACCCTTGAAATTAAAAAGTCAATACATTATTTTAATATTATGAGTAGGTGGTGAATATGTATGTGAATATATATATTCATATTTGTAGAATAATTATCTTTAATAGCCATCATAAAGACAGTTGTGACATGTACATACATTGACTTATTTACTCAACTAATTATCCACTGAGTAATTATTATAATCCAGAAACTGTACTAAACTTTGGGAATACAATGATAATCAAAGAAGACAGTCTCTTCCTTCATAAAACTAATCAATTAACCAGTGGGGTAGACAAACAATAAAACTAAAGAAATGTCTCGATCTTTTGATTATGGTAATGTCAGAAATGAACATTACAGTAAGCCATTACAGGAAGCTCAGGCCACACGAAAAGCCACGTATGGAAAAGAACTATGCTCCTGGCTCTCAGACATGACTGAGTTTCTAGTCAACAATCACCACCACACTGCTGTTTTTGAAGATGTATGTTTGCAACAATAGATAACTACATTTAGTTAAGAATTGACCTAACTTCATACTCTCTGCCTGGAATGGATAAAGACCTTATTAAATCAATATGGATCTTAATGCAATGACAGAAGAAAATATCAATAAACAATAATTGCAGAAATTTGTTTGTCTGGGTAAATGGGTTCAGATGATTCTGAGGACACTAACCTTAATGATGATTTCTAAGTGTACTTAAATATTTATCATTTCATTTTGTAATAGACTGTTTTTGGAGTAGTTTTAGGTTCATGGTCAAATTGAGCAGAAGGTGGAGATATCTCCCATATACCTTCTAACCTCACAAGTGTATGGCCTCCACATTATCAACATCACTTCCTTAATTTAGCACTTGGAAACATTAATTCATGCTTTATAAATTGGATACTATATAGAAACAAGTTCCCTTAAATTATGGAATATTTCATATATTTTAAGTGCCGTTTTACTGAAGCATGACATACATATAAAGCATGCACAAATAAGTATATAGCTTAATGGAATTTCACGAAGAGAATACACCCTTGAAGTCACTATCTAGATGCAAAAACAGACCCTTACAGCAGTCTAGACTCTTCATTTCACTCCTAATTTTAACTGCTACCCCCCAAAATAATCACTAATCTGACCGCTAACACACAGTATTTATCTGATTTAAAATGTATGTAAATGAGATCATACCAAATGCATACTTTCATGATTTTCATCATTCTACAGTACATAGATATAATTTCATTAATTCCCATTACTGTATAGTATTTCACTACATGTATTTATCAGAGCTGCTATTCTTGGTGGACATTAAGGCTGTTTCCATCTTTATGATTCCTAATGGGAACATACCTTGGAGTAGAGCAGCAGGGTTCAAGGCTTCAAATGCCTCTATGCTATATGTACCATATCTAATAAGATTTTGGCAGAGCACTTGTACTAATTTTACTAGTTTATAGTCCCTCTGTGTGAAAGAGTTCCCATTGCTTCACATTCTCAGCAAGACTTGCAGTTGTCTATCTTCAGTTTGCATATTCTGGTGATATCATGGTATCTCATCACGCTTTTATGTAAATTTCCTGAGGACAAATGCTATTGAGCACAATTTCATATGTTTATTGGCAACTTGGGCATTTACTTTTGTGATATATTTGTCAAGTCTGTCCAGACAGTTTACTGTATTATTTCCCTTCTTAGTATTGATTATATGAATTTTATGTGTAATAAATACATAATTGTGATGTGTATATACACACACACCTATACAAATATATACATACATATTCCAAATATGTGCCTTACCCTGCATAAAAGTATTGCAAATACTTCTTCTCACTATGTGTCATGATTTTTCACTTTTTAAGTAATTTCGCTTAATTAACAAGTTCTTTGTTTTAAGGTAGTGTAACTACAATTTTTTTCATGGTTAGTGACTTTTAGAGTCCTGTTTAAGAAATATTTGTCTATCTTTAGGTAATTAAAATAATCTGCTATGCTTCCTTCTAGGAATATTTTAAATTCAATGTACAATCCATCTAAAATTGATTTTTATGTATCAATATCCATTTTTCCCATATGTGTATCAAATTTATTCTGTGAAATTTATACAAGTAAAATACATGTCTCCTTTTGTGCTGACATTTTGCACGCCATCTAATGTCTATGAGATTTATTTATGTTATTTATGTCATAATAATTCATTTTCTTAATTGGATACTATTCCAGTATATGTGTATAATATTATTTATTCATTCTACTTAGAAATACAGTTAGGTCATTCCTTGTTATTTGCTTACTACAAATGTTGCTTCTATGATCATTTTTTTTCTTTGGTGAGCATATATATACATTTTACTGGGTACATATTTTGGAATCAAAGAGATGGGTTAAATGTTCAGATTTAGTAGATACTGCATGAGAATTTCTAAAATGGTTGAATAATTTTATTGTCTGAACAGAAGTGTATGAGCATTTGAGCTTCTCTAATTCACAAAATCACTTGGTATTTGTCCTGCCTTTAAAATTTTTGCTCTTCTAGTGATGTGGTATTTCTTACCATTTTAATTTGCATTTCCCTAATAACTAGTGGGGTTTAAGGACTTTTTGCACATTTACTGGCCATTTGGATATCTTCTTTTGAGATATGTCCATTCAAGCTACTTACCCAGCTTTCTATTAAGTTATCTGCTTTTTCTTATTCACTTTTTAGATTTTTAAATGTATTCTAGATGTAAATGTTCTACATATTTATAATGAATAAAATATCCTACCTTATACTTTTTAAGGGGCAGAGTATGTTATAATAATACAGATTTGGTCTGAGCAATTTTTTTAGAAGATTTTATTTATTAATTTTTGAGAGAGAGCAAATGAGAGAGAGATTATAAATCAGCGGGGTTAGGGGGGGTAGTCAGGCAGGGGAAGGGCTAGGCAGGGGAGAAGCAGACTCCCCACTGAGCAGGAAGCTTGATGTGGGACTCCATTCCAGGAATCCAAGATCTTAACCTGAGCCAAAGACAGATACTTAACTGAGCCATCCAGGTGCCCTGGTCTGAGTAAGTTTGAAAACACACCAAATGTATGTGTGAATCTGTACTAAACTCCCCAATTATCTTCTTTTTACCAGTAAAATATCTTGAAATTACCCATTTCTGTAAAGTTTTTGGAGGTGGCTGTCATTCATCTTATGTTTAGTATTTAATCAAATTTTCTGATGACCTAAAAATCTGAAGAAGTTAGAATGGCTAGTTCTGTAATTGGCTTTTTATTCCTTTTTATTTATTATGCCAAGGATAAGGTAAAGATCCAAAGCCATTGTATGTATAGTGAGGAGAATTGAGAAATGAAAATTAAACATGATTCCTAAAGGTTTTGGAACTGTCTAAATGCTGCCAAGGTGTTTCATTCTCACTGATTAAAAATCCACTTTGAAAAATGTAAACTGTATCCAAGTGTGAGTTTGACAGAAATTAAAAGAATGCTCCTCTTCTAAATGACAGATGCACAAGAGATTCACATACAGCAGATGCCTGGTCCCTCACACAAACTCCTGATCATCCTCCAACAGTTCAGACTGAGTGACTTGGACTGCCATTTGTTCCAGACCAAAGACTTTAAGGCCAGACACAAATGTCTTTTAAATTTCATCTGATTAATATCCCTCAACAGCATATTTGTCATTTCCAAAGGCTCCACATGTTGCTCTCCAAGGCAAACCTATACTCAGCTGATCTGGGGAATAAATGAGGCGTGTTAAATAAGTACTATTAGATTCTAATATGACTGAAACTCAGTAATCCTCACTGCTGGAAATTAAACATTAAGTTCCTGAAGCAGAGACATGAAAAAAAAAAAAAAGGAGGTAAAATTTTAGGTTAAGTCTGGGTTCACTAAGTAAGGTGATAACACCAATGTATAGATTTGATCAGTGAATAATAAATAATGTGTTATGTCATGTAGACAGTACACAGAACAAACCCTATTTGACCCAAGTTTTCATACAATTCTAAAACAAACAAGAGCAGGTTGCTAATTTGGCAGTGTTCTGAGAAAGGCAACCCCTTGGGTTTTTTCCTTAGTATTTCAAGGTCTCAATTCTATCCTTCTCAGCAAAATGAGTTTTATAAGATCTTAAGCTCAAGAACTCTTCCAACCTTAGAAATGATGTTTTCTCTTTCATGAGTGATCTTTGACCTTGAAGTGAAAATGGAAGCTATTCATTCACCTTTATAAAACTCATTTTTGTCTCATGATATTACTAAAATACAACTTACTTAGTGTCATGGGAAATGAAAGAAATAAGAATCAATCCCCTGAAATACTTTAAGCACTTTTGCTTCTTAAGCTCTCCTATTAAATATCTCCTCTTTGAAGAGATAACAGAAAAGCATTTTTTCCTTTTGATACTATCAGATTCTCAGTCTCTGGAAGGAAAAAAGAAATCCTCTAGACGAGCATCAGGCTACAGAAATCTGATGCCAGCCACAAATGTGAGCAACTTATGTCATCTTGTATTTTCTAATGACCACATTAAGTAAAACAAATAGGTAAAATTTATTTAATATCTTACCTAGCCCAGTATATAATATGATCATTCCAATATGTAATCAATATAAAGTATTAGTAAGATATTTACTTTTTTTTTAAAATTTATTTGACAGAGAGAGAGATCACAAGTAGGCAGAGAGGCAGGCAGAGAGAAGGGGGGGAAGCAGGCTCGATGTGGGGCAGAGAGCAGAGAGCCCGATGTGGGGCTTGATCCCAGGATGCTGAGATCATGACCTGAGCTGAAGGCAGAGGCTTAATCCACCGAGCCACCCAGGTACCTCCTACATTAATACTATTTGAAATCCAGTTATTTTTTGCTTCCAGCACATGTCACCTTGGACTGCCACGTAATAAGTGTCCAGTAGCCACATTTGACTAATGGCTATCACATCAGGCAGGGCAGATATAGCATATTTGTAAAAATACTTGGAATAAATCTTTTATTTTTAGCTTTATTCCTTCTAATTGTTCTTTTGCCTTTCTTTTCCTTTTTAGTCATCAGATTATACACCAAACTGAACTTTCTTTCAAACTAGTAAAACAAGTTATTGGAGTTATACAGTTTTGTTGTTGTTGTTGTTGTTATTTTTAAAGATTTTATTTATTTATTTCAGAGAAGGAGAGCACACACAAACAGGGGTAACAACAGGCAGAGAGAGAAGCAGGCTACCTGGTAAGCAAGGAGCCCAAAGAGGGGCTCCATCCTAGGAACCTGGGATCATGACTTGAACCAAATGCAGATGCTTAACCAACTGAGCCACCCAGGTATCCCAAGCAATTATACAGTTTTGATAGACATGAGTTCCAAAACAGGTATCAAATTGTTTATAATTACCAACAATTAGTTTACTTTAAGGTTTTTTTTTGGGGGGGGATATCAAAAAATAGTTTTTTTAATAGCAATTTTTGTTTTTAACTGTTCTCCATGGGATAAAGCTATGTCTCTCACTCTAAACTATGTCAACTTCAACAAATAAATCTGACTCAGTAAATTTCAGGTTTCCATTCCTAATATGGGGAAACAATATTTTCTCACATACCTGTTCTAAGAATTTCATGAAGTCATGCTTATATAACCAAACAAGCACTACTAGACATAGATACACAGACTAGCTGTTTTCTAGGTATTTTTCATTAATCAGGTAAGACAGGTGTCTCCTTTGTGAGACTTTACATTTACCATAAGCAGCAGAAAAAAATGTAATAAGCTTCTCTAATTCTCAGATCTGACAAACAGAAATCACATTTATTCAAAGTATTCCTCTGCTCAAACAGCAAGGCTTCATCGATCTTTTTAACATAATAATTCAATTCACATTCAGAAAACTAACATTTTTCCCAACTCTCTCCCAATTTTTTTCACTGTTTTATACAAGAAATTCAACTATAAGACAAGATTTTATTGTAACTTGACCCAACATCTGCTATTTTCTAATGCTAAATGTAATTCCACTCTTTAATTTTTAGTAAAAGAAAAATAACTTACTTACAAATATCTGTAAGTTCACAATTAGTCAATTTCAACTACTTTGGAATGTTTTCCTGATTATGCTCCAGGAATGGGAATATACAGTGCAATCTTTTGCATTTTTATCTCATGAAGATTATGTCTGCTATTTTTATCTAATTTCACTTTCATTGTCCTTCAACCCACTCACCTAATCCATTCCCCACAAAGCACCCAGAATAATTTTTTCCAAAACACAAATTGGATTCTATCACTCATATATCAAAGAACTCACATTACTTTCATTCAGCTCCTAGAAGTCCCCCACAGCCAGACTCTGTCCTCTGGACTCCTCTCTTATCAGTCATTATTACATCCATTTGTACTGGACTTCTTTCTTTATTCTGAAATCCTATGTTTGATATATAGTTGAGACATTTGCATTTGGCTATTTCTTTTTCTTTTTTGGCCTGGAAAATTCTTCCCTCTCTTAATTAGTGTACTCACTTCAAATGTCATCTCCTCAGAGAATTTTCTCTGACCAAACAGCCTAAAAAAAAAAAACCTACCCAATTAAAATCTAAATTATCCTCTCCCCACATCCCATCATTCTCTGCATACTATTACTGTTTTCTTTATTGCTGCTTCCAGAATCTGAAAATCTGATACATTTGTTGACCTATTTAAGGGATTCATCTCTCTCCCTCTTCAACTAAATGTAAAACCTTCAAGGGAAAGACCACATCTATTCTCTTCATGACTGATGCTCCATACTTATGAGATCTGGCTGCGTAATTAATAAGACCCTTACAGAAGAACTGTGATGATTCTGGTTGGTCTCATTTTCAGACATTGTAATGGGTCACACTCCAGGGATGGTAGATTTTCAAGGCAATGGGAGACCTGGCAAAGATGGAAATAGTAGTAGCCACATCCTGCTCTTGCTACCATGTGGCCTGAGGAATAAGAATCCTAGGACTCCAGCAGTCTGGGACACCTCTTTACCTTATGAAATGCTCTCTTGTTCCCTCTCTCAGGGGTGTCTGCTGGTCTGGGACTACTTGCCCCTAAATGGGCACTGGGTTGTAGAGAGAAGGAGCAGACTTTGGAGAGTTGGAGAAAGATAGGTGAACCTGTCTTTTAGACAGGTTTTAGACGAGTAAACCTAAACAAATTTTGTAATCTTTAGAGTTTGGGTTTTCTTGCCTATAACATAAATGTAATAGTCATCTTTGCTTCATAGGGTCACTGAAATGAATAAATAACACAGTCCATGTGAAGTTTCCGTCACTCATTAGCAGTCAGTCAGAGGCAAATATTTGACCTTGCTTTATATTTTCTGACTCCTTTTAGTCAGATTCTAGTAGGTGTAACCTAAAAACCTTATCTCAATGGATTTGGGTAGTGGAGGAAAAGAAATGCAGGCAATAGAATCATCTGTACAACCTAGATAACCTTAAGCCAGCAAATCCCCAGTTGAAAATATAAAGCAGCTTTATTTTTCTTTTCCTCTTTTTTTCCATAATTCTCTTTTACGTTTTTGTATAGAGGAGCAATAACTTAAGCCAAAGTAGAATTTGGATATTCCACAGTTCCCTTCCAAAACCAAATTATAATCCATAAACACTGCATTATTATAATTTCTAATAGATACCTGTAAAACAAATGCATACCATTAAATTTATACACTTAAATACATATAAATATGTTTTTGACATACATAAGTAAAAGGTAGAGAGAGCAGATCTCTGGTGAAGAGTAAAGGTACTTCCTCAAAATACCTTCCTTAAAAAATATAGGAAATTATAAATTTAGGTGCTATTACAGGAGAATTACATGACTCAAAATATTTCCCAAGTACAGAAATAAATCATTTAGTCTTTAAAATACCTCTCCCCCAAAGCAAAAGATTTTTAATTATTGGCAGCTCTTCAGATGTGGCTTGGGAAGTAAGAAGATGCCATATTAGTTTATCATTTTGTAACAGGCAATATGTTAAAAATCTCTCTGGGGCTAGAGTCTCTATTTGTCCTTTTTCTTTTTCCTAAGTTCATTCTCCAAAGACATTTACAGGGTGATAGCTGCAGAGCCAAGGGACAGATTAGCTAAAGGTTTCCATACAAAACTCTTTCTCCCTTTGTGTATGTAAATTGAGGGAGAGAACTAATCATTCAAGCAGTCATTTCAATCATAAGAAAGAAAGAATGGGTTAGAAGTATAAACAATGATTAATGAGAATGCTACCAGCCAAGAAAGTAAAGGTTCCATTTTAGTATGGAAACTTACAAAATAAAAGTAAATCAATTTTAAAAAGACATTCTGTTAGTGCACATGAAGTTGCTATAATTCTTCTTTTAAGCTTATTCTACTTTATCTTTTTTTAAAAAGATTTTATTTATTTATTTAACAGAGAGAGAGATCTCAAGCAGGCTGAGAGGCCCGCAGAGGGAGAGAGGGGGAAGCAGACTCTCTGCTGAGCAGAGAGCCCCATGCGGGGCTTGATTCTAGGACCCTGAGATCATGACCTGAGCCTAAGACAGAGGCTTAACCCATTGAGCCACCCAGGTGCTCCTATTTATTTATTTTTGAAAGAGAGAGACTGAGAGAGGGAGAGAGAGAATGTGCACCCAAGTGGAGGGAGGGAAAGAGGAAGAAGCGGACTCCCCGATAAACAGGGAGCCTGACACAGGGCTCTATCCTGGGACCCCCAGATCATGACCAGAGCCCAAGGCAGATGCTTAACTGACTGAGCCACCTAGGTGCCCCATGAAGTTGCTATCCTTCTTAAAAATGGACCCAAAATACCCTGCTCCATAGTTGTGCATGTAGAACACGATAATAGTTTGCAGAATATTTACTAAAATCGCATTTCAGGAAAATGACACATTAAAAGTTATTTTTGTTTCTTTTATTACAAACAATTAAGGCGATTACCTTTTGACTATCCTTTAATGTTCCATGCCAGTGTTAAAGCATTCCACAGACTTAACTATAATCACTGCAATGATGGAGCCAAGGACTCCACCTGAATTCTGTTGAAATTCTTAAGGTCTCTACTATTGGACTAATTATCAATTCATACCTGTCCATTATTTTAAACACAAACCACCACTAGAATGTGTTGATTAATCTAAAATTTTGAATCACTCTGCAGAGGCATTTTGAGCTGTAGCAATGCAGTACGGTAGTTGAGCACATAGGTCTTCAGGTCACACAAATTCTAGAACTGAATAATCCGCTCTGCTACAAAATACCTGTATGGTCTTGCCCAGCAGTGTTAAAGTTATCAGTTACTTAAAAAAATAGGGATAAAAATGGAAACTGAAAGTGGTTCTAAGGTTTTAAGAGATATGTACCTGAGGTATTGAGAACTACTAACCATATAGACAGAAACCTATCACCAGCCTCTCACCCCCTCCCTTCTAAAACCCTCAGTTTGTTTCCTGGAGTCCATAGTCTCCAGGAAAGGAAGGAACAATGGGAGGGAGAAAATAATTTTTTTTCTTCCTTTTTTTTCCTTCCTTTCCCTAATGCCCTCCATGCTGTTCCTTCCTTATGCTCCACATGTGAGTGACACTATATGGTAATTATCTTTCTCTGCTTCACTTATTTCACTGAGCATAATCCCCTCCAGTTCCATCCATGTTGATGCAAATGGTGAGTATTCACCCTTTCTGATGGCTGAGTAATATTCCATCGTATATATGAACCACATCTTCTTTATCCATTCATCCGTTGAAGGGCATCTTGGTTCCTTCCACACTTTGCCCATTGCGGACATTGCTGCCATGAACATTGGGGTGCATGTGCCCTATCTTTTCACTACATCTGTATCTTTGGGGTAAATACTCAGTAGTGCAATTGCTGGGCCATAGGGTAATTCTATTTTTAGTTTCAAATCAAAACCACATTGAGATACCACCTTTCACCAGTTACAATGGCAAAAATTAACAAGGCAGGAAAAAAATGTTGTTGAGCATGTGGAGAAAGGGAACCCTATACATTGTTGGTGGAAATGCAAGCTGGTACAACCACTTTGGAAAACAGTATGGAGGTTCCTCAAGAAGTTAAAGATAGATTTTCAATTTTATTACCATAAAAGGTACTTCTATTAACATATTTGTCTGTCTTTTGGTGAACCTCTGTATACACTCCTGTCAGGTATATAGTTAAAAATGGAATTGCTGGATCATTGGGTATGTCTATGTTAAGCATTGGTAAATACTTCAGAAAAGTTTTCCCAAGCGATTGTACCAACTGGTTGTACCGATTTATACTTCCACCAACAGAGTATGGAAGTTCTAGATGCTCCACATACTCACAATATGTAGTATCAGCAACCTTTTCCACTTTAGACATTCTCCTAAGTATAACTGATATACAGTAACTTCATATATTAAAAGTACACTTTGATGTACTTTGACATATATACATATATGTAACTATCACCATCTCTCCTATACTTCCTTGTGCTCCTTGGTAATTCATACCCACCTTTCTACTTCCTCCTGTTCCCAACACCACAACAAATATTGATCTGTATCCTGTCACTACAAATTAGTTTGCATTCGAAAATATTTACACACATGGAATCATACAGTATGAACCCTATTCTATCAACAGCATGTTTTGAGTTTTATTCATGTTATTGTGGGTATCGATCATTCAGTCCCTGTTATTGCTGACTAGGATATGCCACACTTTCTTCACCGATTTACCTCCTGATGGATATAGGACTTTTTTCTAATGTTTAGCTACATAGCTGCGATGAATATTTACATACAAGTTATCATATGAGCATATGCTTTCATTCTGCTATGGTAAATACCAAGGAATTTTTCCAAACAACTTTTTCCAAAGTTGTTTACCATTTTACAACCCAAGCAAAAATACACAAGAATATCAATGACTCCATATCCTGACCAATACTTGGTATGACAATTTTTAAAAATTTTCGCTATTCTAATGGGTAGGCTACCTCACTGTGGTAATATTATATATTATTACTACTATTCTATAATTCAAATACAATAAACATCACACTTTTAAATAATTGAAGTATTTTTAGTACATTAACAGAATTGTACAATCATCATCACTGATTATAGAATATGTTTATCACCTACAAAATAAACCATCTGACCATTAGCATTCACTGACAATTCCCCCATTCCCAAACACTAGAAACCACTAATCTACTTTTCATTTCTATGGATTGGTCTATTGTGAGATCTTCATAAAAAATGAAACACGTACATTTTTATGAATGGCTTCTTTCCCTTAGTCTCATGTTTTGAAGGTTCATCCCTGCCATACCTCCCTTCTTCTAAGTAAGGTCAAATAAAGACGAGGTCTGTGAATGAAACTTTTTCAAGGACCTTCCAAAAAGGTAGAACAGTGAAAACTCCCTGTGCATGGGATTTCTTAGAAATCTCTACAGGTGGCCTGACCTTTCCAGTGACTTTTGGGCTTCTGGTTTTCATAGTGTTGGTTTTCAAAGCTACTACAACATTGGAAAGAGAGAGTGGTGAAAATAAGACAAGTTAAAAAACCAAAAAGTTCACTGTTGTTGCCAAGAATCAGTTACTTCTGGGGGCTTCTCAGATGGCTCCAAGCATTTGGTTAATTTCCAGAGCTCTGAAGTTGATTTTGATAATTTTACCAATGTACTCATTGCTTTTATGGAGTAACAGGTTTTTTGATGTCCTTCCTAATCAATCGATTTTATGGTATGAAAGCAGTCTCTCAAGTCCTAAGTGAGCTGTTCTTTTTCTGGTCAAGTCACAGATTTACAAAAACCATTTTTAAAATGCACATGAAAACAGTCGTTTCATATTCTAACATGTACGTTGGCAGTATAGTGGACATAAAATGTATGAAGAGCTACTCAATTTTACCACAATCTCTTTCTGATAAATTTGAACACTGTTGCCACATATCTTTAAAGACAAGCAAGTTTTAAACTACTTAAAGCAGCTCTTTGAATTGTAAGCTAAGATTTTATTAGTGTTTTACATAGGTATCCTATTTCCTGGTAAAGTCCTGGTGACCATTATTAGTCTACTACATAAGTTAAATGTACAAGTTTTGGGGTGTGTGTGTGTGTATGTATGTATATGTGTATTTTGGCAAATTCCAAATACCTGGTACTGATGTTGTATGCCAGGAATAGTTTAAGCTTCTGGTTTTCTTCTTTAAGATAAAATGGAACAGTTTTATTTGCCATTTCTCAGGAAAAGAGCCTTTTTTCCCCTTTCCTTTTCTTCAGTTGAAGAAAAAATAGAAAGTAAGTTCAACTATAAAATCTATGCACTTTTAATTTCTTATGTGATGTAAAGTTAGACTAATCTCACTCCAAGTTTCAGAATTTAAAGGATTATCTGCTCCTTTAATGAAGAAAGGACAAAGCTTTGCTCTTCCTTCCTTCAGAAAGTTCTGATTACAGGTCTTACTTGCTCTCTGGTGCTTGTGATGAAAATAAATGGAGTGGAATCCCATTTATTTGACACTAGTGGACATGAAAAAGGATCAAACATATTCTAGACTCAGGTTTTTGTTTCTATATATAATATGTCGATATTAGAGGATATACTTAGATAATTAGAGCCTATTAACAATGTAGAGCTGTGTAGTATTCTAATTTTTATAAGACATTTATATTATTTGGCAATGTTATAATAATTTTTCACATTTTTAGTACCAAAACATTTCATAGAGAACAATTGTATTAGGGGAATGAAATTATTTCATGGTTTCATTAATGTTATTAATACTTCAGCAAATTTTTCTGAACTTTTTTTTCCCTCTTAAATGGATATTGGAAATGACAGAAGAAGGTGGTTGAGAAGGATAGAAGTCATCTTTTAGTACTTTAATCTTTTCTAGGCCTTATCTTTTTGCCTCAATAAATATAATAATATGATTATCATTTTAACTTACAAAAGCCATTAAATTATACAGAAGTACAAGGGTGAAATGACAAACATTACATAAAACCACCATCAAATGTATGTATTCTCTCCCATTTACTTTACACTCATCTATTTCTATCTACCTGCCTATCCATCTGAAATAAAATATTAAGGATGAGACAGGCATTCTCTTTACACTCCTTGTCACCTTATTATCTTTCCCATCTTCCCAGGGACAACCATGGTCATGGATTTAGTACTTACCCATGTTTGCATTCTTTACCACATTTCTGTTTCTAGGAACAATATATAGTGTTGTTTCTTGTTTTGTAATTTGCCAAAAGGTTATCATACTATATGTATCTTTCTGTAATTTGCTTTTCACTGTCCTCAACTCAATATTAGAAATGAGAAAGGGGAAGATATCTCTCTCTCTCTCTCTCTATAGAGAGAGAGAGATAAATAGATTATATATATGTATATATATATATATATATACACACACACATATATATATAAATATTTTATTCTGTGTGAAAAGTAGTAGAACTGAGGGGTCTGATTTGAAATTAACACTTAGAAACAATGCAGAGAAGCACTTTAAGGCTATACAGGCCAAACAAAAGTCAGGGAGTAGAGAAATGAATAAACAAAGCACATCATTTGTATTTACCATCATAGGAAAGCAAAGAACAAACCTGACTCCAGGCAGAAATATTCCACATTATAAAAGATGTTAATTTGTTACTCTGGCACAAAAACTGGGAGAACATCAGAAAGCATAATCTTTTAGTCTCCAGTACATGCTTGTTATTAATATTTTGGGGGTATTTATTGGAAGAAATTTTCTTCATTAATAGTGGATAAATAAATAGTTTATCTACATTATTCTCTAATTAATTAAAAGATATTTTGAATGGTCATGTCATTTATTTGAAAGCAGACCATATGATAATATTTGGTTTTTCAAAATCAGGGAGACTAATGAATATTTTTTGAGCACCTATTACTTGCTTGTAACTAAGCAATAGGGATTTAACAGTGAACAAAAACAGACTGTCTTTCCTTTGAAATAGTTACTATTTTAGCAGAATAAGAGCAATGATAAATAAACACATAATTTCTCAGTTGATGGCATTTATCTAAAGTAAAATAAATTAGAATGAGGGGTCTAGAAAGTTGAATGCCCTGTTTAAGGTGGGGATGGTCAATCAAGGAAGGTCATTCAGATAAGAGGACTTTGCAGCTAAGACTTTAAGGAACTAAAGGATTAAGCCATGTGTATAACTGCACATATAAATATGCATATAAATTATAACAAAAGAATTCCTAAGATTGGAATATATGTATCTTACAGAAACAAGTAGACTTTCTAAGATAAACTTTATGTTCAAATCCCTAACAAAAATTATTAGTTCATGTTTTCTCTTTTATTCTGAATGCTATTGTCTTTGTTTCTCTTCCTATAAATAAACTTATAAAAAAATAATTGGTGGTTATATTTGAATTGCTGTAGATCATAAAATAGTGTCTCTATTTTACAAATGAAGTGAAGTTTCAGTTAGGTTATCCCAAGTTCTCAGAATGAGTAAGAGACAGAGCAGGAACATCTGCTGGTCTTCAGTAGTAATCCTCTCACTTGAAGCAACCAACATCTGCTGGTCTTCAGTAGTAATCCTCTCACTTGAAGCAAAGTTTCCTCAGTTTGATATGACTTCCTTCTTGATTGTTGCAGAAAGTGCTGCCTTAATTCCTAACCCAGTGATTTTCTCTCTGAGATGCCTTTGCTTCCTTGGCCTGCCTCTTTACTACCAGTGAACTCGTCTATGATCCCACCACATAACCACTTCTGTCCACTCTGCCTTCACGGATCTCTCTCTGTAGCAAGTCTTTCCTATAGGAATGGGTTTGAATACTCTCCTAAATCCTGCTCTATTTATAATCTTACACTTCATGTGTAGGTCTAAGACAACTAAAAAGTCGATGTTAGAATTCTTAATTTTTCCTCTTTTTATAATATTGGCCGTAGCTCTAGATCCTGGAATTTTGATTAGCACTTAATTATTCTGAGTTGTAACCCAACAAAGGTCACTCAAAACCATTATGACTATTCCCATCCCTTTATCTCATGACCATAGCAACAGTATTCTATATCATCAAATTCGGCAAACACAAAGACAGTTGTAGAAATGTGCACATGTTATTTAAGTTATATGAAACCTCTATGTTTATTTCCAATGGAAAAAATCCAACCCTTTATTTATGCTCTGCTTTTACTTTAGCTGTTGCAATTATTTAGCTATTGCAATATTTTGTGGGTCATTATTTAACACTTAAAATGCTAAGTCCTTGGTATAATAACTGGCTAATCTCTTCATCATTTTTCCCACAGAATGAAAGTTTAACTTTTATTTGCACCAGAAGTTTTTGACCAGTTAACTGGTCACTAATGATTTGAGTTCATATATTAAGTAAAGTATAATTTGTTGATGGTAACTCAGAAGGAAAGCAGCACTGTGACAGCTTAAGGGGTGGATCTATAAAGGGGTCTTCACATATTTGTAACCGATTTTCATTAGATCATTACTCTTATTAATAATAAGATGACATACTGAATAAAATAACAAATCTCATTGTCTTAAACAAAAGTATACATCACTTCTGTCTGGAAGCAAATTTAGTAGACCTGAATTATGGAAAGCTAAAGAGCTTCTCACCTAAGTTAATTCATGATAATCTGGATTTTAAAATGAAAATATCCACTATCATAATGTTTTCTATTAGTTAGGTAAAGTTTTATCAAACTTTGCAAAGTAACTACAGAGCCGATACTCATTATGTGCTAGTTTTCTTTCCTCTTTTATCCACAGAGTAGGTAACATGAAGATGGAAATATATAATAATTTGGTTTTTTGGTTAGAGAATCCAGACGAGTAGGTAACATGAAGATGGAAATACATAATATTTGTTTTTTTGGTTTGAGAATCCAAACTCTGGAAAGCACCTGGGTGGCTCAGTTGGTTAAGTGACTGATGCTTGATTTTAGCTCAGGTCATGACCTCCGTGTCCTGTGTTAGGCTCAGTACACAGTGTGGAGTCTGCTTCAGGATTCTCTCTCCCTTTGCTCCTCACCTCTCACTCTCTATTTCTCTCTCTCTCTGTCTCTCTCTCAAATAAGTAAATAAATCTTAAAATGAATTAAAAAAGAATCCATGCTCTAATCTCAGCACCACCACTTTCTAGCTCAAAACATTAGAGAAATCTGGAAACAGTTGTGAGCCAATCATTATGGTTATTATTTAGAAACAGAAATCCGGAACTTGTAAAAGGATTATATACAGGACAAGATAGGTCCACAGATCAAGAAGATCTGGAATAGAAGATAGAGAACCACAGTAGGGCCTCACACTCATAATACAAGCAACACAGGTCCTTAAACTGAACTACAAGGAAAACCAAACCTTAGCAAAAATTTAATTAGAACCACTGTTACTTTTCTAGGTAGGATAGGAGTTAGGGTAGGTTAATGAGAATAATAAAATGAAGCCAGGATGTGCCTGTCCCCAACTTATCTACTCCCTCAGCATGAAGACAGACAATATATCAGGGAGCTCCAGAGACTGTTTATGGGCACCCTCACACCAACTTTACCTCTTTCATTGGTAATTCCCACCCCTTTCGACGCTTCTTGGTCAGTAACCTCTATAGTAGGTTCTTCAATAGCTTTGTCCCAGGTAATATGTATGAAAATGAGAAAACACATGGTGCCTTTGATAGCTCTAGTTCAAAGGTCTGAGCAGGAGTCCAAGGCAAGCCCCGTAGCCAGCCTTACGCTATACCTTCCTCTCGTAGTGCTTTACTCCTGTCATGCTTGTATTTAGATATCAATACCTTCCAAAAATATAACCTCATTCAATATCACCCAGCTCTGCATCTGGGGATTCTGGCAACTTTTTCTAACATGAAAAAAAAAGCACCTATTTTCAGGAAGTAAAAAGTATAAAAGGGTCTTTTTTTCTGAATCACGTAACATCTGGATTATTCTTCGATGGGTAAGACATTCAGAGACCTAGTCCAAGCCAGAACTAGTTTCCTTGACCTTAGGTTTGAATCTAGTTTATTCCATGCCTGGAGAGTAACCCGAGTGCTACATGAATATGCTATAGGGAAAAAAATTGTGTTCCAGTGGAAAACTGTATCTTTATTGTAGCACACTTTTTAATACTTCCTGAATCTGTTTCCATGGGACTTATTTTACAACTCTGGAAATTGCAGATACTACCAAGTACAAAATAAATCTTGTCTACAGACATGCAAATTAATTATTTAGAATGGAGAGGCCACTCCCCCTTTCTCTCCTCAACCCCCACATCCTTGTGAAAAAGATTGTATTGTGTCCATCTGCTCATTTATGTCTATAAGTATTTCTGTTCTTTTGAATTCACCTTTAAACATACTATAACATGTCTGATTACTATACTGTGAGTATAAAATAAAATGTTTAATGTGTTCATTTTACAATTGTATGAGCCATGGTTTTATCCTTTTTTCACTTGAAAATTATTCTTTTTTTTTTTTGATCTATTTTAATTTTTTTAATTTTTTATAAACATATATTTTTATCCCCAGGGGTACAGGTCTGTGAATCACCAGGTTTACACACTTCACAGCACTCACCAAATCACATACCCTCCCCAATGTCCATAATCCCACCCCCTTCTCCCAAACCCCCTCCCCCCGGCAACCCTCAGTTTGTTTTGTGAGATTAAGAGTCACTTATGGTTTGTCTCCCTCCCAATCCCATCTTGTTTCATTTATTGGCTTAAGTGGGTAGAAGAAGAATAAATAAATAAATAATTGAAAATTATTCTTAACATTGAAGGTCTTCCACTGAGATGTCTAATGGATATCTGACAGAGCCATGTAAACTGGATTGCCTGGAAAGTGCCCAGACACATTCCAGAAGTCAATGTAAAGCAGAACTCTGCTGATTCTGTTATTCTAATTTTAATTTTCCTCTCAACTATTTTTGTATTTTTTGTTTTTATTTTTTATTTCATTTTGATTAATGAGTTATTTGATGTTCTCTGTAAATAAATTATAAGAAATCTATTTTCTGTTCAGTGGGACTTTATTTTTTATTTGGTTTCAGTTAATGGGTTATTTGATATTCTCTGTAAATAAATTATAAGAGCTATTCTCTTTTGGGTGGGTAACAATATCTACTTAGTTGGTCTTTTTATATTTATTTGTCATTTTTGAGCTCAGATCAATTAAGAATTTCATGCTCATTGGAAAGAGGACAGTTCTTTGGGAGCTGAACCAGTGAGTTTTTGTGTGTCAGTGTTTATTGTTGATCCATGGTTGAAATTTTAGAAATGAAAATATAAGTTCTATATCGTTATGTATATATGTCAGTGTTTCAGGAAAAAATTATCCCTCTTTCTGTATTTAATATTTTTTATTTTATACATACATAGAAATATACAATATAATCTCCTTACTGTTAGCTAGTAATGATAGATTATAAGGTGTATTAAAGGGGCACTGTTATGACTGGCTTATAGAGGTTAATAAGGACGTATATATATACATATACGTGTGTGTGTGTGTGTATAATATTTCTAAATTCCCAAGAAAATAAGGAAGTTTGATTTCTAATACTTCAAATATACTAGACTTAGAAATTATTTTTAAAAAACACTAACTCAGAAACTTTTAAAGAATCTAAGCATAGATAATTTAGGTAAATCTTTGTCAAAAGAAATTAATTAATAATTTTGGTTTAAATAAAACAGCTATGTCAGGGTGCCTGGGTGGCTCAGTCAGTTAAATGCCTGCCTTTGGCTCAGGTCATGATCCAGGGTCCTGAGGTCAAGCCCTGCACTGGGCTCCCTGCTCAGCGGGGAGACTGCTTCTCCCTCTCCCTCTGCCCCTCCACCTTGCTTGTGCTCTATATCACTCTTTCTCTCAAATAAATAAGTAAAATCCTTTCAAAAATAAAACAGCTATGTCTTCTCTGAGTTACCAGTGTTAACTATAGTATAAGCTTAAAATTGGAGTAAAGCTAAAATAATTCATACTTCATATTTTAGAAAATGAATGGTATATTTGTGTATATTTGTATATTTGTGTTTAACTAAATTGAATCATTACTATGAAAAATTTTATTTCAATAGTAATTATGCTTTACCGTATGTCCACTTTACATGATTTTCAGGATCTTAAGTTAATTTACAACTTTGAACTGATATTAAGTTAATAGATATTTAAGATGACTCGACCATTTCTAATTAAGAATAAAATACAAAAACATTGATCACTACGTTTAAGTTTAGATGGTTTTGTTTCTCATTTTTATATGCTACATAGAGGCATTTTTTATTGTGTTAGTGAATATATTGTGTTCCCTCCCTCCCCATTTTACCATTTGTTATTTTAAAAAGTTGTATAACAGCTGTTAGTAGCTATAGAAAATTGTGTCATGTATTAATCAGCTCTGCGAATCTGCTAAAATAGAGTATGAGAAGACAGCTCTTAATTATCCACATCACCTCTTCCCCAACAATACAATCATGAACAAGATTTGAACTTTGTTTTTGCTCTCTAAATTTCTTTATACTCTTTAAACTTACTGAGGATTCCAAAGAACATTTCTTTATATGAGTAGGTAAGTTATAACTAGTGATATTTACTGTATTAGAAATTGAAATTATAAAATGTATTAAATGCTTACTAATTCATATGAAGATAGCAATGATATGTGATAAATGTTTATAACATCTTAGTAATTTTACAAAGTCAGTTCTGAGCTCACAGATACCCTGAGATTTGTCCTAAGTATCAGTTTGTTCCAGACTATGAAAGAGCATAATTACAGACAAAATTGGAAAATTAAATTTGCCTTGATTTACTGCATGAGTCCAGAAAGCTATAAAATGCATTAAAATCTGAGCAAATTTATTCAGTTTTTGTTCCTTGGTTTGTTGCTTTTTGCCCTCATCCATGACATGAAGGGTCATTCTCTTTTCTGTGCAAATCTGATGCTATAGCACAGATTCTATATCTTATTGAAATTGTCATTATATTGTCTTTGAGTCCTTGTTTATTTAAGTAAATAAAGCTTCCGTAATTAAGAAGCAGCTAAGTTTAATTACCTCCTATGTTAAAATATTTTACTTTTACTTTCAAATGTGTAGTCAATTATAATTTTTCAGGTACTTATGATTTTAAGTTAAATTTTTAAATTACCAGATAAATTTGATTTGGGTTTCCTGAATACAAATCTTAAATCTAAAATAAAAGAAAATAGGGGTGCCTGGGTGGCTCAGTGGATTAAGCCAGGGTCCTGGGATCGAGCCCCGCATCGGGCTCTCTGCTCAGCAGGGAGCCTGCTTCCCTTCCTCTCATTCTGCCTGCCTCTCTGCCTATTTGTGATCTCTGTCTGTCAAATAAATAAATAAAATCTTAGAAAAATAAATAAATAAAAAATAAAAGAAAATAAATATTTTATGCTTAAACTATCTTTGAGATTTCCCAGAATTACCCTGGATAGTCATATTTATTTTTTTCACCTTATATAAAGACATAGAAATAATTAGAAATATTTAGCATATTTGAAATATGCAATAAATTAGCTTACTTGATTAGCATATTTGATATATTACTATTTATGAGTTTTGGTGGAAAAATTATCAAATGGAAAAGCTTCTCAGTCTTCCATAGGTTAGATTTATGTAGCTAAAATGTTACTAATATTTTAGAGATGGATGTAACTATTTTAGAGATGGCATATTCCATGGGAAGTCTCCATAAATTATTCAGTGCCCTTGCTTTCTATAGTATGTTTAAACCTCAGAAACACTAAAATCTATAGTAATAAATATTTCTGTAAAGGTTTTATATACTTATGAGAATCTTCATGGTGGTTTGACTAATTATATTAGACAATAGCAATCTGGTGTTAGCAGCCATAAATTATTATTTAAAGTAGAACCACCCTACAATCCAGCAATTGCACTACTAGGTATTTATGCAAAGAATACAAAATTACTAATTCAAAGAGATACATGTACCCTGATGTTTATAGCAGCATTATCTACAATAGACAAATTATGGAAATGACTCCAATATTCACGACTGATTAATGGATAAATGAGTGGTAGATATATACAAGGGGATATGACTCAGTCATAAAAAAGAATGAAATCTTGCCATCTGCAAAGATGTGGATGGAGATTATTGTGCTAAGCAAAATAAGTCAGTCAGAGGAAGACAAATTCCATACGGTTTCACTCATATGTGGAACTGAAGAAACAAAACACATGCACATGGTGGGGGGAGACGAAAATGAAGAAACAGACTCCTAGCTATAGAGAACAAACTGATGTTATTAGAACAGAGGTGGTAGGGAGATGGGTTAAATAGGTGGTGGGAATTAAGGAGTGCACTTGCTATGATGAGCACTGGGTGTTGTAGGGGTGTTTATCACTAAATTCTACACCTGAAACTAATATTGCCATGTATGTTAACTGGAATTTAAATAAAAACTTAAATGTTTTTATGGCTGTAACTTTACTTTTTAAATTTGGATTTCGCATCTTCTAGACCATTAATGTTTAAGTTGACCATGCATAGCAATACTAAAAATGGAGTTTGCTATTGTTATTTTAATACAAATATTTAAGACTCACTTCAGACACACTGAATCTCTTTATAGTCTTTATATGTTATATGTTCTTGCTGTACGCTTGTTGAAAACTTGGTATATATATATTTTTTAAAATTTTTTATTTTTTATAAACATATATTTTTAGTCCCCAGGGGTACAGGTCTGTGAATCACCAGGTTTACACACTTCACAGCACTCACCAAAGCACATACCCTCCCCAATGTCCAATGTGTGTGCATGTGTATCTATATATATAATGTTATCTCAATAATTTTTTCCTTTTTAAAAATTGTTCATTTTAGGGGCACCTGGGTGGCTCATTTGTTAAGCATCTGCCTTCAGCTCAGGTCATGATTCCAGGGTTCTGGGATCAAGCCCCACCTTGGGCTCCCTGCTCAGCGGGGAATCTGCTTCTCCTTCTCCCACTCCCCCTGCTTGTGTTCTCTCTCTCACTGTGTCTCTCTCTGTCAAATAAATAAATAAAATCTTAAATTTTTTTTTTAATTTTATAACATACATGTACTATTCATTGCATTCTTTGAAAATAACCTTAATCATTATACTTATAGGCATTTTGTCTAAAACTTTTCTGGGGGACTGACATCTTTTTTTGCCCCACATGCCACGGCATCAACCTAATTTTCTTGTTGGTTGTATTAGTCTTGTTGTGAATTCTCATCAGATTTTTCACTTTTGAAAACTATCAGTAATAATTTGGCCACAGCCATTTTAAATCTCTGCATCTATAGACCGTTTTTGTTTTACTTTGATCCTTCCCTGATTGTTTTGCAGCTGTAGCCTGAGTTCTTGTTTTACTCAAAGAAGGACAATCTCAGAGCTCTGTGAAAAAGGATTGTGCCATGTATCTCAAACAATTGATACTTCAAAGAACAGACTCTTGGGTACAGACTTCTAATGTACTTTAGACAACTTTAATACTGAGTAGCCCTGGAGGGTATTAAAAGCCCAGAACTTTGTCATTGGAATGCAGGGGCACTCATGAAACTGGTGATCCAAGATCTAGTGAAACAAGAATTAAATAGGACTGGATGAATTGTTGAGAGATGGTTGAGATATATACATATATATGTATGTACACACACATATGTATATATATAATAAATTATATATGCATATGTATTTATATTGCATATTTTACCTATGTTACATATGCATACATATGTGTTATACATACACACTGCATACATATGTGTTATACATACACACAAATACATAAATTCTTTGTTTTTGAATGATCTGTAAATCCTAACAAATAATTTAATAGACTGTACTGGTAGGCTGACCTGAAACTTTCCAAAAAATGATGTTTTCACTGACACCCAGAAATTCAGCAACTTTATTTATATCTCTTTACTTTTCATGACAGTATAGTTATTTCCATAGGTTCTTTAAAAATCTGTCCTCCTTTTTTCCAGGACATATTGGAAATGTTGGTTATGTAACAAAAGGCCCGCTTAAAACGTCATGTCAAAGAATGATGCGTCTATAACTGGAGCTGATCAGCCATTTTTTTAAGGCACTTTATGGAACCAGTTCTTGCAAAGCTTTCCCAGAAAAAGTGGTCTGGTATCTGGCGTATAGGGTCTAGCCCTACAGAAGGAAAGCAAGCTCACTCGCAGGCAAGCTAGGAACCTTGGGACATTTTAGAGACCTTGGGAAGAAAGGAACTTCTCAAGTATCTATAAATTGGGGGTAAAATCTGGTGGAGAGAATTTCTTGGCTTTGTCTTCCTAGTTTCAGAATAGCAAATAATAAGGGACTTAAAAGGCCCAAGCTGAGATTTATTATGAAAACATCCAGTGTAACAAATTTAAGAAGGTTTATGGCAAGTTAGCACTCTTTCTGCTCTTATGTAAATAACCAGGTCAAACCTAGTAAGACTAGTCATCTTACTTTGTGACCAAATAAAATCATATTTTTATGAGTCTTTTATTTTTATAAGGGAGGAAACTGTAAGGAAAAATCCATTCTTCGTGGAAATTATACACTGCTTAAAGAAAATCTTTCTGTTATCTGACTCTGTTTCTATGGGAGCTATTATACAGCTCTGTAACTTGTAAATTACTGATAGCAATGCAGAATAATTTTTCAGGAAGGAAAAGATGCCTTGGGTGCAGATGCCAGTTACTCACACAAAGAGAATCAGGAACATAGATTTTTTTCCCTGTCTTCAGAACTCAAGTCTTAGCCTCCCTACACTTCTGATACATGAGGCTATGTTCTTAGGTTTCCTGGAACTCTGATGGGGTATGGTGCTTCCTGTTTAAGCCAGTTTAACCCTGTCTACCTGAAGCTATATGGAGTTCAGGAGTGTGGAGAACAGGAAAAAGAATTCTTGATCCAGAGTATGGGACTAAACTTGACTAATTTTTCTTTTTTAATTTCAAAAGATCTGAAGGTTTTAATAATAATAGTCCCTTTGTATTCTTCCCTAGGGACAAATGATGTAATATGAATACACTTTGTATTTTTAAAAACACTATATCAGAGAAGGAGAAAATAATAGAACTCAGGATGGTAGTGAGTGTGCAAATCCCTGTCACTGTCCCTCCATAAGAAAGGTCTCCTTTTAGAAGCCAAAGAACTTTCATAGGTGCTGAATCTAGCACCTTTCCTCTTTATGACTGAACTACGGATACTTTAAACCCTTGACTTCAGAGCATGGCAGAGATAGCAGACCCCACTCATCTATTAGAAGAAAGAAATATATTGGCAGGGAAAATATATGGGGTTAGTGAAAACAAAGACCACTCTTCACAGAACTTGCCAGCATAACATGTTTTGATTATAAGGCCTGAAATATTTCTTTGAAATAACTTCCTTCTCTTAGAGGGTAGAGGCATGAGAACTTACAGGCAGAGAGATTGTAAGTGATACAACCTAAAAGACACTGCCCAGGGTAGGGGCATGGGAAGCTTGAAGAACCTGACGTATGAGGGAAATGTATGTGCAGGGAAACAAGCTCTCTGAGAGACATGGAAGGAGGATGCCTTGGACACAGTTATTGGTTCTTGACTTCAGTGTTTCCAGGAAGTCTGGACTTGTATCTGGACTTGTATCTGACATGCTTACTCCTACCACAAGAATTTCAGACCTTTGGCCTTTGATGCTCTTCTTTGCCGAAGGAAGGAAAGGGACCTGTAATCACAGTAAATTTATCTGTTGGGTTCTGCCTAGACCTAAAGAACCTCTTTGTGCTGACTGTCTTCTCTTTCATGAAGTCCACACCTTAGATCCAGACCACTCTATAGGGTCAGACATTGATCCTGACCTTTAGTATCTTTACTATCACAAGAACAGACTACTTGCATCCAGGCCTGGGCTCTGCTTAGAGGCTGACACTAGTTTGTTTCAAAGGAACTTGCTGATTTTCCTTTCTTCTGGGACGACTCTGTAACATATGGCTTGTCCTTTTTCTAGGTTTACTTTTTTGAAGAGCCTATCCCTTCTGGCGCAGACTCAGAAATGTTTCTTTCTCAACAGGGTTCTCTGTCCTTAGCAGAGTGGCTTGCTTTCACTGTCAAGGGTGATCCCCAACCTTCATTTTCTGAATTCTCTCCTGAATGAAATCTTGTCTTCTTATTTTGGGTCTGAATCATGTCATGGTTCTTTCCCAGGAACTGAAACTTAGAAATTCATACTCAGGCCACTTTGATGTGCCCTCTTTCTCTTCTCCAATTCTCTAGTTCGGTTGCATTATGCCAGGTTTACAGGGAATCTGGATGTTTCTATAAATTTTCTTGGACTGATAATATTGGTATGACAACAACTTAGCTCTCCAGGCCCCACAGGCCTTGATGAGGTGAGCAGCAAATCAACCCTAGCTGCTTGCTATCAGTCAAGATTCTTATGGACAAGGGAGCCTCCTGTTGAGAAGTGCTAGGTCTTTTTCCAATCTGGCAGGGAACCCCAGTTCCAGTTTACAGTTAAAAAGACACAAAAACACTGGGGAATTTTTTCTTAATAATCTCAAAGTGGGAAAGCTTTTCAAGTATGGATCAAAAATAATTTTCCAAAATGATTGATAAACTCAAATACATGGGGAAAACATTCCCGTATTGAGGGAAAGACACATTTACATACATATACACATACTAAAAAAGCCAAAGACACTGACAGACTGGGAGAACTATTTTCCACCAAATACAAATGAGCTTGTTTTCTTAATATATAAATGACTCCTATAAAGCAAAAAAATATTAAAAGATTCAGTAGATGGGGATCCTGGGTGGCTTAGTGGGTTAAAGCCTCTGCCTTTGGCTCAGATCATTATCCCAGGGTTCTGGGATCGAGCCCCACATCAGGCTCTCTGCTTAGAGGGGAGCCTTCTCCACCCACCCCCCCCTCCCACACTTGCTTCTCCACCTGCTTGTGATCTCTGTCTGTCAAATAAATAAATAAATAAATAATCTTAAAAAAAAATTAGTAGGAAAAAAAATGAGTAAATGATAAGAATATAGCTGAAAAAAAAGTAATACAAGTAAAAGTCCTTACTCATATAAACTGCAAATTAAAACTACAAGTTGTCATTTTTTAAACTGCCTAATTGGAAAAGATGGAAAAGTTCAATAAATCTTCACATCAGTTACAGTTAAAAAGGCAAACTCGCCTTTGATTACTGCGAAGGATAAATGGTTCTAATTACCGCAGAAAACAATTCCATGCTATCTTTACAAATTTGAAATTCATGTGCCTTCACTAACAATTCCATTCTTAGAAATGTATCCAAAAGCTTTACCCACAGATTTATAATGAAGAATTTCATCACAATATCTAAATGACAGAAAAGGCTTAGAAATAACAAAAATATTCATCAGCAAAGAGCTAGTTAAATAAATAATGCACATTCATACAGTGTTAAGCTACCCTCTGCTTGAAAAGAATGAGCAATTTCCATGGTATGATGTACAACATCCAAGATACATGAGAAGAAAGAGGTGAGAAAAATAGTATAGTATGTTAACAGGTGTGTTACCTGATAAAGGCCACTTATCTCTATCTACTTGTATATTCATAGACACTTCTGGGGTGGAAAAAAAAAAAAACTAGAAACATTAGTGGTTAATTGATAATGGTACTGGAGGGCCAAGGAGCAGGTTGTGAGAGAGATTTTTGTTTATTGAATGGTATTTTCAAATTATAGACCATGAATATCTATTACTTGTTCAAAGAATGAATAAAACAATCAATAATAAACAATAAAGTGATTAATTGGTCATCAATGATAATTTAAGCATAGAGGAAAATGTCAAGAATGTCTGGGTGCTTTTTGCACCTATTTAAATATATACATATTGATTCAAAATGTGTCGATTGTGCGTTTATAAATTTATCTCTGCTTAAAGAATATTTTTTGAAGGTACTATTTTCTTTTTTTTTTTTAAGATTTTATTTATTTATCTGACAGAGAGAGAGAGATCACAAGAAGGCAGAGAGGCAGAGAGGGGGAAAACAGGCTCCCTCTTGAGCAGAGAGCCTGATGCAGGGCCCGATCCCAGGACCCTGAGATCATGACCTGAGCCAAAGGCAGAGGCTTAATCCACTGAGCCACCCAGGTGCCCCTGAAGGTACTATTTTCTTATATATTACTTATCTTAGTAAATTACAATTCAGGCAGTAAAAATCAAATATCATCAAATGGAACAAAAGTTTTGTTTTGAAAAAAAATGTTAAAGGATAACTAAATCAAAAACTATATTCAGCTCTTAAAATATTTTACTAGTGTTTTATTAAAATATGTTTTCATTACAATTAGTAAGATGTTTGGATTTTTTTATCAGAGTTGCTTATTTTCTGAATAATACTTAAATTTAAGGAGCAAATGATTAACTGTATGTTTATATTCTAGATTTTATACCATTGCTTACAAAAAAAACAAAAAACAAATTAATCTGACAAATAGAAATATTCAAAATTGTCTACCAATTTTTTATCTTTTTATTTAGCTCATTTTATAAACATTTTGTCCACTTGGAGAATAAAATGATCTTCCTGGAAGTTATGATTATGATTTCAGTACTACTCAGTGTTCTCAATTAGCAAAGACCTCTTGTAACCAAAACAGTATAATTTAAACTCACTTGTATGAATTACCAGTTATTTTATTCAAATGTATTCAGGGATAGAACTACTGTTTGCAGCAGAGTTTCAAGAAACTTACTTATTTATAGTACCCAGCTCTATGTCAAAATCTTTGTGATTTCACTCTTTCTCCTTCTTTTTTCCCCCTCATTATATTCTCCTTTTCATAGGAGGAATCACAGTAATCAACTGTGAGTAGAAGATAGGATCAGAAACTCAATTTTTAAATTTTTAACTGGTTATACTATTTAAATTTTCTATCTATAGAATACAGAATAATAAAGGTACAGTATTTGCATTAACTATAAAAACATGTTGTCTGGATTCCTGGGAATTAGGAATTTCTCTCCCTCTTATTTTATACTTAAAAAAATGATTATGACAATGGAAGGTAAACATTTTGGTAGAACTTATTTAAAAACCTAGGTCCTATGTGACCACTGACTATGCAATCATTTTCAGATTCCAAGATGATAGTGTGAGGAGAAGCAGTTCCTCTGGGAGGTGACCCTGATAGGCATTAAGAGAGGAGCAGGCTCGTGAGACAGAGAAGGGAAGACAGCCTACAAAGAACACATTCTCACGTCAACTAACTGGATCTTAGCTCTGCTGGGATGGAGCTCTGGGTCAGGATGGCATCCATATCTCAGGCTCATCCCTCCTAGGGATTACTGGCTGAACATTAATTCTCTGGCCTTTCAAGCCTGCAGACCTCAGGAAGCAGACTCTTGGACTGACAGAATCCTCAGGGAGCAAGAAGTAAAGGCAATTGTACTTCATTCACCACCATAATAGCTGAGAGGGGATAGGGCGAAGCTTCAGGTCTGACTTAAACACCTTGACAATTAATTAAAGTGACAGTACATTTGATTACAACTGTTAGAGTCCCCAAGTTCAAGTGTGTCTTCTCTCTCTACTGCTCTGATTTGGTCACTCCTGAGTATCAAGAGCTGGTAATAACTTCCAGAGTGGACTTGTCTGGAAGGGGAATGAGGTCAGCTGGAAAGCAAATGAACCTCAGATACACTTTGGGTATGGCGCTCATTGATGCTCGCCTATGAAGAAGATATTCTGCTTCTATAAACATCCTCAGTTTTCATTAGGAATGCTCCTTCCCCATGCACACACTCTCAGATCACATGAAGCAGGATAACGTGCCAGTTCAAAACGCAGCTTAAATCCTAGATCTGTGCAAAGAATACCAGAGAAGACACCACTTTTTTGCTCTAGAACTGACATTGGAAAGATTTGGGCCCTGGTACCTCTGCCTGACATGTGATCATGGGGAAGAGACACTCTCTGGGAATGAGTCAGCGTGATGAAAGAGAACTGAGTTCAAGACAGTAATTAGATTCAGGGGCATCATTTAGGGGTACAGACCCTTTTTCATTCATGCCCAAAGATCAACACTGGGTTCCTGGAACTTCCTAAAATAAATCACTTGTAGTGAGACTTAGATTTTTAATCCATAGATGTTCCCCCCGCCAATGAAGATTTATTTATTTATTTATTTGAGGGAGAGAGAGAGAAAGGGGGCGGGGTGGACAGAGAGAGAGTACGTGAGCAGGCCAAGGGACAGAAAGAGAGGTAGAAAGAGAATTCCAAGCAGACTCCCTGCTGAGTGGGGAATCCAGAGGGGCTCAATCTCATGTCCCCAAAGATCATGACCTGAGCAGAAATCAGGAGTCAGATGCTAATCAACTGATGCTAGGCACCCCAAATCCACAAGATTTCTATATGCAACATGTATTATCAGATTATTATAATATAGGAAGAAACTTTAATGTCCTATTTAAGGCATTCTCAGCAATAGGCAAGACTTTAATAAATAGAAACTAGTGTGACCTTGGGTAAATGCCTTAATATCCTTAGTAGTAAATTGAAGTAAATCACCACACTGCATAGAGGTGTTGTGAAGGCTAAAAAAGTTAATGAATGCAAAGTCTTTTGTATAGCTCTCAGCACATCCTATTGTGATCTCTTGAAAGCTAGGGTTATATCGAGTATCTGTTTTTTCAAACACTATAAATCCAGCACCAATTATACTGCTTGCACAAAGTAAACCATCAACAAACAAGTGTGGCACTAATGCATGGATGAAAGGAAGTAGAAATGATATTTAAAATATTGAGCAATTACTATGGTATCAGTACCATCAGTAGATACTGGACAGCCATAAACAAATACAGCCCTATTGGCATGCATGCCTGTTAGGTCCGTTATTAAATGAAACAAGACTGAGACAAAGTGAAAGTTATTTAAAGCTTTATTTTATGATAAGTATTAGAAGTTAGACTGATCGGTCAGGGGAACTAGACTGAGACAAGGTGAATGTTATGCAAAGCTCTATTCTATGCCAAGCATTAGAAGTTAGACTGACCAGCCATGGCCGTCTCTGAAGAGAATGACCACCCCCAGCTTATAGGCTCAAGAATTGACCGACTGACCAGTCAGGGCCGCCTCCAAAGAGGGCAACACCCCACCATCTTGCAGACTACCTTCTACTACCTTCTATAGAGCAAAACTCTGGCCACACATAGGTGGCCAATGAGATTGTAGTCATGTTAGGTCACATGCAGGTGGCCAATTGAATTACAATATGACCTAACCTATTACTCTGGTCAGAATTGGTGCTCAAGGTTGGCGCCCAAATGGCAGGGTTTACATTCTTTGGTGGTTAGGGAAAAAGTGTGTGTGTTTCTTACTGATTGGATGTCGCCACCTGGCCCAACTCATCCTTGTATTCTGGGCTCTGTTATTAGGAACTAGCTGACCATATTTTACTGGTTTCCCAGACTTGCTTCTAAGTAAGTTTCTCTGGGGGGAGGGGGGGCAGGGTCAGTTTAAGTTTTATTGCACAAACAACAAAATGGCTTTTGTTGTTTTGACTCCAAGATGGAGTCGCTCTGGCTAAATAGGTCCTTACAAAGCCTACGGAAAATAAGCTGAGATGAGTGAGAAAACAAATATTAAAATGCAAATTATATGTAAATATTTCCATATATACAGTATATAGTACTTTGCAAAACTCTAAAGCTTTGGATATCTTTGGTTTTGCCTTCAGAGAAGACTATATCTGGTGATACTGCCCATTGGTTATTATTTTATAAAAAAAGAACACTACCAGAATACAGTGCCTTGATTATAGAACTCTTGTATATAGAATACTTTTCACTTGAGAAAAGAATCACGAGCGTACATCCCTCCCATGTTTTCCCTTACAAGCAATGTCTGGCCTGTGCTGTATATTTCTGTTGCTAAGAGGAAACTTTGAGATTATTTGAGAATATATGCATGCCACTCCCATGGAAGGAACTTTATTTTAAAAGTTTTTCAATATGTGTTGGGGCTGACTTTACTATCCTGAATCCTGACTAAAAACCATATTTAGCTCAGGTAACCTGTTCAAGAATTCAAGAATTTATCTGTCAAGTTGCATGCTATTTTTTTTTTTATCATCTCTCTTTATAAGGGTAACTTTCCCATAGTCTCCACCTACTCTAGGAACACCTCTTCCTTTTACCTCTCGCTTCTCTTTATATGTCTTCAGAAAATAGTAACTGATTTAAATATACATCCATTAGGGGCACCTACGTGGCTCAGTGGTTTAAAGCCTCTGCCTTCGTCTCGGGTCATGGTCCCAGGGTCCTGGGATCGAGCCCTGCAATGGGCTCTCTGCTTGGTGGGGAGCCTGGTTCCCTTCCTCTCTCTCTGCCTTCCTCTCTGCCTGCTTGTTATCTCTGTCTGTCAAATGGATAAATAAAATCTTTTGAAAAAAAAATACATCCATTAATTCACTGAAAAAATGTTTGTTTAGAGCTTTGAGATTTCAAGCACAAGCCACTGCATTGAAACCAATTCAGGTAAAACATAATAAGGATCCTAAATTCCCTGAACCAAAAATAAAATTATAATATTCAGGTTTCCTATTTGCCAAAGTCAATGGAATATTTCACAATCAACTGGTGATTCAAATTATCTATTCCCAGAGTAAACATTGTTTTATCCATGGTAGGCTGTTGATTGAGCAGAACTGAATTGTATTTGACATTCATTGGATTTGGCAAGTGCCATCGCTGTTTAATCAGTTACTCATCAGCATTCCTTGTCATTATTGTTTCTAAATCACAAACAAGTCAAAGATCAACAATTACTTGGTACTTTGGGTTTCAATCAAAATAAACCCAATAGAGTATATCAGTCATATCCCATCCCACAACCTTCCATTTCATTATAGTCTCAAGAATAATTGCTCCAACATAGCAGATGAGATCTTCCAAGATAATTTTCCTTTCTTATTTATCAACAAACACAAAAGCCGCATTTCTCTGTGGATCAACCATCCATCTTCAATTTGTGATTTTTTCCCCCTTTATGTACAAAGGAATTGAGTAGGAATCAGGAAATAATAGGTAAGCATTCCAGTTAAAAGAACAAGTTCTCTATTGATTTTCTACTTCATCCTGTAAAATCTCTTTCTTTTCTAGAACTGTTCCCTTCTTGCAAATGTCAAAAAGGAAATGACCTTTGCAGTATTTCAAACTAAAATATGTATCCTAGTATGGTAATTATTTTATAAAAGGTCAAAAAACATTTTACAATGTAAACATTGCTGGTCCAGAAAGCAACATAAATTTTTTACATTATACTATTTAAAATCAATGAGTGTATATATGTATATACATTATATCATGTATATATATATAATATATGCATAATTATATATAATATATATAATTATATGTATAATCATGTTTGTATATATATATACACACACAAATATACATACACATTTCATATGTTCATATACAAGATGTTCTCTTTTTTCTGAAACATGACCTGCTATGATTTTCAAAAAACTGAAAAAGACTTACATTCCTCAAGAATATTTATTGCTTTGCAATAAATTTCATTTTGTATTCTTTCTATAGCACACAAATTATAGGCAAGCACTACAAGGGAAGTTCATCATATACACTTAAGTATATCAATACAAGTGAGGTAGTCAATAGTTGCTTACTAACTTTTTATGATGAACTAAATTCTAACTCTGATGTCTACAGAACACAACTCTTTAATAGTGATTGACAGTCCTTACAAGCTTACCCTATAATGTTAATATAGAATAACTGCACATGTTTATACTAAATAATATGTATATAAATTCATCATAAATTATTATATGTTATATAGTATATTATAAATACTGGTACTATATGACATAATGTAATATAAAATCTAAGTAAGTACTAGGATAATACTAAGAAATTGTCAAAATATGTTTTTATTCATCCATATGTACAGTTCCTTTACAAATAGTTTAAAAACTAAAGATGTAGAAATAATCTAGTTACTTCTCAGACAAATCTACAAAATGTCTATTTTCTTAACTATAGATCATAGAAAGAAGAGCATGGCATTACTACATCATGACCTTTTGGGGAAATGAACTATGTCTCTAAGATCCCACGCCAAAACTCTCTGTTACATAAACGATCTTTCTTAGTAACTAAGTTCTTAGAGGTGGCAAAAGTATGTGTTTTGGATTGAATATCTGGGCTTTCAACAGAGAGACAAGTATATGATACACAACAGAGCAACAGAAGGTAATTCCAATAATCAGAGCATCAGAAGTCTACTTGGATAAAAGATACATTTTAAGTGGTAAGAGTACCTGACCTACTACTTTGATACTTTTACTGACAAGTAACAGAAAACAATTCTGGCAGTTTCAGGCAAATGGAAGAATATTTATTTAAACAATACTATGAGTTTATAGAGCACTGGGAGTTTAGAGACCCAGGCTTAGCAAAACAAAAACACATGTTAGTGTAGACAGCTACTGAAAACACAGACTTTTTCTTTTTAAAAGAAAAAGTTCAGGTACCACTGCTATAACTGATGCAGTGAATGAGTTCTAAAAGTTCCTACCACATCATTTAATCAACATTAAAAATTCTAGATAGGCTAATTGAATTTAAATTTTAAAAAAATTCTAGGGTGCCTGGGTGGCTCAGTGGGTTAAGCCGCTGCCTTCGGCTCAGGTCATGATCTCAGGGTCCTGAGAACGAGTCCCGCATCGGGCTCTCTGCTCAGCAGAGAGTCTGCTTCCTCCTCTCTGCCTCTCTGCCTACTTGTGATCTCTCTCTGTCAAATAAATAAATAAAATCTTTAAAAAAAAAAATTCTAGATAGGGGTATGCAATTAGTTAACCTAACTCAAAAACGGTTAAATCTAAGCTATGACCCAGGTCTCAGGTTGGAGAGAGGGAGGATCTGATTGCTGAAGCTTCAGTTTTAGAACATGCAGTATAACCTCTCACTAAAGCTACCTAAAATACAGAATTCCTCTTCAATAGGAAGAAGGGGGTGAGTACAGATTTTTTTTAAAAGCAAGTATTCACTATACTTATACATAACAGTAAGACAAACTTTCATTTATTCTATACCTATGACATCTCATAATAATCTTCTGAAGTTATGCCATTCATCTATCTATTCATTTAACTTGTTTATTATCATTTGCAATGACTAAAATATAGATTCCCTAAGAACTGGGAATTGCCTCTATTGTTCAACGTTTTATCCCCCTGATCTAGGCCAGAGATTGCTAATCAACATATAGGTAGCCAGTAAATATTTGTTGAATTAATTGATAAAGAAATGGATGCAGTAACAAATGGAAAGCACTACTTCCCCAATGTCTTTGCCCAATTCAATGCTTTTGAGTCACTTTTGACCCAATTTTGAAGGCTATTTGCAACTAATTGTTATCATATAAAAGCCTGGACTAAAGGAAAGATGAGTAGCTTGCCACTGCCTTTAAGAGCTTTAGCAGTTTTATCTCCACATCCCCTTGTAGAATGCAATCTTTGACCTACTTTCTGTGATGGGCAGTGTGCTGGAGTTAATAATGAACTTGTGATGACAGTGAATCAAGTGTGAAGCAGCTGCTTCTGCCGGGTCCTTCTGAAATTGTTTCAAGCTTCAAAAAGACAGTTTCTAAATTCCAATGGAATTTGGAAGATAAATGTAAGCTAGACCTCTTGCAGGAGATTTCACACTGAATAGTTTCTAACATATAGTTCAGGAGTAAGAGTCAAAGAAAACAAGATAGATGTGAAATAACTGATGATAATTTTTACGACAAAAATGTAAGAAAGATATTGAATGTTTGCTTTTCTGTGGGTGGATGTGGGGAAGATAATTACACATCAAGATCTAGGCTAAGTGTCCAGCAATTCTGGATGATGTTTTCTGTCTAAAACTTGCTAGTCCTCTAACACCCTGTTCTAGGTACATGTATGCAAAAAGGCTTACCTGAACTTACAAGATATTTTTTCCCTTTGATGCTTCCATTACAACCTATTTTATTTTAAAATTTACTACATGTTTTTACATTTAGTTCATTTAGTTTATTTAGTTTATTTAGCTGTATGTCCCTACTCAAATGTTATTCCAAACATAGAAATAGAACATAGAATAACATAGAATAACATTACTGATCCTGTGTCCCTATAGCCTAGCTTAGCTTTGTGCAGCACACAGAGTTTCATACATATTTGTTGAAATATTAATTGATCTAGGGTGAATATTGTCCTATAACTTGCTGAAAATCAATGATAAATCTGATTTCTGGGTTGAATGAAGAAAGGTAACATGTTAAAATAACAAAAACAATTTCTATCCCTGAATGTCGAATAAAATTCTCTTTTATTTGTTAAATAGCACACATTTGCAAGTTACAAAATCACCGGTAACTAAGAAATGAAGACCATTTCCTGAATATGAGAATAAAGTTTAGAGACAATAATTACTACCTTTCTTCCCTAAAAAGGTTAAAAGAGAGTGGCAACCAAGATTGTTGTCAAGTAACAGGGAAAAAAACAAGAGAGAGAGAGATAAGAGAGAGAGAGACAGAAGAGGGAATTAAAATACTGAATAAGATAAAGTTTCTTATCTTTACTGGCCTGCCTGAGATTACTTAGGAAAAAAAGTGGATAAAGACTGAAAATTCCTGGGACGCCTGGGTGGCTCAGTTGGTTGGATGACTGCCTTCGGCTCAGGTCATGATCCTGGAGTCCTGGGATCCAGTCCCGCATCAGGCTCCCAGCTCCATGGGGAGTCTGCTTCTCTCTCTGACCTTCTCCTCGTTCATGCTCTCTCTCTCTCAAGTAAATAAATAAAATCTTAAAATAAAATAAAATTTTAAAAAAAGACTGAAAATTCCAGTGACATGTTGTTTATGCCATGGTATTTCTAGGTCCATTTCAGTGGAGATTTCAGAGTTCCCTCAAAAATAAACGGTCCATTTAAAAGTTCTTATGTTTTCCAGTGCCTCTGGACGTACAGTAATTTCTGCAAAGATTCTGATCATTAGTGATTTCCAGATTTCACAGAGTTTACCAGCAGGAAGTACAAAAAAAGAATTTCTCTCATCTTTATAGATAACAGCTCTTGCTGCAATAGGGCCCCCCTTTTTTTATACTTTATTATTTTTATTAACATATAATGTATTATTTGCCCCAGGGATATAGGTCTGTGAATCATCAGGCTTACACACTTCACAGCACTCACCGTAGCACATACCCTCCCCAATGTCCATAACCCAGCCACCCTATCCCTAACCCCCTTCCCCCCAGCAACCCTCAGTTTGTTTTGTAAGAATAAGAGTCTCTTATGGTTTGTCTCCCTCCATATTTTCTTTCTAAGGGACATTTGCCTGAAAACTAAGACAATCAAACTTCTTCCCCAAAATTTCAATGAGAGGGCAAAACCCTTGAGTGGGGAAAAAGGCCTCATAAACCTGTGGTAGACCATATTCAGCATACCACACATACCCAGCATAATGCAAAAGTGTCAGATCATCCTCTAAAATACTTTTTTAAAATTATAAAATAAATATACAGAAGAGTATTCATAATATAAATCATCACATAACTTTTGTATTTAATCTTTGCTGAATGCTTGAGAAATTATTCTTTTTAATTACATTGTAATTATATATATTCTTTGTTAAATGGCATACTAAACAAAAGTATATAGTTGAAAAGTGAACATTTCCCTTAGCTCCAGCCCTCAATGCCCTGGGTCCTACAGTGAAGAAAATAGTACTTATGGTTCCCTTCCACTCTTCGATGGACCTGAAGTGTGAGGGAAAACTAAACTACAGTTGTTCACATCTATTGACATTTTGAGGTTGTTGATTTCTAAAGCATTATCCAGCCTACTTCTTAGCCATAGGACTAATATTAATTCTTTTATATTACTCATATTCATACTACATTTTTTTCTATAACTTCCTTTTTTTAACTTGGAAAATATATTGACATGAGTCCACATTAATCTACTTTATTCTTTTTAACTGATGCATTTTATTTTACAGAATTTGTGTAATACGATTCATACGTCAAATTGGTTGAAAGGATAAATTAGCAGAGAACTCCAGATCGACTTAAGCTTCCATAAGGAATAAAAGTGAGTGAACAAAGCAGAAATAATAAACATGGTGAACTGAGAAATAGGCAAGGATAAAATGAAGATCAAAAGGGGAATTGGTAAGAGATAGAAGTTTGCTAAAATGTAAATTACAAGGAAAAGAGGAAGCAAAAGGAAATTACTAACCACTTGTCTTTTTGATATTTATATTTATATTATAGAACCAAGAATGCTAATACATTCCCCTATTTAGAATTTAATACAGCTTGTGGAACAATGATAATAAAAATAACACTTACCACTTACTGGAAATTTAATATGAACCAGACACTGTACTCTGTGTCTAGTCCTTATACTAAACCTTGAAAAGTTCTCTTCAGCAAGTTTTCAGTTGATTTATTACTTGGTGAACACTTTCTAGATTCCTCTTTCCTTCACAACTACATATAATCCATCAGCAAGCTCTATGGTCTCTTCTTTCAGAATATATCCCAAATGTGACCATTTGTCATCACTCTAACACCTTCCCTCTAGTCTATGTCATCTTCATTTTTAGGAAAGGTATAATATGAAAATATAATAATTTTCTAAATAGTTCCCTTCCTCCCACACTTGCCCCCATACAGTTATTTACCATTCAGCAACAAAATAATGTTTTTGGCAGTAGATCAGATTATATCATCCCTCTTACTCAAAACCCTCCAGTAGAACAATGAAGTTTCAACTGTGGTTTACAAAAACACTTATTTCCCCAACATTGTCTTCTTCCCCCAGCTCACTGGTTCCAGGCACACTGGCTTTGTTTTTACTCGAAGCACCAAGTTCTTTCCTCCTCAGGATTCTTCACTCTCTGGCTTTCCTCGGCCTTGAATGATCCTCTCCCAGAAATTTCCACAGCAACTCCCTCACTTCATTTAATCTTGATCAAAGGGAGGATCTCTCTACTTTGTTTAAAATCGCCCAACCACATAATCACTTCACAATATTATGGTTTTCTTCTTAGAACTAATCATTGTTAGTTATTAATAATAGATTTGGGGGGGTTATCATCCATCTGCCCTATGGGAATATAAGTTGTGTGAAGGCAGAAACTTCATCTGACCTGTTCTGGATCTCAAGGACCTAACAGCAATGTTTGCTGAAGAGGGGTTCCCATAAATATTCATAGAATAAATACTGATCAATAATGCTTTGTTTAAGCATGTCCATTTTTGGTTTCAAGCTCAGAATATTATCAGTTCCCTTTTTTGTTAATAGAAACTCCCTAAAGCTAGATATTTTGGATGTTATATAAGCTGAAATTGTTAGGATTTTGCAGCTTTCTTCACAATAATTAATAGCATCAGTGCAACTGTTTAAGTCATAAAAGCTCAACCTAGCTTCTGTTAGCAATTGAGGATGGTAGTATAGTGTTTTCTTTCCTGAGTTCACTAGTTCTTTACAAACCATACAAGAAGCTTGTGTACTCTTGTTAAGCAACCTCAAAATTCAAGACATTTGACACACAGCATAGCTTGCCAATTCCATCACCTTTAGAAATGACATTGGTTTTGTCCCTTCCTCTTTGCTTTGTGTACTTGTAATTACTCAATGATTTCTTGAGAAAAGGTAACTTCTGGAGGCACCTGGGTGGCTCGGTGGGTTAAAAGCCTCTGCCTTCGGCTCAGGTCATGATCCCAGGGTCCTGGGATGGAGCCCCACATCGGGCTCTCTGCTTAGCAGGGAGCCTGCTTCCTCCTCTCTCTCTGCCTGCCTATCTGCCTACTTGTGATCTCTCTCTGTTAAATAAATAAATAAAATCTTAAAAAAAAAAAAAAAAAAAAAAGGAAAGGAAAAGTAACTTCCGTACAATTTGAAAGTGCAATCCAAACAAATCAGAAAGGATTTAATCATACAATTCCACTGAATCATCCCAACCAGTGATCAGGTAATGAAAATAAATGTTCCCATTGTGTAGATTAAGACATTAACTCTTCTCTCAGATTCCAGAATCTGTTGTACCACTGTATTCAAATTCTAGCTCAAATACTTCCTAGATATAGGACATTAAACAGGTTGAATAACCTTTCAAAGTATTAATTTTTTATTATAAAAATAAATAACAATATCATTTACATGATAAAGATATGGTGTGATTTAAAAAATGAATACCCTTAGAAGCCATTGAACTGACAAGAGCAGCAGGGAATCTTAGTGAGAAGTAAATATCAGAATTATCTAAAGAGACCCACACCTTTTTTTTTAAAGATTTTATTTATTTATTTGACAGAGAGAGATCACAAGTAGGCAGAGAGGCAGGCAGAGAGAGAGGAAGGAAAGCAGGCTCCCTGCTGAGAAGACTGCCCTATGCCGGGCTAGATCCCAGGACTTTGGGATCATGACCTAAGCGGAAGGCAGAGGCTTTAACTCACTGAGCCACCCAGGTGCCCCAAGAGGCCCACATCTTAACTGTCATAGCTTGAACTGAGAATTTTGGGGCCACATTTTAGATTATAATAATAAATAGGTTTTTCTTGACCCATCTGCAAGAGGATTAATTATTTAAACACCAACAGATTGTAATTATGATTAATACCTTCACATAATAACCATTCACAATGCTTCTTTTGCCATATGCATTTACTAGATTAAATTTTTATCAATTTAAAGAACATGTTCACAGAATAACTTCATAGAACCCAGATGAAACTCTAGAGTCATAACAACCCAGGTTCAAATCTCAGCTTACCTCCTTCATAGTTGAGGAACCTTGAATAAGGCCTTTAAAATATTCAGATTGTCAAACTAGATGCCTTCCCATTTAGAAGAGAAGTAGCACAACTCTTCTGGATCAAGTCAACCTCAAACTAACAGTAATTGGAGAGGTCAGTATTTACTGAGTGGTTTTTTTTTTACTACAAGTATAGTTACCATCTGAGATGGTAGCCTAACGTATACAGAAGTTGCATCGCTATGTTGTATACCTGACACTAATATAACATTACATGCCAATTACACTTAAATTTATATCTATATCTACATATGTAGATATAGATATAGATATTTACTACTGAGTGTATGCTATGGGATTAGCACTCTGTTAAATACTCTATTTAGTGTTATCTCACTTAATCAACACAAGTGACCTATAAAGTTGATGATATTATTTGAATCTCCCTTTACAGGTAAGGAAACCAAGGTAGTGTATTGCCTTCTATCTATGTCTCTGTCTGGGCTGCTACAGTAAAATATCAGAGACTAGCTGGATGAGAAACCACAGAAGTATATTGCTCATAGTTCTAGAAGCTGGGAGGCCACAGATGAAGACAATGGCAGATTTAGTGTCTAGTGAAGGCTTGATTCCTACATGGTGTCTCTTCACTGTGTCCACAAGTGGTGAAAAGGACAAGCTAGGTCTCTGGGATCTCTTTTATAAAGAAAGTAATTTCAATCACTGTCAACCTAATAACCTGCCCCAAACCCCAATGCCTAATATTATCACCTTGAGGGTGATTTCATCATGAATTTTGAAGAGATGCATTTAGACCATAGCAACCAGTCAGCAAGTGGTATAGCTAGCACTCAAATTCATTTCCTTTGACTTCAGTGGTGGTGTTAATCTACTCTTGAATGATTTCTGTATTTTTTAAGCAGCCTATCCTTTTCCAAATGCAATTTCTGGAAAGACCCAAATGCAGTTTCTTTAAGTTTATATTATTTAACAGGAAGATGAGAGGACCCCAAACCCAACTCTGTTAGACTCCTTGCTCCTGTAAGGTGGGTCCTGCATGGACCAAAAGAGATCGGAGGTACAGATTAGAAAACTCTTTATCTAAGCCAACCCTCATCTGTCTATAGCACCCATTATATCTATCCACATGTAGCCATTTAAATTTAAAATAATTAAAATTAAAATTAAAAATAAAATATCAGGGTGCCTGGGTGGCTTAGTTGGTTAAGCATTAGACTCTTGATTTCAGCTCAGATGGCGATCTCAGGGTCCTGGAATGGAGCCCCACGGTGCACTCTGCACTTAGCAGGGAGTCTGCTTGAGATTCTCTTGCTCCCTCTCCCTCTGCTCCCACCCCCACTCTCTTGCACTCTCTCTAAAATAAATAAGTAAAAATCTTTAAGTGATAATAAAATATCCAGTTCCTTAGGCACATTGGCTCCATTTTGAATGCCCAGGGGCCACATATGACTGGTAGTTTCAATATCAGCACAGATATAAAACACTTCTATCAACACACAAATATCCATTTAACAGCTATGATCAAGAGGAAACCTCTAATGACTGCCCATTACAATTATAATAAAATTCAACATCCTAGCATAGTTTTCCTTATCTGGTAAAATCCGGACCTTGCCTATAACTTTGATTTTACTTCATATAAATCTCTGCAGTGCACTGTGTTCCAGACAAACTGGCTTTCTGTATGTTTCTCTATTTGGCAAGCTTCTTCTGTAGTTTTACATTTGTTTTCTCTGCTCATTGCATTCTTCTCCACCTCCCCCACACCGATCATTATACAGCTGCCTTTTTCTCATCCTTCAGTATTAGCTCAAATATTGCTTTCTGAAGATCCCTTTCCTAATTATCTAATCTAAATGAGCTCTTCCATCACAAGTTTTTGTTTTTATTCTATTCCATTCCCTATTTTATTTTCTTGAAGCACTTGCCACTTTTGGAGTTTTTCTTATTTGTTCGCTTATGTCTGTTGCTTCCACTCTTGAATATAAATTCTAGATATTCAAAGACCTTGAATGTCTTGTTCACAGATGCATCCTTAGCTCTAAGCTCAGTGACTTCCCATAGTAGTAACTCACTAGTTATTAGTTGAATAAATAAATGAAGGAATGGTAGAGATGAAGAAGTAAGTACCAGAGAGGTTAAGCCATTTATCTAAGGTCACACCAGTAAATTCTAAAAATATGTAATTTGAATCTAAAGAGTTCATCAGTTTGAAATTGTGACTATAATAAAGAAGTGTTACTCAGAGGGAAGATGAGGTGGAAGATGATGCTCAGGAAACAACCCAAAACCTAGTCACAATAAGCTAGAAGTCAGACTGTCCCAGGACGAAGGCAGCTCACTAAATTTAAGGAGTCAGACCACAACACCAGCTACTGGGATTTGAGAGACACTGTGAAGTGGGCAGTGGAACTCTGCACTGAAATGGTATTACTTGCCAAAGGTAGCCTCTGAGATGACTCCATCCTGAAAGGCTAGTGAAAAAGTACCTGCCACAGGATCAGAATAGTATAATTAACAGCAAGAGAATCTTGTAGGAGACAGAAAGGGAAGGTGTCAGGAGGCTCATCAGAGGACATGGCATAGGGAGACAATAGCCGATCAGAGCACTGCTGAGAAAAAGTATAAAGTCAATCCGCCAGCAGCACTAATGGAGGGTCACGACGCATTGATGGTGAGTACTAGAAGGCCCTGAGCACAGCTGGTAGCAGCAGGAAGAGCTGGCAGTGTGAGAAGGAGCAGCTAATCAAACTGTCTACCAGGCTGATTAGACAAGCAGTGGGATCAGGCAGCAGGGGTAGGAGATTCAGCTGCGGGAGGATCAGAAGAACGGGAAAGGCAAAGACAGAACAAGGTCAGTGAGGGGTCTGGCTAAGAGGAGCTGCTGATTGGGTAGCAGTCTGATCAACCAGCTGTGACAGCTCATCACACAGTAAAGGGAGCCAGCAATTGGAGGAGCAAGGAGAGCTGAGGGGGTGGAGCGATTTATAGAATGGGGGAGTTTCAGAGTTGCAAAAGCTAATCACAGTTGACAGCAGCTCCACAGAGCTGGGGGCCTGGCTATTTGGAAGTTTGCAGCCTGTGCCTTCTGCCAAGGGTTTATTTTTCACACCACAAGCAGAGCATGATGCTCAGCTGCTTTCTCTACTATCCGGAAGCTCAGGGGACCGTGATTTGAAGTCTCCTTGACAAAGCAGGGGCTAAGTCTCAGCTCCTAACAATATGGCAACTCGAGACCTGCTTGGCAACTCTAGCCAGACTGGCTCAGCAAGCATATAAATAAGCAAAAACACCTCTTTTTTTTTTTTTTTTTTTTTTTTTTTTTAATTTCTCTCTCTCCTTGTTCACCATTTTTTCTTTTAAACTGTATGCTTGGAGAATTTGCACAAAAGAATTTAAAGGTTTAGGTCAAAATATGACTACCAAGATTCTCAGAAATGTCTGCTTCTTGTTCTTTTAACTTTGTGGGACAGTCACTCTCTACACTTAAGCATTCTCTTTCCCCATTAATACACTGTATTTTTTTTTTCTCTCATAATACACAGAGACACACATTTAGTACTTTAAAACTGCATTCTTATCAAATGGTTTATACAATGGATTTTGTAAAGGCAGAAAACACATGTAAAGCTTAAAAATCAAAAATTTCCATATTTTCTCAATGTTAATTGATTTTGGACTTTCTCCCAGTATAAGTCTATCGGTGCCAAACCCACCTTAAATATTTAGAAGGCTAGTTGCTTATCTCTAACTTATGTTCTCCTTGTTTGTGACAACTTGGGAATCCAACAGCACACAACAGTACCAATAATATTTACCTTTTTTGAGTGCTTCCTTGAAAAAATTATCTAAGAACTATTCCAATCCCTGACTTTACTAGGAGTTGAGACTCATAAGATTAAAAAGACTAAACAAAGTTACACACTAGCAAGTGGGTAAGTTGAAACTCTACTCATCTGTATGTCACATAGTCCTTGTATTGCCAACAAAATTAAAAGATACAGGTTGAAAACCAGGATAGATTTTTACTACTCATCCCACTTTTGATGTCTTCAAGAAATAGACTAAAGGACCTTTTTTCCAAGGCTTAAAATTTCTGTGCATTATGAAAAGTAGCCTGCATACATTTAGAATAGTAGGTGACATATTTTCAAGACAGAGATTGCTATATTTGGAAGGTGTTATACCCGGTGTGAATTAAGCTTGTCCTTATCATATCCCTTTATGACCTCTTGCATCATCTGGATAAGAATCTGGACCAAAAAAAAAAAAAAAAAACCTGAAGATGTGATTTCAATGTATGAAGTAATTTATTTAATATTAACTAGGCTTGAAACTGCAATAATTAAAATAATGTGGTACTAGAACAAGAAGAGGCAAGATGATTAATGAAACAGAATAGAGAATTTAGATTCAAGTAAGTATAGGATTTAAATTAATATAAAGGTGACATTTCAGATTGCCAAGAGAAAGATGGACTACCTAATAGTTCTGGGTTAATTTCCTGACTACTAAAAAAACAGTATGATCCTTCTGTTACAAACAACACGAGATGAATTCCAGATGGATTAAGTTTAAAGTTGGTAGAATCTACATTGGATGTACCTTAGCCACCTTGTACAAAAATTTTTATAATATGCTTACCTTTTGACCCAACACTTTCAGTAGATGTCCATCACTTTCATTATCTATTCTAACAAAAAAGAAACATTCATGATGAAGTAAATATCAAACAATAGGAGAATCATAGAAATAAAATACAATGTATACTTATATAAATGCACTACTATATTATTATTCCTAAGAATTTGTGCTACAAAACTCATACATTACTTTTGTAACTAGACAACCAATGACTATTAGAAAACATATGGAATATATATCCAAAGTGAACTACTATAAACTACTTGAAATTTAAAAAAGGGCACTTTTGGTACCAGTGCCATTTTATTCCAGCTGAGACCTAGAGTGGTCAGCACTGTAGTTCCTACCTACTTAGCAGGCACATAATAAATATGTGATGTCACCAAATATAACACTCCTAAAATCACCCCATAATTTTCCAAAGTTAATTAAGAAACTTTTCATTCTCATAATCCTCATGGACAATACCTTGGGTAAATGCTTAAAAGCTAACCCTTGAGTGAAATACTACTTTCCCTAATTATTATTTAAACCTTAATTTATTATATAACTTTAATAAGCACTTTTATGAAGTACTTCCAGTTCAACTGTAAACCAATGAATAAGAATAACCAAGGAGAAGTTAGAAAAACTGGGTAATTCTCTCATCTCTGCAAACTCCCTCTTCCCCAACAAATGCAGTTCGAGGGGAATTTCTCTCCATGAGAACTTTTGAAGGATCTGTTATAATTCCAAGCTTAGCTGTAAGAGGAAGACTCAGATTCAGTGTTATTCTATTCTATTATACATGAGTCTTTCAAAGAAGTAGTACATTTTTATTTTCCTGCCCTCTCTCTAGGAGATGGAGAAAAAACAGAAATAATCATTCCTTACTAGTTCATGACATGAATCATGATTATTTTAGCCAATGATTCAAAACCAAAGGCATTATATACGTAAGAGTCATATACACCTTGGAGATTTTGAACAACAAAAACAAAAACAAGAATATGGAGCACTGGGCTAAAGAACACATTGATTTAATGGTTTTGAAACATAAAAAGTATCATACTAACTAATAATAATAACTCACAGTCAAGCCAAAGGAAACTTGGTCAAACCCATTTAACTCTAAGAAGTACACTCATTGCTAAGGAATATTGATCATTAGCAGTAATATGATTCAGTAATCCAGTCTTGGGTATATTAACTCAGGGTAGAGTTAATTTCTAACAGTATGATGGCAGTGTTACAGAAAGGTCATCACTATCAAATATGGCAAATACTGCAGTTAAATTTTGTTTGCTTATTTTTGGGGGGTCATTGTTACTATTTTTCCCTATTAAGGATGGAATTGTGTTGAAGAAATGTATATATTCATAATACTGATGGTTTAGGAACATAATGCAAGGACAGGGATCAGATAAAACATAACAGATTTTGGGACTGAATCCAAGTTCTCATTAAACCAAATGGGCTATTAAAAAATAAATGGGCTAACCCATTAGATGTATAATATACAAATTCATAGTTAGGTTAATGAAGGAATATCTAGAGCAGAAGTAACAGACTCAAATGCTGACAGGGGCTAGGAAGGCATCACAGATGGGCATACTGGGCTGCAATAATTTAGAATGGTAAAGATTATTAGAAGCTACTTAAACCTTCAAAATTCAATTAAAATAACTGTGTTAGAAGGTCAGGGAGAGCACTAATGTCTACTTCCAGCTCAGAGGTTGCCAGTTCTGATCTACCAAAATGACTAGTATATAGGTAAGTACATCTCCAATCTGAGAAACCTAACTACTAGAATCACTGTGTATGAGACAAAGAAGTCTGTGACCAGTTCTCATTTGTACATAAAAGTACAGCAAAGAGGGTCATCTACTGAAAATAGAGCCAGTGATATCTTCATTGAGTTATTAAGTATAAATAGAAATTACTCAGCAATGAATGAATGAATTCTCACATGCAAGAAAGTGGTATATTACACATATTCGTGATTACATTCTTTACCATTTCATTTCTCATTGTACAGTATTTATGTAGATATATAGACAGATACATAAAAAATGCTCACCCAGTAGTCACTGCCATTATTATAGTAGGCAGTATAAATTGATGTATAAACTCAACCAGACCTGGACTTAATTTTGCTTTCTGAAGTTTATTAGCCTTGTAAAGTGGATTATGTCACTTTAACTTACTAGGCAAGTTTCTTTGTGTTGTGTAGATAGTAATACTGACCCATATTGCTATTGTGTGGATTAAAGGAAACGACATACAGAAAGTCCAGTTCCTACTACATTGAAGTTATAAAAATTTTAAAATTTTAATTAACAAGGGAAATAAAACTCAATATCCAGAGTTAGACAAAGGAGAGAAGAAAGCTAACAGTAAATGAAGTGATACTAACTCATCTAAGTTATTACTCAGACCAAATGTGGTAATATATCTTTCTTCAGAGAAAGTCATGGGATGTTCATATGTGACTCAGATGCCAGCACTGGATCTAGTGAGAGGGCTTCAGTAGAGGAATATGGGTGAGTTGTTAGCAGGAGCCTAAGTGAGACTGTTCCTGAGTTTTGGTAAGCTTGGAGGTCATAAACAGAGCCAGCTGTTTTGTTGCTGTGGTTTTCATTTACTAAATGTGGGCTGAAATGATAGGGATGTGGGTTTCCTGTGTTATCTTTCATCAGAACACTGATACACTTCCTTATCACCTGGGCTGTATCTCACATGTGGTCATTTTTTTCTGTTGCAATTACAGCCTTGATTCTGTCCCTTGGAAGAATGATTTAGAATACTACAGGTTTTTCTTTCTTTTATTACAGATTACCTTCCATCAGTGTCACTTAAAATAACTCTAGGAAATTTTAAAACTCTAAAATAAGGAAAATTTTCCAGGCAACCAATTTATGTTTATTTTTCAGGTAGCTTAAGCTAGGAATGCCAATCTGAGACTTCCAGCAGAACAGAAGATATGAACAGACACTTCTCCAATGAAGACATACAAATGGCTATCAGACACATGAAAAAATGTTCATCATCACTAGCCATCAGGGAGATTCAAATTAAAACCACATTGAAATATCACCTTACACCAGTTAGAATGGCCAAAATTAATAAGACAGGAAACAACATGTGTTGGAGGGGATGTGGAGAAAGGGAAACCCTCTTACACTGTTGGTGGGAATGCAAGTTGATGCAGCCTCTTTGGAGAACAGTGTGGAGATTCCTCAAGAAATTAAAAATAGAACTTCCCTATGACCCTGCCATTGCACACCTGGGTATTTACCCCAAAGATACAGATGTCGTGAAAAGAAGGGCCATCTGTACCCCAATGTTTATAGCAGCAATGGCCACGATCACCAAACTGTGGAAAGAACCAAGATGCCCTTCAACGGACAAATGGATAAGGAAAATGTGGTCCATATACACTATGGAGTATTATGCCTTCATCAGAAAGGATGAATACCCAACTTTTGTAGCAACATGGATGGGACTGGAAGAGATTATGCTGAGTGAAATAAGTCAAGCAGAGAGAGTCAATTATCATATGGTTTCACTTATTTGTGGAGCATAACAAATAGCATGGAGGACATGGGGAGTTAGACAGGAGAAGGGAGTTGGGGGAAATTTGAAGGGGAGGTGAACCATGAGAGACTATGGACTCTGAAAAACAATCTGAGGGGTTTCAAGTGGCGAGGGGGTGGGAAGTTGGGGTACCGGGTGGTGGGTATTATAGAGGGCACGGATTGCATGGAGCACTGGGTGTGGTGAAAAAATAATGAATACTGTTATGCTGAAAAAAACAAAAAAGAACAGTTAACTTTTCTAGACTGTGACTACTCTTTAAATCTAAAAGCTTATGCTAGGGGCGCCTGGGTGGCTCAGTGGGTTAAGCCACTGCCTTCGGCTCAGGTCATGATCTCAGGGTCCTGGGATCGAGTCCCGCATCGGGCTCTCTGCTCAGCAGGGAGCCTGCTTCCTCCTCTATCTCTGCCTGCCTCTCTGCCTACTTGTGATCTCTCTATGTCAGATAAATAAATAAAATCTTTAAAAAAATAAAAATAAAATAAAAAAATAAAAGCTTATGCTAGACACAAAGTCAGTGTTCAATAAATAACATTCTGTGTTAATTACCATGGAATCTAAGATGTTTCTTTGCTTCTTACCCTCAGCATCAACTGAATTAAACTGTGCCAACCTGGTGGTAAAACAAGTTATTCAGTCCTTCCTGTAGAATTGGGGCTAGTAATAAAAATTGTAGGAAAATCATGCTACCCATGTCATATTTGACAACTTTAGAATTTTTCACATATTTAGAATACATTTACATCTTTAATGCTTCTGTAAGTAGCAGAAAAAATATTACTAATCATTAATATAACTATGCTTACATGAGGAGATTACAATTCCAAGGACTACACAGAAAATTTACATTTATGTCCCAACTCTGACATAAATGTGTTTATATAATTCAACCCTGAGTATTCAGAGTTTATAGACAGTCACTTCTTGAATATTTATTGAACTCATATCATGCTTCAGATCTTGATCTATGTATTGCTCTCATGTACATTACATCTTTTAAAAATGGGTGTAAAACATTATCAGCAAGTATGGTTCACTAAGACAAATACATTTAGTTTTAAAATAGAAATTTATACAGAAAATGATAAATTTGACCACACTTATTACATCTGTCCATTTTCTGAGCTGTGCACTCTATAAAGCAAAAACTGTCTCCTGCCCTTATGAAAGACAAAATGTCAGATAGTTATTTTCTGAAGCCTCCTTTGTAACCATGAATCAGGCACAGGAACTAAACGTTGTCAGTGAGATGAACAGACCCTAGAGTCATAGGGACCAAGAAGGATTTTTGTATTCTGGTTGTATGTAAGAAGACTGCATTCCTGAAGAATCAGTGACAGCAGAGTTGCTGGCAATGTAAAGTGTGCTGAGTCTCAGCACCAGTGTGACAACACCTAGAGCAAATATATTTTTGCACATTGTTGAATAAATGCCATGTCTTTATCAACTTCACAGAACATAGAATCAAGATTCTCCCTTGTATACTTTATAGAAATACCATAAAAATGAAATATCATAAACAGCTCATTTTCTAAAATTTCTACAATACTCAACTGGGATCCAAATTTATCAACTCAAACTCCCGATGATTACCAAAAGACAAAGAAATAAGAATATCTCACTTCTGATTGAGTTAAGGTAACATCTATTGGCATCTCAACAAGGGTGTAGATTGAAAACTTGATTCGGAAACATTTGAGGACTCTCCAATTAGGTAATTTTCCACTCTCAAATCCATATATACTAAATTGCTATTGACTGCAGGGCAGAACAGCCTAACCAATTTCACAGAATTACTTTTTGGTATATGGATTACAACCACACAGAGAACAGCATATTGATCAAAATGGCTGACTTCTAGGGCAAAGGGAAAACAGCAGCTGAGACAATAGATCCATGTCAAAAATCCAGAATGTTAGATGGTTTGCATTTTGCAAAATGCCAGATTTACTTTTTCATATTTGGTCTCCTCAGCATTCTTGGGAGGATAGTAACAACAGCTATGCTTCTTATTTTACATTAACAAAAATCTCTTAACCTCACTTTCTTCATCATTCCCTAAAATATTTAATAAAGAGTGATTTTTTTTTCAAAGAAAAGTATCTGATGATTTCTGCTCTTTTTAAGACAGTTCAATACTCTCCTAGTGGTCTCAGAAAACTAATCCGAATTATTTGGACTGTAAGGTCCCAGGTAGTCTGACATCATCTGTAATAGTCAGGATAGGCTATGCTATGCTGCAGTAATAAACAACCCCAAAATATCAGGGACCAACCACAGCAAATTTTTATTTTTTATTTACACAATGTCTGCCACAGAGTTATCCAATCTTCCTAATCAACTGTGCTTCAAATGATGAATTATATCCAAGCTGTTTAGCTTATACTGTAAAAGGTGTCTTTGCCAATACAATGAAAGGATACAATACAGTCCTCTTCCAGGAAAGGAAGAGAGACTAGATAATTGTGCATGGGCTTTAACTCCCTCAAAAATGTGACATTATTCACAGAATTCACCCAAGTGAAAGGGAGTGAGCAATGTACATGAGTAAAGGAACATTTGAGGAACACCACTGTCCCTTCCTAACCTCCTTATCTGTCATCCTTAATTGTACCATTCCCCTACCCACTCTGAGTTCTCAGCTATACACAATTGCTTTGATAGGCCATGCTCCCCCTCCCACAGGGCATTTGCACACCTTTGACCTACATGGGGAATATTCTTTTCTACCTTGCTCCCTTACCCTCTCCCGTAGCCCTTCTACCTAGTTGATTTTCATTTTCTTACAGTCTTAGCTAAGCATCACTTTATCAGGAACTCTTTCCAAAATACTGCACTCCTGCAAATAACATTATAGGAAATTTCCCTTTGGAAGACTTACCAGATTTGTGTTTCTCAGTGTGACTCTTCGACAAAGGCTTTAACAAAGGCTTCCCTATCCCACCAGAATGAAGACTATAATAAAGATCATGGACTTTACTGATTTATGACCAGCTTTCTACCCAAAGCATATAGAAAAATAATTGGCATGTAATGTAAATTCAATAAGTATTTGTTAAATGCATAAAAAATAATGGAGACTTTGATATTCAGAGAGATTATAACATATAGGCACAACTAATTAGTGACTAAAGGTACAAGTAATTAGTGACAAAGACAGGACTCATACCTGGGTCTTCTGACTTTAAATTTCATTTTCTTCTCACTGGTCTCCAGTAGGCCTAATTTGGAAGTGGGCAGTTTCTTGGAAGGAGGTCATTGGAGACATCTCACAGAGAGCCTTTACTGTCAGTAAGAAAAAGAGACAAACATATTTTCATCATTTGCTTTCATGGGGATCACAATTCTTTGTACCTGGAGATCTCTGGGTATGTAAGCTAATTATAAAACAATCTCTGTCAACTTAAAAAAGAAAAAGAAACTACTGTTAATGTTAGCCAAGAGAGTTTTCTAATTTAAGGCAAAACAAGTGTTTGCTTTGTGGGTTTTTTTCTATGGTCCCTCCACATTTATTTCTGACTACAGAGACAGACAAATCACATTACCTTGTAATGAGTTATCCGTTCTAAAAACAACACTCTACTTGCCTAGAGCAATAATTACTGGTCAAGTTTGATAGTCATAAAAGCTGAAAACCTGCCTCAACTGAGTTTTTTAGTTTTTTTTAGTTCCTATGGATCACCTGAAAGTGCATAAAATTTTACTATGAGCTAGTCAGTTAAAAAGTGTTATTTTCTCCAATGAAGACATACAACTGGCTGTCAGACACATGAAAAAATGTTCATCATCACTAGCCATCAGGGAGATTCAAATTAAAACCACATTGAAATATCACCTTACACCAGTTAGAATGGCCAAAATTAATAAGACAGGAAACAACATGTGTTGGAGGGGATGTGGAGAAAGGGAAACCCTCTTACACTGTTGGTGGGAATGCAAGTTGATGCAGCCTCTTTGGAGAACAGTGTGGAGATTCCTCAAGAAATTAAAAATAGAACTTCCCTATGACCCTGCCATTGCACACCTGGGTATTTACCCCAAAGATACAGATGTCGTGAAAAGAAGGGCCATCTGTACCCCAATGTTTATAGCAGCAATGGCCACGATCACCAAACTGTGGAAAGAACCAAGATGCCCTTCAACGGACAAATGGATAAGGAAAATGTGGTCCATATACACTATGGAGTATTATGCCTTCATCAGAAAGGATGAATACCCAACTTTTGTAGCAACATGGATGGGACTGGAAGAGATTATGCTGAGTGAAATAAGTCAAGCAGAGAGAGTCAATTATCATATGGTTTCACTTATTTGTGGAGCATAACAAATAGCATGGAGGACATGGGGAGTTAGACAGGAGAAGGGAGTTGGGGGAAATTTGAAGGGGAGGTGAACCATGAGAGACTATGGACTCTGAAAAACAATCTGAGGGGTTTCAAGTGGCGAGGGGGTGGGAAGTTGGGGTACCGGGTGGTGGGTATTATAGAGGGCATGGATTGTATGAAGCACTGGGTGTGGTGAAAAAATAATGAATACTGTTATGCTGAAAATTTTTTTTAGAAAGTGCTATTTTCTAAAAATAGATGCATACTAGAAAATGCATCTGATATTTTTAAAAGCTTCTGCACAGCAAAGAAACAGTTAACAAGACAAAGAGGCAACCCACAGAATGGGAGAAGATATTTGCAAATGACACTGCAGACAAAGGCCTGATATCCAAGCTCTATAAAGAACTTCTCAGACTGAGCACCCCAAAAAACAAATAATTAAGTCAAAAATTGGGCATGAGATATGAAAAGACATTTCTCAAAAAAAGACATACAAATGGCTAACAGACACATGAAAAAATGTTCATCATCATTAGCTATCAGGAAAATTCAAATCAAAACCACACTGAGATACCACCTTACACCAGTTACAATGGCAAAAATCAAAAAGGCAAGAAACAACAAGTGTTGGAGAGGTTGTGGAGAAAGGGGAACTCCCTTACACTGCTAGTGGGAATGCAGTCACGTTTGAAAACGGTGTGGAAGTTCCTCAAAAAATTAAAAATCGAGCTACCCTATGACCCAGCAATTGTACTACTAGGTATTCACCCCAAAGATACAGATGTAGTGAAAAGAAAGGCCATATGCACCCCACCATTCATAGAGCAATGCCCACAGTAGCCAAACTGTGGAAGGAGCCAAGATGCCCTTCCACAGATGAATGGATAAAGAAGATGTGGTCCATATACAAAATGTAATATTACTCAGCCATCAGAAGGATGAATACCCAACTTTTGCATCAACATGGGTGGGACTGGAGGAGATTATAAGTGAAGTCAAGCAGAGAAAGCTAATTATCATATGGTTTCATTTATTTGTGGAACATAAAGACTAGCATGCAGAATATTAGGAGAAGGAAGGGAAAAATTAAGGGGGGGTATATTGGAGGAGAGATGAACCATTAGAGACTATGGACTCCAGGAATCAAACTGAGAGTTTTAGAAGGGAGGGGGTGAGCCTGGTGATGTGTATTAAGGAGTGCATGGACTGCATAGACCACTGGTGTTATATGCAAAAAATGAATCATGGAACACTACATCAAAAACTTATGATGTACTGTATGGTGACTAACATAACATAATAAAAAAAAAGTGATGCTAAGCTTGAAAATACATACAAAATTTTTAAAACAAAAGAATAAACCAGATTTGATTTCAAATCCTGACTCCCTAATGCATAATTAGAATTAACATTTAGATAGGCGTCTATCCAAATAGCTGTCTCTCAAAAACTTGTATCTTTAAGGAATTGCCTGTTTTCAAAAGCATGGCCAAAGACAAATTGTATATCAGAGTACAGAGTACAGAGCATCAGAGTAAAAAGCCTTGGGTCTGAATAGTAACTCTGCCTAACTATCAGTTCTGTCACCTTGCACAATTATCTAATTTCTTTCATACTTACTTCTCCATTTGTAGGACTATAGCAAGTATTTGCTTTGCAGGGTGGTTGTAATGGTAAAATGAGATAAATTATGCAAAGTACCAAGGACAATGCCTGAATATTAGGGTAAGCTATGGGAATCTAAGGGAGTCTAAGGGAAAATACATAATTATATTCACTCAGTAAAATACAGTGATGATCTAATGCAAGACCTGATGCACATAAAAAATGAAACAGTGGGAGGTTCAACTCCATAATCATCCTACAGTGAGAACTGCAAAGCCAACACCTTCAAGCTACTTTTTGATCAGTACTAATGAGTGCTGAGGCTTAACTGGCTTTTAGACAACTCTGAGGGTTAAGACTACTGAAATCATCTGAAAAGTGATTGTCTGCAAAAATAAAATCTCTATTTTATGTGGAGAGAGAACTATAATTTACTGAGTAAAATATAAGGGAATGTGTTACACTGGGTTCTTTACGTTCATGATTTTACTGAATTCTCTCAAACAGTACTTTGAAGTAGTTGACATTCCTAGCCATGGATTAGGAAACTCAACCCTAAAATTTAGGTGATTTTTCCCAAGGGTTTATATGTAACAATAGAGGAACTCAGATATGATCTTAGGTCTGGCTTACTACAAATTTGAAATCCTAAATCATCAGACAGTATTATCACACCAGGCATTGGGACATCTGTATTTATTTTTTTTAATACTATAAAAATATTTTTACAAGATATTAAATTTAAAAAGAAAAATATTTTCTACTTAAAAGACTATGAACTTACAATCTGAAAAGATCCATCATTTATCTATTGTGTTATAACATGCAAACAGTGAAATGATAGAGCTGGATATAATCTTGAACTCCTAAATTGCTCCAAAAACCCCTGATTTGGGTGAGAATCAAAGAAGCTCATCACATAAGAATTGTTGCCATTAGAAAAAATAACTAACTACAATAATTAGTTAAGGGATACACAAAGAAAAAGATGTAAATTTTGACATAAAAAAACATAAAACAGGGAGTGAAAAAGCAGATTTTTAGAATGCTTTCTAACTTAACTTGCTATCAGCTTAAAATAGGCTGTTATATGTGAGCCTCATTGTAGTGACAATGCAAAAACATGTAATATATATGTAAAAGATAATAAGAAAGAAATATAAACACAACATGGTAGACAGTCATCACAACTATAAGGGAAGAAAGGAACAAAGAAGAACTACAAAATAGCCAGAAAACAATTAACAAAAGAGAAATAAGTATATACCTATCAATAATTGCTTTAAGTGTAAATGGACTAAATTTTCCAATCAATGAACAGGAGTTTTTGAACAGAAAAGAAAACAAGACCCATCTATAGACTACCTATCACCTCAATTGTAAAGACCAAACTCAAATATAAAGACACACACAAACTGAAAATGAAGGGATGAAAAAAGATTTTCATATAAATGGAAACCAAAAGAAAGCTGGGATAGTTGTATTTATATCAGAAAAAAAATAGACTTCTAAATATAAAAAGTAAATACCAACAAACCTAAAGGGAGAAATTAACAGTGATACAATAATAATACAAGACTTCAGTATTCCACTTACATCAATGGATAGGTCATCTAGACAAAAAAATCAGTAAGGAAACACTGGCTTTAAAAGACCCATTAGAGGGGTGCCTGGGTGGCTCAGTGGGTTAAGCCTCTGCCTTCACCTCAGGTCATGATCTCAAGGTCCTGGGATTAAGCCCTGCATCGGGCTCTCTCCTCAGGAGGGAGCCTGCTTCCCCCTCTCTCTCTGCCTGCCTCTGCCTACTTGTGATCTCTGTCAGTCAAATAAATACAATCTTTAAAAAAATTTTTTAAAAAAAGACCCATTAGAGCATTTGCTTTGAAGTCATTTAAAGCCAATGTTTCCTGCATCCAACAACAGCAGAACACATCTTCTCAAGTGCATTCTCCAGGATAGACCATGCTCCAGGCCACAAATCAAGTCTCAATAAATTTAAGAAGACAGAAATCATATGAAGCATCTTTTACAAACACAATGTAGGAAATTAGAAAACAATTACAAGAAGAAAACTGAAAAAAAAAAAAAAAACCCAAAACCACACGGATGTGGAAATTAAACAACTTGCTCCTGAACCACCAATGGGTAAATGAAGAAATCAAGTGATAGATCAAAAAATACTGTGACAAACGAAAATGAAAATATATCAAAATCTATGGGTTGTAACAAAAGCAGTTCCAAGAGGGAAGTTTATAGCAATATAGTCCTACTAAAAAATAAGAAAATCTAAAAAAATTTTTTTTCAAGTAATCTAACTTTACACTTAAATGAACTAGAAAAAGGAAAAAAATGAAAACCAAAGTTAGTAAAAAGAAGGAAATAATAAATATCAGAGTGAAAAAAAATAGAGAAAAAAGAGACAAGAGAAAAAGAAATCAATGAAATTAAGAGCTGGTCCTTTGAAAACAAAATAGACAAAACCTCAGCTAGATTCGCTAGAAAAAAAGAGGGCTCAAAGTCAGAAATTGAAGAGGAGAAACTACAGCTGATACCAAGGAAATATAAAGGGTCATAAGAGACTATTATGAACAATTATATGTCAACAAATTGGACAACCTAGAAGAAATGGATAAATTCCTAGAAACATACAGTTTTCTAAGGTAATAGAAAATCCGAACAGACCATCACTAGTAAGACGACTAAATCAATAACTAAAAAACTCCTAAAAAAAAAGTCTAGGATCAAACAGCTTAACTGGTGAATTCCACTAAATATTCAAAGGTGATTTAATACATATCCTTCTCAAACACTTCCAAAAGCTTGAAGAGAGAATGCTCCTAAACTTATTTTACTGGGCCAGCATTCCTCTGATACCGAAACAGACAAAAATACCAAACTCAAAAATTACAAGCCAATACGCCTGATGAACATAGGTGCAAATGTCTTCAACAAAATATTAAACTGAATTCATCAATACATTAAAAAGATCATACACCATGATCAAGTGGGATTTACTCCAGGGATGGAAGGATGATTCAATATCTTCACTTCAATCCCCATGATATACCACATTAACAAAATGATGGATAGAAATCATATGATCATCCCAACACATGCATAAAAAGCAAGTTCAACATTTATGATTAAAAAAACCTCTAACCAAAGTGAGTATAGACAGAATGTACTGTAACAGAATTAAGGCCATATATGAAACATTTATCATAATGACACGTAAGCTCACAGCTAACATCATACGTAATGGCAAGAAGCTGAAAACTTTTCCCTCAAGATCAAGAATGAGACAAGGATGCCCACTCTCACTACTTTAATTCAGCATAACATCAGAAGTTCTAGCCAGAATAATTAGACAAGAAAAAGAAATAAAATGCTCCAAAGGGGGAAAATAAAAAGTAAAACTATTGAGAAGAGAGGAGTTAAGATGTCAGAGTAGTTTGGGGACTCTGGGCTTTTCTCATCCCTTGAACACAGCTATATCAGCATCAAAACATTTTCAGCAACTAGGAAATCGATCTGAGAGTTAGAAGAACAGTCTGCACAATTAGAGGAAGAGAACATGGTAGCTGTAAGGTTCAGAGATGTGAATTAAAGGAAAGAAAACCACCATGCTTTGGAGGGGGTAGGCGCCCTTTTCATGGAGAGTGAAGAAGGGGAGAGGGACAGACAGGGAAAGAACAGCACATTAAGTTTGTGGGAAAAAAAAAAAAAATTCCCCCAGGGCTTTTAGGGAACCGAGAGGAACTAACCGATGCCAAGTTTTTTGCAAACAGTGGAAGTCAAATTCTAAGGTTTTAGAAGTCTGCACCATTTGCTGGAGTCAAGCTGGGCATGCAGCAATGTTCCTGGGGAGAGGGAGGACAGAGGCCTGAGAGCAGACTAGAGACAGCATGGTGTGGGAATCACCTGGGTCACACTGAGGGAGAATATTCCTCTTCATGGAGTCTATTTGGAAGAGTATATTGCCTCTCCAATATGAGGGACCTGGCAGGCACCACTGAACAGCCATTCAATAGCAGGGGACAAAGGTGTGTGCAAAGGGCAGATAACTTGGTTGCAACATTTTGGTTTTTCACTACGGACTCCAGGAAACTGCACAGCCATGTGACAGCTCTTCTGGGACACAGTAGCACTGGGCACAGTGCTATATCGCTCTCCTCTAGGGGAAGGAAGCAAATCCCTGTCTTCTTGAGTCCTTCCCAGCTGTGTGCTGGTGATAAAACACAGAACTGTGGAACTGGGTGTGCAGAGGGCCCAGGCACTGACAGGCTGAGGGCAAAGATCTGATGGAGGTCTGGACCACAGGAGGGGACATCATTTGCTCTTCTTTGAGGGTTTCCTGAACAACAATGGCCACCAGTTCCCCTCTCCAGAGATGAGAGGGCAGAGTAATCCCACCTTCCACTTCCACCCCCACCCCCAGAAAAGAACAGTTGGACTTCAGTGAGCAACAGAGCACCCCCAATGGAGGCAGGAGCTGCTTCCACCAAACCTTGCTGCCCCTGTGCTCTGTAAGGGCAACTTTATTTGGGCAGGTCTGATTGTTCCAGTACAGCGGGACTCTCCCCCAGAGGACCATCAGAAGCCCCCCACATGTACAAGTCTACTGATCACAGAGTGCCCCAAATCATCAGCTTTAGCTCTGATGGGAAGAGGATCAGGCTTACCTTTTTTTTTTTTTCCCCCTTTGAAATTACCCTTAATTTTATCTGTTGGTTTGCCTCTTTTGTTCTTTTTCCTTTTTTCCCTTTTTGGACTAGGTTTTTGTTTGCTTGTTTATCAGGCTAATCTTAACAAACAAATAAAAGCACACTTATTTAAAGCCCCAAACATTCCCCATTATAAGCAAGGAGGAACTCTATAGAAGACTGGCCTGTGGGAAAGTGGAGCCAAAACTGAACAGCAGAGTACACACAGCATACACCAGAAACACTTCCTAAAGTACCAGGCCCTAGAAAGCGTATGACACCTTTTCAATATAGTATCACCCCCAGGAGCAGAAAACATAACAAGCTTTTATAACTCACAAAAGACAGAAACTTAGCCAAAATGACAAGATGAAGGAATTCTCCTCAAAATAAAAATCAAGAAGAAATCACAGCCAGGTATTTACTCAAAACAGACAAAAGCAATTTATCTACACAAGAATTTAGACAACAGTCATAAGAATGGTAACTGGGCTTGAAAAAAGCAATGACACCACACCAGGGAAACCCTGGCTGGTGAGATTAAAGACCTAAAAACTAGTCAGGCTAAAATAAAAAATGCTATATCTCAGATGCAAACTGACTGGATATAATTGAGGATAGAAGAAACAGGAGTGAATAGATGATATAGAAGATAAAATTATGAAAAATAATTAAGGTGTAAAGAAGAGGAAAAGAAAACTATTAGATCACGAATATAGACTTAGGGAATGCAGTGATTCTATAAAGCACAATAATAGCTGTATCATAAGAGTCAAAGAAGAAGAGTAGGAAAAAGGGGAAGGCTTATTTGAACAAATTATAGATGACCACTTCCCTATTCCAGGGAAGGAAACAGGCATTCAAGTCTAAGAGGCACAGAGATATCTCCTCAAAATCAACAAAAACAGGTCTACACCAAGATATCTTCATTGTGAAACTTGAAAAATACAAAGATAAAGAGAGAATTCTAAAAGCAGTGAGGGACAAATGGTCCTTAACCTGTAAGGGTAGACATGTAAGGTTAATAGCAGACTCATCCACAGAAACATGGCAGGCCAGAATAAAGTGGCATGATATATTCAGAATGTTAAATAGGAAAAATATACAGCTAAGAATACTTTATCCAGCAAGGCTGTCATTCAGAATCGAAGGAAAAAGTAAAACTTTTACTATCTGCAGATGATATGATTTTATATATAGAAAATCCTAAATACTCCGCCAAAAAAACTGTTAAAACTAGTAAAAGAATTCAATAAGTTGCAAAATATAAAATCAATATACAAAAATCTGTCACATGTGTATACACTAATAGCAAACTATCAGAAAGAGAAATTAGGAAAATGCTTCCATTTATACTTGCAACAAAAAGAATAAAATATCTAGGAATAAATTTTACTAAGGATGTGAAAGACCTATACACTGAAAACTCTAAAACACTGATGAAAAAAGTAAGAAAGATGAATAAATGGAAAGATATTTCATGCTTATAGCCTAAAAGAATTAATGTTGTAAAAATGTCCGTATTACCCAATCTATGGATTCAATGCTATCTCTATTATAATTCCAGTGACTTCACAGAAATAGAACCAAAAATCCTAAAATTTGTATAAAACCATGGAAGATCCCTAATAGTCCAATCTTACAAAAAAGAAACAGCTGGAGGCATCATGTTTCCTGGTTTAAAGCTGTATTACAAACCTATGATAATCAAAACACTGTGGTATTAGTACAAAAAGACAGAGATCAATGGAACAGAATAGAGAGCCCAGAAAGAAACCCATGCATGGTTAGTCAATCAATCACCAATAAAGAAGGCAACAATATATACTGGGGAAAGGAGCATTTCTTTAATAAATGTTGATGGGAAAACTGGCTAGCTACATGCAAAAGAATGAAACTGGACCATTATATTCACACCATACACAAAAATTAAATGAAATGGATTAAAGAACTGGATTTCAGACCAGAAACCATAAAAGTTCTATTAAAAAACATAGATGGCAAACTCCTTGACATTGTTCTTGGTGATTTATTTCTTTTTAATCTGACTCTAAATGCAAGGGCAACAAAAGCAAAAATAAACAAATGAAACTAAATATAACTAAAAAGCATCTGCACAGTGAATGAAGCCATCAACAAAATCAAAATACAAACTAATGAATGGGAAAAATATTGGCAAATATTCTATAAGGGGTTAATATCCAAAATATATAAAGAACTCATGTAGCTCAATAACAAAAATTTCCAATCAGAAAAATGGGTAGAGGATCTGAATAGACACTGTTCCAAAGACACACATGTGAACAACAGGCACATGAAAAGATGTATAACATCACTAAACATCAGGGAAATGCAAATCAGAACCACAATGAGTTGTCACCTCACACCTGTCAGAATGGCTAGCATCAAAAAGACAAGAAATAATGAGTACTGGTGAGGATGTGGAAAAAGGGAACTCTTGTGCACTATTGGTGTGAATGCAAATTGGTTAAGCCCCTTTGGAAAACAATATAACAGGGCCGTCAAAAAAGTTAAAATAGAAATACCATACAACCCATTGATTTCACTTCTGGGTATTTATCTAAAGGAAAAAACAAAAAAACCACATTAATTCAGAAACTATATGCACCCTTATGTTAATGGTTATTACAAATGGTTATTACAAATAACCATTACTTGTAATAACCATTTGTAATAACCATTAACATAAGGGTGCATATAGTTTCTGAATTAATTAATTAATTAATTAATTTCTGAATTACACATAACCATAACTATATGGTTATTTGTAATAACCATACTATATGGTTATTTGTAATAACCATACTATGGAAACTAGCTAAGCATCCATCAATACTACACAGCCAAAAAAAAAAATAAATAAAGAAAGAAAGAAAGAAAGAAATCTGGCCGTTTGTGAAAATATGGTTGGGTCTTGAGGGTTTTCACAGTCAGAAAAAAGACAAACACCACATAATTTCACCATTTAATATTTGAAGTCTAAAACCAAATAAAATGAACAAACAAAACAAAGCAAAAATTCATAGATACAGAGAATACACTGGTGGTTGCCAGAGAGAAGACAGTTGGGGAATGGGAAAAATGTGAGTGGGATCAAGAGGTACAAACTTCGGGTTATAAAATAAGTCATGAGGATGCAATAATGCACAGCATGTGGCTATAGTCAATAATATTATATTACAAGTTTGGAAGTTGCTAAGAAATAAATCTTAAAATTATCACAAGATAAAAAAAATTGTTTAGTTTGTATAGTGACAGATGGTAACTAGATTTATTGAAGAGATCATTTTGCAATGTATACAAATGCTGAATTATTATGCTGTACACCTGAAATTAACATAACATTGTATGCCAATTATACTAAAAATGTTTAAAGAAAAAAAGAATTGTTACCCATGTGAATGGTGATAATCACACCACACATCTAAATTGTATATATAATACATTCTTCACAGGTCCCATGATTCTTGCAACAGTTTCTAAATCCGGATGGCAAGCACTATAATGCCTATTTTACTTATGGAAGACACTAGATCTCAGATTCGACTAGTATTAGAAGAAAAATCTAGACTTTCCTTACTTTGGATGCATTGCTCTCTTTACAATATCCTATTTTCTCTCTCTAGGAATGTTAAAGTGTTTTAAAACTCTTTCGCCTACATTATCATGTCCTAGAACAAAGAGTTTACAAGATTTAAAAAAATGCCTTCTACAACAGCTAGCCCAAGTCTCAGGTTTGAGATACCACAACATATACTTCAAATCTCTCTGCTTGGGAAGTTACAGAATAAGATCCTAAATGAGATTCATGACAACGCTCTTCTGACTTTAATACAGCCTTTTTGGATGAAAAACTTTTCCTACTAATTTTGTTAGATCTATAACTTGAGGCACTTAGGGACTACTTTTGTGAGAAATCAAAATGACTGCCTTCATCACAATGAATGATATTTGACTTTAGAAAGAAAATGTAATTAACTGACTTGCAGTACAATCACTCTAAATTAATCAAGAGCAGACAGACATTAATTCAGAAAGGGAAAATCCATCAAGAGCAAAACAAGTTAAACACTGTAGAATCATTAATATCCATTTCACAAGACTGAATGCCATTAGCTCTAGTCATCCAACAGCCTGGCACAATGACTTTCTCTTCCCGCTGCCACTGGTCCATGGAAAAACACAGCTTACTGAATTTATTGTCAAACAACTTAATTTGCTTCTCATTAGGGGTTGTGTAGATGGTCATAATGGATTGATATTTAAACGAGAAGAGTTTATTAAAATAAAAGGTTTTTATTAAAAATATTTAACCTTCTGGTGAGAACCTGTTGTTGTTGTTTTGGTTTGTTGTTATTTTAGTTTTGTTTTTTGCTTGAACCTGTATGCCCAGTTTGATTTACTCAAAGAAATATTGAGAGTTGCCTCTAACATTCCAGTAGTAAAAATAGTCTACCCAATTAAACTTTATTTTGTTGTTAGTTGTGGGATAACCATAGCATAGTTAAAAAGAAAACCTGGAATGGAATACAAATTCTATCATCCTTCAGATACATGTCTTGAGGAAATCACTTAACTTCACTGAGTCTCGGTTCTTTCATCTGTAAAATCTGGTGACTATCTACCCCATCAGGAAATAAGGAGGCTTAAATGAAATAATGCCTGTAAGTATTTTATGAGCTCTAAAGTAATATACTAATGAAATTTTTGAGAATGAGAACCAGTGATTCAAATCTTGACTATGTGATCTTGGGTAAATTGCATGCCTCAATAGATAATCCACAAAAGGATAACACTAATTCCTTGTAAGATTATTATGTGAAATACAGTAAAGAACCAAATACAGCATACAGTTGGAACTCAACGAAAGTATCATGAAGATGATATTTACTAAGCTGTTACACTACTCCAAGCTCAACATGATGATATTCTTGGACAGCAATGGAATGTTTATAAGGAAAAGCATAGAACATAATATAAGAAATCCTGGGCAGAAATCAGGGAAAAAACACGGCAGGGTTGTGAAAGAAGCATTCTCTGCTACATATGTGATTATTTGCAACTCATACATTTATATATTTAACAATTTTTTTTTAAAGATTTTATTTATTTATTTGACAGAGAGAGATCACAAGTAGGCAGAGAGGCAGGCAGAGAGAGAGAGAGGAGGAAGCAGGCTCCCCGCTGAGCAGAGAGCCCGATGCGGGACTCGATTCCAGGACCCTGAGATCATGACCTGAGCCACAGGCAGCGGCTTAACCCACTGAGCCACCCAGGCGCCCCGGTATATTTAACAATTTTTGTGGAGTATTTACTATTGGGCAGAGGAAAAGAATGTTATATATAATCCTTACTATCAGGGAGCTTAATATCCAGATAAATAGATAATAGATGAAAGATATTCATATTTATATATGGCTATATATCTGGAAACATACATTTTCTACATTATATTATATGCACATGTGTAAATACATATTTATGTTTCCATACATACTGTATTATATTTTCATTTAAAAATCAAGCAATAACATGTCACAAAGGAGTATATAGTAAAACCAAACAACTAAGACAAAAAAGGTTTGAGAAATAAAACCTATTTTCACTGTACCAACTGAATTCTTTCAACCACAAGGTGTTCTCAAATATATTTATCACATAAATGAAACTATCAATGCAGGTTTTATTCCAAAAACTAGATTCTGAGGACTGGAGTTAGCTTCCTACCTTTGTTAACCACATTCTCCCCCCGCCACCATTTTCTCTGCTTACCAGAAATAAAAATAAGGGATAGTGCTCTACTAAAACCTATCAGTGAACATCAGCAAATTTGGTAACACCCTTGTTATTCCCCGGTATATTGAATGACACAAGGGGCTTCTTCTCCCACTACTCTCTGCTACACGTATGCCAGGGACAGTGTATTATTGGTTGGCTTGCAATGCCTCTGCATCCCACAGGGTCCTACTACTAGCTCCTTACACAAGTTGTTCTGTGTTAGATGACCTTGACTCAGTTACCTACTCTCATGTAAATCATTCTTCCTCTTTGAAGTTTTTTTCAGACCTACTCCAATAAAATGAATCATTAATTCTCTTATTGGACATCATGAATTACCATATTGCAATAATCTTATTACCCACCTATCTATTCCATTAGACTATGAGTTTTTCAAAGGATGGACTGGGTGTTTTCTTGTTGTTGTTGCTTTGGGCTTTTGTTTTGTTTTATTTTCTTATCTCTTTGTGTCCCCAGGGCCAGTAAGTAGTAAATACTTTACATATACATTCACTTTTTTTCACCTTTGTTTTAAATCTGTCATTGGATATCATGAGATTAGGAAGAAAACATGTGTGTTGAACAATTTCAGCTAATATTACTCAGTACTTATAATATGACAGGTGTGATACCATTATTAACCCTATTTTATAAATGAAAAAAACTCAGGCTTAGACAAAGAATGAGATCATCCCAAGATTATTCTATCTGCTTGTATAGGACAGAGTTAGAATGCAGGTACTGGTCTGTCAACTCTGAACCCCTACTAGGTCAAGTGAGAACTGATTTAGAGTGATCTACCCAACTGACATTATGCTCAGGAAAGGGCACCACTGTGGTGATCCATAACTGTGGAAGCATCGTATTATGGAGAAGAGAATAAAAATGAACAGAACCACCCACACTGCTGCACTTAACAACATGTGCTCGTTTTATTAATGACAATGCAAATGAATTTGCTCTATTTTGCAAGGTTAAGACAATCTGGTTCATAGAAATTAAGATGTTGTTCTGCTGGTTTCATAGAAAAGAGCTAAAATAGAACGTTCAACTGCTAACACAGCCATATAAGGAAGATAATTATTTTGGTTAAATGACACTAATAACTAATAGGGAAAATTCCATTTTTGCTAAGCATGGGGAAAATGTGACTAATAACTGACAAAGACACTTAATCATCACTTATTAACTGATAACTTTAAAGCCACAGGTGCATCTCTTTTTTATTCCTCATTTTAAAAAGAAACACACACTTAAAAATAAAGGCAGAGCCCAGTCAGGAAGGAAAAAAAAGGAACTCTATAGCCTACAGAATTCTTTTTGAATAGATAGAAGAACTACAACAGGTTCTCCAGAAGCATTGAAGATATCATTGGGAATTCCCCTTCTTTCTTTCTTCCTTCCTTCCTTCATTCCTTTCTTTCGTTCTTTCTTTCTTCCTTTCTTTCTCTTTTTTTCCCTGCATTCCTTATATTTCCACATGGAGAGTGTTATCCTACCCTCAGAAATTCTGCTTGACAATTTCAGTCATGGGGAAGCAGAAAGAAGATTACTGATGACTCTTAAGCTGTAGCTAGAGGTTTAAGCCGGTGGTCGAAGAACACCTTTTAATAGTGTGTTTGTCCACTTTGGAATTGAGCTTCCTCTTTTAGAGTAACATTGCAGAAAAGGCCAGTGACAAGATCAGCAACTAAAGACTTAAATGTCTACAATACCCAACAAATGCATGAATGTACATGTGCATACACTTGTATATCCACACACCCAATTTGTTCTAGAGTTTCTATTCGGTATACTATCATTAATGGTATTACTTGAACTGATTTATTGAGAATAATCTCTCTTGTTATTGAAAAGGTTGGTTAGATGTCACCAGTCCCATTTTGTCTTTGTAGAAACATAAAAAATTACATTTCCTAGCCTCTTTCACAGTAAATTACATGACTGGTTTCAGGCGAAAGAATGTGAACAGAAGTTATATAAGTCTCAGCATGATAGAGACATAAGAAATAATAAAGAGTTTGGGTTCTACCACCACCACCTGGAAGACAGCTACCTGCCCTGCCCTCAGATTTCAAATGAGTGAGAAATACACTTTTCCGATAAGCCACTGAACTACTGGAATTTCTTTGTCTCTATCACAGATTGCATACTCTAACAGAAAATTTGATACAAGATATGGTGTTGTTTTCCAAAAACATCAAATAGAATTTACTTATCAGTTGGGCATCAGCCCTTAAGAAATCAGTATCGGAAGTTGTAAATATGTGAATCAATGGTATTCAGAATCAAAGCTGTGGTCAAAGTGTTGCCCCAGATCAGCATCTGCTACTTCAACAACACCTCTAAGGAAGGAGACTGAGGATAGAATCCAAATATTCTGTTTTGGTTTTTCTGGAGACTATTTGGGAAACCACTGCAGGAATGGAAAGGCTCAGGAAAGAAGGGGTCAGTTTGTGAGCACAGAGGAAAGTAAATGAAGAGTACAAAAGTCTCTCTCTGGATTCAGTCTCTCAGGATTCGGAAACGGAGTGCTTCTAGATGACACATTTAAGTAATAACATTTGAAAAGACTTAATAATAATTAAGGCTTGAAAGTAGTCTTCCTTGCATCTGGGAAGAAGAAACAATATGGTGAGTATTGAGCCAGTTTCTGCCATAGTCGCCATATACGTCTGGTCACCAGTATGTCTTTTTTCCTATACACAAAAAAGGGTCACCCCTTTTATTTTATTTAACTTTTATTTTTATTTCAGAGGTTGCCAGACCCTCAGCCACTACTTAATAATTATTACTTAGTAATACTTTACCAAATTATTTTTGACTCAGTATTAAGTATTTTGTATTCCTTATTGGGAAGACAAAGAGGACAGATGCTTTATTTTGTATTTAAAGGGTGTAGACACATAATGGAAGAGATTTATAATTGTATTTAGAATGTATTTATACATATCTCCTAACTACCAATAAGAAACACAGCCCAAGGGATATGTAAGACAAAGGCAGATAATTCATAAGGACTCTGAGTGATGGAGACCCAGGAAAACTTCTCAGTGTCTCAGAGAACACATCAAATGGACTTGTCATCAAAGCTCAATAATTTTAAGAAATTTGAGAAAGAAGAACAGCATGAGCGTGAAGAAGCACAGAAAGGAACGAGATATGAAAATTGTGTCTAGAAAAGATCTCTAGGTATAATTTCATCACACAAAGCTGAATGAATTCTAATATATCAGGAGACTACTGTACGGATGAGGGAACTATATTGCCTGAAAAACTATGTGTCTAAAATTCTAAAAACAATATATTGAATCTTTACGACTTAAAGAGACTTTGACCTCTATCCTTCAACCTATATTTTTCTAGAGAAGTCAGGCTACTCAAAATTCCCATGGATCAATGACTGCTTTATTTCTCTCACGCTTCCTATTTTTTAATGGAAATATTTGTTATGGTTATTCTGAGCCAGTTTCAATATTTTACATTTAAAAATATGGCAGTGGTAGGCAGATAAGTTTTATTTTTATTTCAGAGGTTGCCAGATTCTCACTATTATTTCCAGGTCTTATGGAAAGGACTGAGCTGCAGTGCTCAGAGTCTGGATAGGATTTGAGACTGCCATCTTTGGGAAGGGGTGATCCTTTTTGGTGTAAAGGAAAAAAGACATAATGGTGACCAGACATGTAGGTGACTATGGCAGAAACTGGCTCAATACTCACCATATTGTTTCTTCTTCCCAGATACAAGGAACACTACTTCCAAACCTCCCTTGTAGTTAGACTGAGAGCATGGGATTGATTTCTGGCAAACAGAATGTGATCATAAATAATGCATGATATTTCAGACATGGTCATAAAGCATTATTGAATGAAATTCAGTGTTCTCTTTATGCCATCCCTCCCCATGCTGTCTACTACTGCTGGCTGGATAAAGCCAGGGTGCACTGAAAGCCATAGATATAAATAGCTTGGGTCACTGAATTATTATTTGGAGAACCACTTGATGTTCATGAGATTGAGTGGGGCAATAAATACAATTTTGTTGTATTATGCCCCTAAGACTTTGGAGTTTGTCACTACAACATAGCTTCAACTGGCCAACTTGTAAGCTTGCAATGAAAGTTTATATACATAAACATTTATAGTCCTAATACATTCTTCTATTATTATCCTAGTGGATTCAATTTTTTAATACTTTGTTAACTGACTTAGTAAGATTTTGACAATTATTTCACACAGCAGTTAAGATGTGAAAATAATTATGATTGAACACTACTCTGGTCAGTCACTGTGCTTGATTCTTTAAGTTCTTTGGCATTTCCTTATTCTGTCTTTAAAGATAAGAAACCTGAACCACAGAGAAGGTAACTTGCTACATGAGAGGATAATTCTATCTTGCATCCAATTTCCCTTCTTAAAGTCTTAGAACTGAACTTTCCATAGGTATATGCCCATCCCCCCATTCTCAGTCTGAATAGGGTTTATGACTAGACCTAGACTCATCCCCATTGCTGTCAGGACTGATTCAAGGGTCAGGATGTGACTTAAGCCAGTCCAATAACCATGGACTTTTATTTTTAGAATTTTTTATTGAGAGTGAGACAATTAAATTCACTTTTTATTCTGATTTTTTAAAATTTAAATTTAATTAGCCAACATATAGTACATCATTAGTTTTTGGTGTAGTGTTCAATGATTCATCTGTTGCATATAACACCCAGTGCTCATCACATCACTTGCCCTCCTTAATGCCCATCATTAGGAATGGGGCATTCCCTAGACCTGCTGGAAACTGTTTTTCAAATACATAGGGAGAGCTCATCTGCACATGAGAAGAAGGAAAACAAGAGATGGACCTGGTACTTATGACATCATTTGAAAGTTTTTATCTTACCAGGGCCACTACTATGTACATACACTAATTATTCCTATACTCTTATTTGATACAATTAATTTCCTTTCTTTCTTTCTTTTTTTTTAAGCACAGAGCTGTTTACTCTTACTTTCAATCTCATGCATTGAGCTGATCTAACCTCAGCTATGTAATAGCCAATTCAAGTTTCAAACTCAAGAGCAATATTTTTTTTTCTCATTTCAAGATGTTGTCTTACCTTTCACTTCATAAAATATGGTTTGTATTAAATGAAGGTACTTGTCTACATACAGACATTCATAGGTCAACAAATATACATTAGTCATTCTTCTAGGAAGGAGATATAAAATAAGCAGCACCAAGAGTTTACAATCTTGCTAACACAAATACAATGAAGCTTTGAGAGAGCTACAGAAAGCAAAAATAAGCAAGTGCTAAATTGTGAATCTCTTATTGATCAAAATAAGAAAACATCAAAAACCTTAGGACTAATTGTCTCAGAAGAGTTATTTTATTGCAATATTTTATGACTTCTGCTCATTTGTTTTCTTCTTACAAAAATTTCAAAATTCTCTGCTTGTTCTCTTCTACTTTAAGTACATGCTATCATAGCTGCTTTCCATATATTTGATAAAAAAGTAAGATATGAATGTCATAGAAAATTTAGTAACATGAGGAGATATGGTATGCTGGTAAACTTTTGATAACCAGCTCTCTGAAAAAGTCAAAATTTGTATTATTGGCACATTTTTCTGACACAAACTCTCTCACCATGAATGATTTAAATCTAACAACATAGTATCACTAAATTCAGAATTGGGGGGAAAATATGCAAACAATAGGCTCTTGAGAGCCAGTATAAAACAGCTCTATATCATTGGATGTAATGGTAAAATTTTCTAAATTGTTTTAAAGTAGTTATATTTAATTCCATTTTTAACTTACTTTAATTTTTTAAAAAGACTTGCTTCTATATGTATGCAAGTGTTCACCTGTTTGCTTCTCTCTATATAAATGGGGATGCACACACACACAAAAAAGGAAAATATATACCAAAATGTTATGTGTAGTTATTGCTAGATGTGAGATCATAAATGATTTACTTTGTCTTCTAGGTTTTTGATTTTTTTCTTAAGTACTCTAATCATTATATATATTGTTTAAGAAGAATAAATGAAATAAGATGGTATTGGGAGGGAGACAAACCATAAGTGACTCTTAATCTCACAAAACAAACTGAGGGTTGCTGGGAAGAGGGGGTTTGGGAGAAGGGGGTGGGGTTATGGACATTGGGGAGGGTATGTGCTTTGGTGAGTGCTGTGAAGTGTGTAAACCTGGTGATTCACAGACCTGTACCCCTGGGGATAAAAATATATGTTTATATAAAAAATAAAAAATTTAAAAATTTTAAAAAAACAGTATGTTTCTTTAAAAAGAAAGAAAAATATCTTCAGTCTCCCAGATTTTTATTTCACTTCTAAAGAATGTTCATATGAGGAAATGATATTTCATATAGAAAGATTCCACCCAAAAAAACTGTTAAAACTAACAAATGAATTCAGTAAAGTCACAGAATACAGACTCAACATACAGGAATCTGTTGCATTTCTATACATTAATAAAGGGAAAGAGAAATTAAGGAATCAACCACACAGAAGAATCACAGAACTAGAACAAAAAATCCCCAAATCTGTATGGAACTACAAAAGGCCCTGCATAGCCAAAGTAAACTTGAAAAAGAAAAGTAAAGCTGAAGTCATCATAATTCTGGACTTCAAGTTCTATTATAAAGTTGCAGTGATCAAAATATCATGGTACTGGCACGAAAATCGGCACATAGATCAATGGAACAGAACATCCAGAAATGAACCCACAATTCTATGGTCAATTAATCTTTGACAAAGCAGGAAACAATATCCAATGGGGGAAAAATGTCTCTTCACAAGTGGTGTTGGGAAAACTGTACAGCCACATACAGGAGAACAAAACTGGTTCTCCTTTTTACACCAAATCCTCACAGCAAAAATAAATTCAAAATGGATGAAAGACCTAAACGTGAGACCCGAAGCCATAAAGAGAACACAGGTAGCAACCTCTTTGACACTGGCTGTAGAAATTTCTTTCTAGATATGTCTCCTGAGGCAAGGGAAGCAAAAGCAAAAATAAACAACTGGGACCTCATCAAAACAAAAAGTTCTGCACAGCAAAGGAAACAATCAGCAAAACTAAATGGCAACTTGTGCAATGGGAGATTTTCGCAAATGACATATCTGATAAGGGGTTAGTATCCAAAATATATAAAGAACTTATAAAACTCCAGATCCAGAAAATGAATAATCCAATTAGAAAGTGGACAAGAGACATGAACAGACATTGCTCCAAAGAAGACCTATGGATGGCCAACAGACATATGAAATGATGCTCAATACCACTGATGATCAAAACCACAATGAGATATCACCTTGTAACTGTCAGAATGGCTAAAATCAACACCATAAGGAACAACAAGTGTTGGTGAGGATGTGGAGAAAGCAGAACCCCCTTCCATTGTTTGTGGGAATGAAAACTGCTGCAGACACTGTAGAAAACAGTATGGAGCTTCCTCCAAAAATTAAAATAGAACCCCCTATGACCTAGGAATTGCACTATTGGGTATTTACCCAAACACAAAAATATTAATTCCAAGGAATATGTGCACCCTGATGTTTATAGCAGCATTATCTACAATAGTCAAATTATGGAAACAGACCAAGTGTCCACCAACTAATGAATGGATAAAGAAAACATGGTATTTATATATAATATTACCCAGCCATAAAATAAAATGAAAACTTACCATTTAATCACAATGTTATATATGAGATTTTATGTGTAAAATAAGTACAGTAAGTCTTCATGTATTCATTTAGAATATCTCTGGAATAGATGTCTACTGAAAGTCTTTTTTTTTTTTTAATTTTATTTATTTATTTGTCAGAGAGAAAGAGAGAGAGAGCGAGCACGAGCGAGCACTGGCAGAGGGAGGCAGAGGGAGAAGCAGGCTCCCTGCCGAGCAAGGAGCCCAATGTGGGACTCAATCTCAGGATGCTGGGATCATGACCTGAGCCGAAGGTAGCTGCTTAACCAACTGAGCCACCCAGGCGTCCCTCTACCGAAAGTCTTAAGCTAATAGCAAGGACATATAGATAGATCATCATTGGTGAACAAAATGCCAAAAATGGAAACTAAAGCACAGGAAAGAAAAAGATCATTAGGTTATTTTTCCAAATTAAAATATGGGAAATCAAAAAGTTAATAAGGATAGAAATAGTACAGTAAACTATTGTTCCATAACTTACCAAAGAATGATTTCCCTTTAGTGAAAATTTCCCTTTAGCTTTAGTGAAGAAGAATCTTAAGTTCAGCTAAGTAGCTGTCATTAGTTGGGACTGGCAACCCAAATTCAGGGTAAATTTCTGAGGGATGATTTCTACTGTGCATTTGAGATACTCATGGATAAATGCCTATCGAGGGCAAACATGAAATATTAGACTTCTAAACAACAAGATTTCTAACAAAGTAATACAATTCTAGGTCACATAATCCTCCAATACTTAATAATACTTTATCAAATTATTTTTGACTCAATATTAAGTATTTTGTATTCTGTATTGAATACAGAATACCAAAGAGGACAGATGCTTTATTGTGTATTTAAATGGTGTAGACACATAATGGAAGATATTTATAATTGTATTTAGAATGTATTTATACATATCTCCTAACTATCAATAAGAAACAAATCTCAAGGGACATATAAGACAAAGGCAGATAATTCATAGGAAGGATATTCAAAGAACTAATAGATGAAAGAGATTGAGTTTCATTACTTATCAGGAATATGACAATGAAATAAAATTAAATGAGAAAATCACAATGAGATAACATCATCCACACCAAAATAACTCAATGGAAAAAAAAAACCTAAAAGAGAAAATGCTAACTGCTGGTGAAGATGTGGAGCAACGAGAGCATAATGGTAAAACTTCTTTGAAAACTGCTTAGTGTGATCTACTAAAACAAGTGTGTGGAATACTTTACCCACCAATCTCAATACTTTGATATAAAACAGCAGAAATATTTTCCAAAAGACATACTGGAGATGACTTATAGTGCTGTACTGATAATTTTCCAAAATTAGAAACTACTTCAGTGTAGGCATACTTTGGAGATACTGCACGTTCTGTTCCAGACCACTGCAATAAAGCCAATATTGCAATAAAGGGGTCAAATGAGGTTTTTGGTTTCTCAGGACATATAAAAGTTATGTTTACACTATACTGTGGTCCATTAAGTACATAATAGCATGTCTAAAAAAATGATGTACATAGTTTAAATACTTTATTGCCAAAAATACCTTCACCTGAGCTTTTAAGAAATCATAATCACTGATCACAGATCATTATAACAAACACAATAATTAAGAAGTTGAAACATGTCAAGAATTACCAAAATGTGACAGAGACACAAAGTGAGGAAATACTGTTGGAAATGGAGCCAATAGGCTTGCTCGAGACAGGATTGCCAAAAATCTCCAATTTGTAAAAAAAAATGCAGTATCTGTGCAGTGCAGTAAAGCACAGTATAACAAAACATGCTTGTACCCATTAATATTGGAAAAAACATTAAAAAGTGTAGCATCTTTCCAACAATGAGAGTGACCCTCATGACATGCAAAATTGTGGATGTATCCTACAAGTGTAAGATTGAGTGAAATATGACAGATAAGGTACACTGTGTAATGTATATATATTATATGCTTCTACTTATATAAGAAGTTAATCTATACTGTTAGAGGTTAAGAGAGTAGTTATCCTTGGGATGGCTTCTAAGCTGCTTATAATGATCTGAGTGTTTTTTATATAGATGTGTTCACATTCTGAAAATGCATTAAGCTTGAATACCTAATTTGTGCCATTTTCTATGTTTATATTTAACTTCCATAATATGTTTTTGGAAAAGTGGGACATAGATAGATAGATAAATAGGTAGATAGACAGATGACATAGATCGGTAAGAGATACATTGATAGATGATTGATAGATAGATAGATAGATAGATAGAAGTCTATCTTTTGCCACAGAGCAAGTTAGCAACAGTCAAAACATAACCAAATTCTGACTTTCTAGCTTCTAGATCTGTATTTTTAGATACATCAAAAGGTAACGGATTTCATACTTTTCATCAGAAATAACCATTTTTCCTAAGTAATGACTTAAATAGTCTTTGTCAATATGAACAATATGGTGTAGTAGAGAAAAAGTTTTTCAAACAAGACAACCTGGAATTAAAATCTGTCTCTACTCTTATCTAGGTCTTAAATTCTATGGCTTTGGTTCTATAACTATAATGTAGAATAGGAATACTTCTAAGATTGTTATGGGAATTACCAAACAAGTTCTGACATAAAAGCCTGTGATCAATAAATATAGCTATCACTATTTATGTTGTTAAAATCAAATTAAGTAAAGGAATTTCTGAGCTACTGAACTCTAAGAAACATGGCTTTATTAACAAGAGCTCTACCATAAGCCCCATGAGATCAAGAACCACTGTATCCCCAGCAGCTACTGTGGTTCCTGGAATATAGGAAAAACCTAATGTTTGCTAAATTCTCAGTGTCTTTGATATGCCCTTATAATGTTTCCTAGTTTACAAATGTTACTTTGTAAATAACTTCAATAACAATAACTATTGAAATATATATAGTGATAGAATCTTTCATGTATGTTTCTACTATTTAGAATAAGGCATGATTCTGTCATCTACACTGAAGGACATATTGACATAATGTGCTATATTTGGGGAAAAGAAATCTATATAGGGATGGGAATAGTTGTTTTTTCGTGTGAGCAGGATATTTTGTATCAGAATATTTTGGGGGTGTTTTATAGAGAAGAGAAGTAAAAGATGTATTCTGCTTTATTCTTTAGGCCTAAATTTGGAGTGACTTTTCTATTAATAGCTATAAAGAAACATTGAGGGTGCCTGGATGGCTCAGTTGGTTAAGTGTTTGCTTTTGGCTCAGGTCATGATCCCAGGGTCCTGGAATCATGTCCCGCATTAGGTTTTCTGCTCAGCAGGGAGACTGCTTCTTCTCTTGCTCCCCCTGCTTCTGCTCTAACTCTCTCTCTGTGTGTCAAATTAATAAACAAAATCTTGGAAGGAAGGAAGGAAGGAAGGAAGGAAGGAAGGAAGGAAGAGAAAAATCAACAACTATAATGAAAAATCTTTTAGAAGAACATATTAAAAGATATGTTAGGGTGGCTAGCTGGCTAAGTCAGTAGGACATGTGACTCTTGATTTCAGGGTTGTGAGTTCAAGCCTCACATTGGATGTAAAGATTACTTAAAATATTTTTTAACAAGTTGTGTTTATAGGAGTTACTTTTAAAATTAAAACACTTATAGGCGTGCCTGGGTGGCTCAATGAGTTAAAGCCTCTGACTTCGGCTCAGGTCATGATCCCAGGATCCTGGGATCCAGCCACACATTGGACTCTGCTCAGCAGGGAGCCTGCTTCCTCCTCTCTCTCTGCCTGCCTCTCTGCCTACTTGTGATCTGTCTGTCAAATATATAAATAAAATTAAAAAAAAAACATGAAAACCTGCTGGACAGTTCTATTAAATAAATTAAAAATTTAATATTTTAATTAAATACATGTTAATTTATCTTGTGTATCTCTAAGAGGGATCTGTAGTTTAGTGCATTAACCAAATTTATTTGACCTCTGAACTCTCCCCCCTTTCTCTGCACCCAACTCCCCACACACATAAGCGCACACAAATGGAGTGTTAGTGTTCTGAGGAATGTACTTTGAAAAGGAATGATTTAGGGACACCTGGATAGCTCAGTCGGTTCAGAGTTGGACTCTTGATTTCAGTTCAGATCAAGATCTCAAGGTCATGATATCAAGCATTGTGCCAGGCTCTGCACTGGGCATCGAGCCTGCTTGGGATTCTCTCTCTCCCTCTGCCCCTCCCCCAGCCCTCTCTTTAAAAAAAAAAAGGAATCACTTAGAATCATTGTGAATTTGTACTATTATAATATTATAAAGAATATTGAGCAATATCTGAATGAGATGATATCAGTCTAGTCTTAAGAATTAAGTGATTGAAATGCTAAAACTCTTGCAATTTTCCCCAACTTTATGTTTAGAATAGAAAGCATTAAAGAACTTCATTTACCACAATGGTTGGAAAATGTAGTGTATGTTCAACAGAACTTTCTGGTTTACTTCTTTATACAGGGAAATTTCTCCATGGCATGGTTGTTCCTGCTGGGATAAATGGAATTTTCTCTGAAACTCTGTTTCAGTGTGCATACTTGTACTGGCTGAGCTTCTAAATTACCAAGTCTGAGAAATCTAGAACTTAACCTACCCCAAATCTTCAAAGTTACTACATATTCCAGTGGCAACAGTGTCAATACAATTTATGGAAAACTTTATAAAAAAGAAACGTTACCTCTCATTAATTCCATAAGCAGTATAAAAGTAGAATAAAAGAAAATATTTTCTTCTATGTGCTTAGACTTTTGAAGACAATGACAGGTGCTTCCACCACATTGGTGGTTCTAACAGCTGGGTAACTAAAGTACTTATCAACTAAACTGAAAATTAAAATTTTAAGTATAAGTAACTTCTACTAGTAAGCAATAAAATAAATCTCTAAGGAGTCTAGGCCAGATGAAATTGTTTTTCTCTTTTCTCATCAAAACTGCAGATTATAATGATGAAAATTTTACAAATACTAAGGAAATATTATAATAATGTCTTCATTTGAATGATCTCTCTGACATTGGAATGGGGAGATGCCCCCTGACTCTAAAACCTTGTGAGACTTTCACCTTCCAGGATTCCTGAAAGTATATCATGAAGAAAATAGAGAGAGAAAGCCATGGATCCTCTAAAACACGCAGGAAAAAAACTTCATATGAATGTAGTACTGTCCAAAATCCAAACAGATTTGCTAAGATAGCTTTTTCAGAACATTGTACCTACCACTTCCATCACCAGTACCAACTACTACCACCAACAGTATTAATAATAAAAAACAAATTTTCCTACAAAGCTGCTCTGGTGTTCTTTAATAGGCTGTCAAAGTTGAACATGTACCAAAATCATCAAGAAATCATATTGAAACACAGATTTCTGGCCCTACCACTAGAATTCTCAATTCAGTAGATCCTGTTAGTTCCAACAAATCCCCAAGTGATGTTAATTGGCTGGTGTAGGAACACACACTTGTAGTAAACCATGTAAGATGTTTTAATATGATTTCACTCAGTGAAACATAATGCAGCCCCAGTTATGATGCAGATAGAGTTGTTCTGAGTAGTCTTATTTTTCAAAATTCAAAATAGGATAACTAGAACAGTGAAATGCAATTAGAGAGAAGAAAAACTACCTTAAAATTATGCTACCTAACTACAATATATATGGGAGCAGTATGACTTATCTCTGACAGTAGAGATGGTGTTTGGCTTGGTATCCTAGTAGGCCAGCTCAGTTAATAAGACCAAATAACTCCAACGCATTCTATCTCCTATTTGTACTCCACTATCTCCCTTCTTCCCCTTCTTTCAAGTAATTTTATGCTTCTTTTGTCCAAAATGTACTTTTTTAATCTATCACATGGGTAACCCCTTCTATATTCGTGAGAACGTCTTTAATAAAATCACCTTTTCCAGTAGGTCTGCCTTGAAGTATTTCTTTACTCCCATAAAATATGTTGGGGATGCCTTTCTTTTTCCAGTCAGAGTATGATGTGTTGTCTCTACCACAGCACTTAGCAGAACATTGTAACTCGCTATTTAAGTATGTCTCCTGCCTGAAACTATGAGCTCCTGAAGAACAATGATCTGATCGTACCTGTGTTTCTATTTCCAGCCACCAGACTAAGCCCTTGACAAGGTAATTGAAGAAAAAAAATTATTACTGTCAAGCTAAATCTGGAGGTGTTGTTTTATTTGTGACTTGAGTTAAGTAGCTTTGGGATATAAATTTGTTTGTTCATTCACATTTTAATAGACTGATCTCTATGTGTTCAAAATGATCTCTGAAAAAAGTCATTTCTAAACTAGGGATTATTGTGATAATCTTTTTCTTTAGGTTTCTGTGTTCGCATAGAGCATGCCAATTACGTATGGGTCCATTGTTCAGGCTTCCAGAAAGTTGTACTAGATGCAAAATGAGACTCAGAATGAAGGAATTCATAAGATGACTATGTGATATGACCCACATAATTCTTCATATTTAAATAATTTTGGTCCCTTGTGTTTGGAATTTTAAAATATCTTTCCTTTTTACCCCAGCCTAGATTTTTATTCATTCATTTTACATGCAAATATGCAGATTTTGGAAGTTGTTTACTTTCATTATAATGTAGTTATTTCTCCTATCACGTTTAACTGTCGAACCATGCTATTTTCAATTTTAAAGAGTAAGACTACTCAGAACAACCATATTTGCATTATAATGGGGTCCACATTAGTAATAAGCTAATTCATTACTCTTTTAATATACTCTTTACCTTTGAATTATCACTTTAAAGCTCAGGGGTCACAGAGTGGTCCTCTGTGCCCAGGGTATTGGCATTTAAGAGATTTATCTGACACCAGAAACAAGGTAGTGGCCAGAGGCATACAAAAGTGGGGGGGCGGAGATCATAAAATGGAAAGGTTCAATCTATGGTGTGTGAATAATTCACAAATACCAGATTGGTATTCGAAGATTCTCCCACCACCTCCCATTTTCCTTACTTAAGACATTCCCCACCCCCTCGGTTTATCTTATATCCTGTATATCTAACAGGAACCGAGTGAGAACATATTAAAGAGATTTTATTTCCTCAGGCAAGAAAAAATGTATATATATTATTGAAGTGAGAAATATATGACAAATGTAAAAGGTTAAGTCTTCCTCCCTCCTAATGCCTCTAGAACATCTTTATTTCCCTCTGGTCTGATTTAAGTGACAATGTTCTATTTTGATTTCTATCCCTGGCTGTACATTAGAATCCCATGGTGTGGTAGGTAGAATAATCATCCTCAAAGATGTCTAAGTCCTAACCCCTGGCACCTAATTAAGGTTGCAGATGGAATTCAGATTGCTAATTAGCTAAATAGGGAGATTATTCTGGATACTCTGGGTGGATCCAGTATAATCGCAGGATCTCTTAGTGGAAGAGTGTTCTGAAGGGAGACTCAGAGGGAAGGCTGCATGAAAATGGCTTGGCCAGATTGCCTGCCTTTAAAGTGAACTATTGCCAAGAAAAGGAAGCAATCTCTAGAAGCTGGAAACAGCAAAGAAACCGATTTCCCCTAGAGGCTCCAGAAAGGAATGCATCTTCAGATGCCTTAATCTTAGCTCAGTGAGATTCCTATCAGATTTATGTTCTACAGAAGTGTAAGAAAAATAAATTTGTAAATTTGCGGGTGTTTGGTTTGTTTGTTTGTTTTAAAGCCACTAATCTTGTGGTAACTTGTCACAGCAGCAACAGTAACTTAATAAACCTGGGGACCTTTTGAAAATCCTGATGCCCAGCTTATATCCCACATCAATTACATTAAAAGCTTTAGGGGGCTGGGGAAGTATGAGATATAGACAGTAATATCTTTAAGCTCCCTAGAAGCTTCCAGTGTGTAGCCATATTTCAGAACTGCTGCTCTAAGTATATGCACTGGTTTTCACAAGAAGCTACTGCCTTGGAAGGAACAAGTCTTTGGTGGTAAGGCTGGACCCAGATGATACCTTGCACTCCAAGTGTGATTCCAGGAGCAGAGCACCAGCATCCTCTTGAAACTTGTTAAAAATAAATAATCTGGTCCCCAATCTGACCCGTTAAGTTAGAATCTGCATTGTAATACCAACTCTAGGTAAAGTATATGGCCATTAAATCGTAAGAAACAAAATACATGCACCGACAGTTGTTTTTCCGATCTAATATGTTTTTATTACTTGCAATGATTTTAAAATCATTACTTAAATAAAAACTTGTAAAGCAGCCCCTCAAGGCGATGAGATCCTCAAAGAAAGGAACCGTTCCCCTCCTTCTTTCTTCTTTCTTTCCCCTCCTCCTCCCTCTATCCCACCTTTCATTTCTTTCTTTTTCCTGTCTCTCACTTTCTCTACTTCCTTCTCCTTCTTTTTCCTCCTCCTCCTCTCTCTCTCTCCTTTAGTTTATACTCAGTGTCCAAGACTTATCATTTCTGACTTGCTGACTAACTTCCTGAATTAATGATGATTGTAACTCCAGGAATGATAAAAATAAGTTACCGAAATGCCAGCTACTGTGAAATAAAAATATAACTTAAATGCCAGGAAAAAAAAAATTTTAAAAACCTGGTTTAAATTAGACTCAATGCTCTGTTCCTTTTTATACCAGACTAATTCCTCTTAGATTCTAGAGTTTTGGATCAATATTTATTAGTTTACTCTTAAAACTCCCAAATATTCCAAATCTCTCTTAGGATTTTATTCCTATGCGCCAAGAGATTCAATGATCAGCAATCTCTCACTTGCATCAAAAAAAAAAAAAATCCTTTTATTATAAGTTTATAATTTTTAGCATTCAGGTTCTGTGGGAAGAATCATTTTATATCGGTCCAACTGTTTTCTATTTGAAATTTGTTGTTTTCAATTGGGTTGGAGAAATCAGTGACAATGACAAAATAAGATTTGCAGGTGGGAAATAGTAGATTGCAAACTGGGCTGCCTTCCTCCGTTCCCTGGCCATGGAAACACCCCTAACCCACCAGGATTCTCTCCTGTGTTGAGCCTTAGACTTGATTCTCAAAACTTCTCAACACTGTGTTTTGATAGCATGATAATTGAAGCTTTTTTTTAAAAAAAAACCTTAATTCACTTACTCACTACAACAAACCAAGGAGTTAGATGTTATTAGCCCCATTTTATGAATGTAGACACTAAGGTCTAGATGGCATTAGAAACTTGTCCAAGGTCATGCTGTTGGTAATAGATGAGGCAAAATTTAAATGGAGGTTTGTCTGGTTTCAAGACCCATACTGTAAAGCATCTCTTCCCTATAGTGATGTGGCATGATTTACTGGCCAGGAGGATGGCAAGAAACCATATATTTAAAGGATTTCCCTTAAGAAGTCTTAGGAAGAACCCCAATGGGTCAAAATGATCACTCAACTCTTTCCCAAGTAGCCAAATGTCTAAAACTGTGCTATATAAAATCTATGAAGAAGATCATTTATAGAACAATCTCAGCGCTAGAAATCTGTCACAAGCACAGTGATGTATTGTTTATGTGATACCCCACTTAAGAAACAAACCGTGTTGACTTCAAACCACTAGCCTATTGGACTGATTTCTAGTTTTTTGCTGAAACAAGTAATTTCCAATTACACATGTAATCTTTATAATGTGTTTATGTATTCTTTGCCACCCGAATAACCTAGCACAGCATCCGGTATGATTAAAGTGTCAGCATTATCCAAATAGTTGCCACTATCTGCTACTGTAGAAGGAGGGAAAGGAGGAATTCACAGCAATAACCTGCTGCTGTACTTCACATGCAACTATGGATAAATGCTTTCTGCTTTGAGAACATTATCCAGCACTACTCTCCAAAGATAGGTTTGCCTATTAGCTAGTTGGCAATGCCCTCTGTCTCCTACCAAGGAGACATCTGAAAGGCTGTTTCTGCAGGAAATGCCAAACAAGCTTGCTAGTCTTACTTACAGCCATTAAGTGTTCTAAGTCACACCCCTGACTGTGTCTATGCCTATGTGACAGTATCAGATCAGACAGAAAGATGCAGCCAGTCCAACATGCCACTGATTTTTAAGATGCCCCCAAGCAGGGAAAACAGAAGTTAAAGAGCACTTCCAGTTATGTGATAATTAATTCAAAACAGTTTTATTATAAGGACTGAAATTAAAATTCAGGAATGCCAAGCTCTGAATCAAGCCTGGGTTTGAGTCCTTGTTCCCCCAACCATCAGTTTTGTGACATTGGGCAAGTCTTTAGTAGCTCTGTACCTCAAATTTCCCTTCTGTAAAATGGAATAATACTTAAATCTCAGGTTGTTGTTTTGTTTTGTTTTAAGGAAGTTATTTGATGTGAAGTGCTTAGCAGGCTGCTTATAGCAAATGGGGTAGACCCTCAGAAAATAGAAGCCTCCTTAGCACTTCCTTTCCGGGAGGTCCAGAACTTCAGATTATTCCTTTCACATCCTTAGCTGCACCTACTTTGTGTCCTGTAAGTCATAGTGTGCAGAATGAAGTATTTTCACGGAGTATCTCACAAAGCACGTATTCTTGTTTACACTTAATGTTTAAGGTAATGGCTATAGCCTTGAATAAGAGGTTCCTGCTGCCATATATGATATATTATCATGGAACATTTTTATTAAAGAGTGACTAACTTCTACTAAGTTCCTACTAAGTGACAGTTTCTATGTCAAGTGATGGGGAGAAAAAAGAATAAGACGTATTCTCTGTTCTAGAGGCACTTAAAATCTAGCAGGAAAAGTCATGTGAACTGAACCATCTACCCCATACAGTTCCATGAAAAGGGAATGTGTAGTCCAGAGGCATAACTAGGAAATGGATCATGAGGAAGGGAGGAGGCTTGCATAGTAAGATTTTAGTAGGAAGATAGGAGAATAAGGACACATCAGGCGAATAATCTGGAGACAGACTATGAAGAATTTATAATGCTGACATTTAGGTATTTAGTATTTTGACTGGCAGGAACATAATAAGGTTGTCTAAAGCAAGAGAGTGACAGGAGAATACTGGTGGAAATAACTGACAGAGATTTAAATCCGCACTTAGCCAGCCATTCCCAATTTTCTAGTCTGTTAATATTAGTGTGAGGAATCTGCCAGATCTTTGCCTATTCATTTGTAAATGTATAGGTGTTCGTATTCATTATATATGTATTTCTATGCATGACTTGCACATGCAAACACTTATTATATAGGAGGCAGGACTTCGAAATGGTAACATAAGGAGTGCTGAAGACACTTCGCAGCAAAACAAAAATTTTATTGTTGGAAATTATAAACAAACAATCATTTAAAGTCTATGAGAAATTGTCCTAAGAGCATATAGCAAATGAAGAAACATTCACATGCACGAGCTACTAAGCTCAGTAAAGAACAGTGAGAGTCTGTAGTATTTGAATCATGACACATCCTTTCTCCCCTCAACAAACCCAGCATGATGCAAACTCCAGTTTAGACCAAAGCAGCCAAGAATACAGGGCTCACCCTCTGCCCTCCTTCTACTATAAGGCATTCAAGAAGACTGCTCCTGGACTCACAATCAGCCGTGGAGTTCAGGAATGCTATGCACATACTCTATGCTCTACCCAGTCAAGATCAATCAGAGTGGGACATGGGCAGACCTTAAAACAACCTCAAACCCACACACAGAACTATCAATGCAGGGAACAGAGCTCATTGGCACGAAGGTCCTAAATCCAACTTCTAAACAGATCCTGACTGACAAATAAGCTTCTCTAACCCAAATGTGACTCCCTAAAAGCCAGATTTAAAAACAAATTATAACCACTACTGGAGGTCTGGATGAGTAGACATGACCAATGCTTTATTTTCTAAGGCTGATTAGAGAAGTAACCACCAAGTTAACCGTTTCAGGCTGAATGGGGGCAAAAAAAAAAAAAAAAAAAAAAAAAAAAAGGTAAACACACTGAGGTGTGGTAGTAGCCTACAAACTACATGTATACCCAATAGTATAGGGTAGAAATTTTACTGGTTCAGGGTGTCAAGCATAATCTGTGACCAATAAAGGGCTTATGCTGATCATGGCTGACCTTTAAGTAGCCAAACCAAAAGATTAAAGCAATGAAAAAACATCTAAGCAGAGACATCAGAGGCTGTTCACCGCTGGGTGGATACACTTCACAGAATTTGTCACTAAACAAATTTAAAGTATGACCAATCAAAACAATAATCCTCCATCCTGTAGAGGATATGTATCCAGAGTCGCTAAAATACAAGTTACAGCTTTCAATAAAAAGTTAAGAGGAATGCAAATAATGTGTATAGAACTCATACAAGGGAAAGGCAATAGAAACTAATTTTGAAGGGATCCAAATCATAAACACATTCAAAGAATGAGAGGAAACTATGCTTAAAGAATTAAAATGAATAAGAACGTAGAAGTCCTCTTATATTGCAAAATCTGCAAAATAAATCTGGTAACATATAAAAAGGGTTATACATCAAGACCAAGTGGTATTTATCCCACCCATGTATGGTCTGTTTAATACCCAGAATCAATTAATAATCACACCATATCAAGTGAAGAACAAAAATTGTTTCTCAGTAAATGTAGAAAACTTATTCAACAAAAATTCAATATCCTTTCATGATTAAAAAAAAAAAAAAACTCAAAAAACTACAAATAAAAGCCTCAGACTTTTAGAAGGTACCTGAAAAAAAAAAAAAAAAAACCTAGCATCAAACATAATGATAAAAGACTGAATTCTTGCTCCCAAAATCATGAAAAACTTAAGGATGTCAAGTCTGTTCTTGCCATTTCTATTTATCATTGTCCTGGCCAGGAGGAGGGGGGTGGGTAAGGGAGGCTTCTAGTCAGGGTAGTTGGGTGAGAAAAACAAATAGAAGGTGTCTAGATTAGAAAGGGAGAAATAAACTTATCTGTATTTGCAGATTACATGATTCATACACAGAAAATTCCAAGGAATGTGCGCACACACACACACACACACACACACAAACTAGTACTAATAAACAAGTACAGCGGAGTTGTAGTACATGAGGTCAGTATGCAAATGCCTGTATTTATCAATACTAGTAGTGAACATTCCAAAACTAAAATTAACAATTCTACTTATAATAGATCAAAAAGAACAAAATAGTTACACATTCATAAAACAAGTATAAGACTTGTACATTGAAAACCATAAACATAGGGGCACCTGGGTGGCTCAGTGGGTTAAGCCGCTGCCTTCGGCTCAGGTCATGATCTCAGAGCCTATGTCAGGCTCTCTGCTCTTCAGGGAGCCTGCTTCCCTTCCTCTCTCTCTGCCTGCCTCTCTGCCTACTTGTAATCTTTGTCAGTCACATAAATAAATAAAATCTTAAAAAAAAAAAGAAAACCATAAACATTGTTGAAAGGAATTAAAGATCTAAGTAAATTAAAAGGCTTCTCATGTTCATGTGTCAGAAGACTCAATATTTTAAGATTGCAATAGTATTCTAATTAATCTATAGATTCAACACAATCGCTATCAAAATCCTAACTGGCCTTTCTTTTGCAGATATTGGCAAGTTTATCCTAAAACTCAACTGGAATATAAAGGACAAAGAGTAGCCAAAAAATCTATTCTCAAAAAAGAAGAACAAAGTTGCAGGACTCAAATTTCCCCAATTTTAAAACTTACTACAAATCTATTATAATTAAAACAATTTGGCACTGGCATAAAGATAGACATCAAGATCAACAGCTAATTAATTTTAGACAAAAGTGCCAAGACAACTGAATGGGGAAAAATAGTTTCTTCACAAATCATGCTGGGATAACTGGGTAGCTACTTTCCAAAAAGAAAAGCTGAATCCCTACCTTACATTACATGCAAAAATTAAATTTAAATATATCATAGACTGAAATTTAATAGCTTGAAATATATAATTCTTAGAGGAAAACATACAACTATATATTTAATATTAATCTTAGGTTAACCAATGGTTTCTTAGCACACCAAAAGCACAAGTGGCAAAAAGAATATAGAGATACACCAGATTATGAGAAAATTAAAGCCATTTGTGCTGCAAACCATACCTTCAAAAAAGTGAAAAACAATCTACAGATGGAAGGAACTATTCAAAATAATGTATCTGCTAAGTGTCTTGTATCTTACAACTCAGTAATAAATACTGAAACTTAAAATCAGCCCAAGATATAAATAGACATTTCCCCGAATATAATATGCCTATGCCAACAAACACACAAAACAATGCTCAATAAAGTTAATTATTAGGGGGATGAAAATGAAAAGCATTATGAGATAACTTTTCACATAAACTAGGGTGGTTACACATAAGAATTCATAAAGAAATAAAAGACAAACAAGCATTAGAAATATGGAGAAATAACACTTAATACATTGCTAGTTGAAATGTAAAATGATATAGCCACTGTGGAAGAGTTCGACATGCCTCAAATTTTACAGATACTTTATGATCAAGCAGTTCCATTCTTAGATGTATAACCAAGAAAAATTAATCACTAGACCAGACAGAAATTATATATCAATGTTCATATCAGCTTTAGTCATATTAGCCAAAAATAAGCCATTTCTCCATGGAATTAGAATCAACTCGTATGTCCATGAATCAATGAATGGATAAATAAGTATGTATCTATAAATTTAACATTAATTATTCACAAAACCAAGGTTGAACTTATTAATTAGCCTACAACATGGATGAACACAAGTTATGCTGAATGAAAGAAGGAAAGAATCCTACAAGTAGGATTCTATTTATATGAAATGTCCAGAATAAACAAATCTGTAGAAACAGAAAGTAGATTAGTAGCTACCTTGGGCTAGTTGGGAGTGTGGTATGGGGAAGAAGATTATGGGGATGACTGCTAATGAGTATAGGATTTCTTTGAAGTAAGACAAAAATGGCCTAGAATTAGGGTGTAGTGATGGTTGCATAACTCTGTACATATATTAAAAACAGAATTTTATATTTCAGAATAGTGTATTTTATGCTATTTTAATAGCTCAATAATCTATAAGATAATTTATATAACACCAGATGTATGTTTCTAAATATTTTATGCTTTTTTACATGTCCATATTTTTATATAAATGAAATAAAGAATTATATGTAAACTATATCTATCTGCATATGACATGCTTATACATTTAAGTATATATTAATTTAATTTCTTTTCATTTTATAAATTTAACATATTCAAAGGTTATTTTCACAAAAATGACATTATGGTACAGTATGCTGTCACAAAACTTGAAAACATAATAATCATATTCTATTCTCCATACAGAACACACAATTCTATTTCATTTTCTCTTTTGCCATTGCAGTATTACATCTTACTGACTTATCATAGCTTATTGAACTGTTCCCTTACTGGTAGACATTTAATTGCTCTCCATATTTTACAAAAACAAAAACATCATAATGAACCACTTTGTTCTTACCCGTGCAAATATATCTAGTAAAAATACTCCTAGAGGTGGAATTGGCTGGTCAAAAATTATACACATATTAAAATTTGATAAGTTCTGTCCAATTTCCAAAAACACTACAGACAAATTATATTTTCAGCAATACTGGAATTGGAGTATAGTGTTTCAAAGAAAGGGATTTGAGACTGAACTGTTTGGATTCATACCCAAACACCACTATTAATAGATGGTAGATGACTCGAATCTTCTGAGTATCCTAAAGACAGCATTAAATTTAATAATATGAGATCTAACTCACTGCAATTGTTCAATTTAAGTTATATATCATTTATTTTTAAACTGATTATGATGAAGCTTCCTATTTCCCCATTTTTTACCAAGATGAGATGCCAATCTAGTTTTTTTTACTTCACTGATGAATAATAAAATAGTGTTTAGATAGTGGAGCCTGGGTCAGAATACCTAATATCCATCACTATCAAGCCTTGTAAACTCAGTTAAACTACTTTTCTGTGTAGCAAGGTCCTCTTCTTTAAAATAAGTATTCAGTGTTACGGGTTTGTTATAACAGGCATATGCCTTTTTAAATATATTTTTATTTATTTATTTATTTGACAGAGAGAGAAAGCAAGCTCTCTGTAGACAGAATGGCAGGCAGAAGGAGAAGGAGCAGACTCCCCTCTTAGTAGAGAGCCTGATGGGGGGTTCAATCCCCGGACCCCCAGATCATGCCCTGAGCCGAAGGCAGATAGATGCTTAACTGACTGAAACACCCTGGCACTCTAACATTTAAGCATATGCTAAAATAAATGCTTAGAAAAGTACTCCAAACTCAGAACATTTAATATTATTTTATTTATTTCATTATTATTTCTCTGACCACACTTGCCACCAGAGATATTGAGGATTTTTATTGGCCAGTTTGTTTCTTCAGTGATGTGTTTATTCATAAGCAATGTCCAATATTTTCTGTGATGTTAGAACTCTTTTTATGAATATCAATATTTTGCTTGTTGTAAGTGTTGCAAATATTTTCCCCTGACAATTCACTTGTCTCATCACATTGTTTAGCTTTATTTCTTACTCTGTCCTCCACACTTGCGTGGCTTCAAACATCTGGCCTCCTAGATGTTTATATACAGATTATACAGATTTTGCACTGGGTGTTCCCTTTGTCAGGCCTGCTTTTCCCCAGATGCTCACCATTTACCTTCTTCAAGTCCTTCCTCATAAGTCACACCTCTTAGTAAGACCTATACTAATGGCTTGACTTTCAAGTCATTGAATTTGAACTTTGTTGAATTTCAACAAACTTCAACTCCTGCCACAGCCAAGCCGTATTACCCTCTCTACTCTTTTTTTCCTCCCCCCATAGCACTTGGGAGCTTCTCACAGATACTTTTTTTTCTTGTTTATTTTCCACCGGAATTTAAAATTCATGAGAGCAGGTATTTTTGTCTGTTTTGTTCCCTAGGTATTCCCAGAACCTAGAACAGAGCTTTGTATGTGTTAGAAGCCTGAAAAGATTTGTCAAATTGAATCATTTAGGATTACTTCTTCCAAATAAGTGTTCAATGATGTTATCAAAATCGAAAAGAGATAACTTTAATAAGTAAACAGATCTTTATCTATGTTGGTAAGATATGCCTACCCTTATCTTTATATTTTAGACCAATTTACCCTGTTGATTTACACTTATGTGCTTGGCTTCAACTAAAGAACTGTTTGGGCAAGGTAGAAAGTCTCAACGATTTTTACTTGAAAAATTAGTGTTCTAATAGTAATTAATTATCAAGTAGTCTATTCTTCATTCACTGATAATCAGTATGAAATTTATTATATGCTCCATCTCATTTATTCAGATTTCTGAACTTTATTCTCTTTCACTCTCAAATAAATTTATTTAACTTCATTTCACATCTAAAATTACAATAAATGTATAGATTATTTAAGGACAATTGTCCCATCTTTACTAGTTGAATCTCTTAATTTCTAGGAAAATCAATTCCTTAAATTTAGCCTGTTCACTCTTTCTAGAACTTCTTTAGTTGATATTGAGTATCCTGGATCTATATACTATATCACATCAACTTTCTCTTACAATTTATCTTTAATATTGTGAGACTTTTTTCTAATTAATTATTCACATTTATCTTCAGTTTGGTTCCGGTTAATTACATAAAACTTTTATGGATACTTAAACATTTCATATGTTTTACAAGCAGAGGAGTTCATAAGTGTACATCTAAAGAACACTATAAAATGAATACCTGTGATATTTCTATCCAGAAGAGGAAATGAGACATTTCTCCATATATTCTGAAAATGTGAAATAAATGAGCTAGGACATTCTCATGATTCTTGTTTCATATATGAACTTCCAGTCTTCCCTCTATGTCTTTAAATATAAAAAGCTTAACTTTGTAATAAGTGTTTTGATAATTATAGTATCTGAAGACTGAGAGTATTTTATTATCTCTATGTGCTCTTGTAACAGGTAATGAACTCTCAAAAATATCTACATGCCCCTCCTGACACCTATAAATATCAGCTTACACACATGACTTTGACGACAGGAATTACACAGATAAAGTAAATTCAGGAATTTGAGATGGGGAGATTAACCCAGATTATCCCAGTGGACCCATTGCAATCACAAGGGATCCTCATAATAGAAAGTCAGGACTGTGAAAGTCAGAAGAGGAGGCTTGATGGAAGCGGAGGTCAAAGTGGTTTGAGAAAGGGGCCAGGAATTAATGAATGCAGACAGCCTCTAGTAGCTGGAAAGGCAAGCAAACAGAATCTTCATCAGAGACTTCTGAAGGAATATGACCCTGTTGACCCTTTTAAGACTCCTGATCTCCAGAACTCTAACATAATGAATGTATTTTTTTTTTAAGTCACTAAACTTGTGGTCATTAGAAACAACAGGATAATACTACAGCTTTGTTGTTGTTGTTGTTATTTTTTACTTACGCTACTGTTTCCCTATGTGTTTGGTTGTTTCTCATTGTGTTTTCCCTAAAAATTATTTGAGACTTGGCCTACATTAAAGGTGAATTCTGCCATAGAGCGTTTGCCTCTATATGGGTACCCTTGGGGTACCACTATACCCAGTTTACTGTAAAGCATTTTCATGTTGTGAGAGTATTTTTAGACCATCAATTAAATCATCTAGCTTATATTTTCTCACCTTCTCTTTTTGATATTATATTTTTCCTCCTACATATTGTTTTATCTTCTCATATCTTTGGTTATTTGTAAGATAAAGCACCAGTTAAGTAATATCTAGACTTACGGAATTATTTCTCCAGTAGGAGTAGGGTACTCTTCATAGCTGGCCATCTTCTAAAAGGAGATGCCCAAAAACCATTAAGTGGGAAGGCTTCTGCAAGTTTGCCTGAGAAAAGAGCAGGGAGATGTCAAAGCATTCGCAGTTGTCTCTTTCTATTGTTATTTTTTCTTGCTCCTACATTATGTCACTATTTTTTCCTTTTTTGTTGTTGTTGTGTTTGTTTTTGCTGTTACTGCAATGTCATTTGCTTTTTGTCTTTCCTATACTATTTAAGAAGTCCTAGGGCTTGAAGTAAGTGGTTTGGAGTTATAATCAAGCAAGTAGTAGTAGCTACGTAGTGTATAGGTTTTATAGATGCCTGAGAACTTTATATTAGCATTAAGCAAATGCCATAGAAAACCAATATTTCACTTTCTGGAAAATAATTTAAGGGTGGCATGCAATGGATTCCATATTCATATCTTTTTAAAAGCTGATGCTATCATGACTTGGAGTTTCTCCAGGTTTAAAGGCTATAAACTTTATCAAGAATCCTCGACCAAAGGCTATTACTTCCTCCCTACCATCTGTGCAGCAGCAAGATGCCACAAAGAAATCAAGCCAGGTATGGTAATTATGCTATGGATATATTGGTACCCTGAGGGACATTAGTTAGTTAGCATTATGAGATTTGATTCTTTACCATCAAAACAGGTTTATCATCCTGTAAAACAAGCACTGTTGTATTAGATATATAAAAAAGTCATTTATTAAATAACTATTGGACTTCTCTGACATAATTGATTATAATTAATAGTATATATGTACCCTACTTACTTAACTAATTTAACTCTACGTAATTAAATATCTGACGTTATATACCTGGAAACTGGAGTAGTCTGTTTAAAGTGTCTAGGTTTGATACCAAAACATAAGACTTTTCTCAAAGATACCTGCCTATCTTTTTTATTAGTCTGTCTGATATGCACCTATGTATGTGATCTGTCCCATGCTATAAATCAAGCCATCTTAATTTTTTTCTTTGTAGAGAGGAAAGGAGAGAGAGAGAGTGAGAGAGAGAGGTGGGGGGGGGGTACAGAGGAAGAGGAAGAGATAAAATCAAGCAGGGTCCACATCCAGCATGAAGCCTGACATGGGGCTCGATCTCACAACCTGAGATGATGGTCTGGGCCAAAGTCAAGAATCAGACACCTAACAGATTGAGCGACCCACGTGTTCCTATGTCAAGCCATTTTAAATAAGTTGGTTAGGATATGTCAAGCCTTTTCTTATTAATTAATTCAGTTAACAGATAGTATAAGGCATTTACCTAAGTGTTCAGATACATAAGTCGACACAGATGACAAAGATCTTTAACTTTCTGGAACTCACAGTCTAACAGGTTTTTATAAGTACCTGATATATAAAGGCAATAAATGTTGTGGCAGAAAAAATACAGTGTGATACAGAAGGTTAGGAGTGATAGAGTGTTGAAATTTTAAATAGATAGGCCTTCTGAGAAAGTGTTATCTGAACTGGAACTTAAAGGAATCATGGGGTTAGCCATGTGGGTATTTGAAGGAAGAACATTCCATGTAGAGAAAACAGGCAATGCAGATGCCTTGAGAAAAAAGCATGTCAGGCATAAGTGGGGAAGTGAAGAAGCAGGATTCTTGGAGTACAAGGAGAGAATAGTAGGGATTGCGATCAGAAGAACATGAGGGGGACAGATCATGAAGGACGTTGTGGATGACTATGTGGACATGGACTGTACCATGAATAAATATCCCTTACCAAGGGATAATGTGAATTAAATATTGACTTTAATCTGATGTGGATTTTAAGAGGATCATTCTGACTGATGAGTGGAGAAGCAACAATGATCAGCAAGGGATAAAACAAGTAGAACAGTAAGTAGGCTCCTGTAGTACCTAGGCAAGAGATGATGGCTTGGATGCGGTCCTACCAGACCCAGTGACAGAGCAACAGACCAGAATGAGATTCATTTTTTAGAAAATGAATGCTTTCAGGTTCCAGCATATTGTGATACGGAGCAGAACTTTCTGTCAAGTCAGTGGTGTGTGAAACCCCTTCTGCCTGTGTGGGTTTTATTCTGTAACATCGTTCCACTCGATAACATCAGTCTGTAACACTGACATTACTAGAGGAATAGCTGTGCCCTCAGTAGGCAGAACAATTCTGAATCTGGCATATTACATCATCAAGGATATCAATGAATTTTAATTTTAGATTATAAAATTGACCTCATAAATACAATAACCAGTCTCTTCAACTTCAGTGCTAAGGATAGATATGCAAGCTTTTAATGTACTTCTAGTTCTGAGTTTTAAAATAGAGGAGATAATATTTGCTTTGGTTTTCATAGTAGTTATGGCTAAGCACTAAAGAAGGGGAAAAGAAAAGCAGGGTTAATGATCTTCAGAAATAGTCCTATTTTCTAGACTTGACTCAAAGTAGAAATATAAAGGAGTAACAGACCATGATGACCTTAACATGGCTTAAAATTTAAAAAGCAAGAGGAGTATCGATCCTTTTTCCTTCTTTCAGAAACTAGAGTCACACAATTTATTGTTCTGCCTGTGGACTGAGCTCCATGGTCGAAAGGCAGGAAAAAAAGGGCTTCACTGAAGCAAAGCAGGTAAAGGGTGTTTATCCACAGTAAAGATTAAATTATGCCTCAGGATATTGTAAATTCATCACAAACTTTGGTGTTCATCAACCATGAATCAAATACAGACTCTATCCCTTCTTTAGCCAGGTGAGTCATTTTAGGAGAGTAAAGTCACCTCACCCTTTTTTACATTCCTGATTTTTAAAAAAGATACAAAATCAGTGACTCCCACACCAAGGTTTTTTTGAGGATTTTATAAAGAAATGCATGAAAAGCACATAGCACAGTGCCTGCCATATAGTAAGGTTTAACAAAAAAAGTTACTATTGTTATTAAATTTTGCGTAGTAAATTACCCAAAGCAGTGGGAGGAAGAATGGGACAAGGGGCAGACCTGAAAATAACCTCCAAGCCCCAATGCAGTGGGAGGAAGATTCATCAAACTGATGACATGAAATCTTGAAAGCAAAATAGGATGTCTAAATTTTCATCATTTCACATAATCGGTGAAACAGTGTGCAAAGATAATGGGATTTGCTACCTGCCTCATACCAAAACCAGGCCGGCAATATGCAGACTGATGGTCTGTGTTACTATGCAGATTTATTAATTGCAGTAGTGTTTTAAATTAAATGTACCTTTTCAATGTACCTTCCTTTGTGACAATATCCATATATTAATGAAACTTAGTAAATACTGTATGAATGAATAAATGACAGCAACAAATATTAACAGTATATATACATGAACTAGGCTCATTCTTAGTCCATAAATCCTGGGGGGGGGTAGGAACAACTCATTAATTTTATCCAGAAAAAAAAATCTTTCATATTTGAATAATGATTGAACCTAATACAGATGATCCTGCATATCATCTAAAATTATATAAAAATCTCATGATTATGATTGTCATTTTATCTTCCTTTGCTAGCTATTATTCATTCTCATTTTGTACATCGATTGCAATAATATTACATAAAATTGGATCTCACTGTCCTCTATTCTTACTTAAAAAATAAAAAAAAGTAACTAAGACAACCCACAGTGTACATCGCCTATACTCTCTGGAACAGGAAACATAATGCTTGAAGTGGGAAACTGAACAGTTGGCATCCTGTTAGGAGGAGCTTTTTTTCTAGTGACAACAATAATTTGATGAGGTTGCTATTATTTTCCACATCAACTTGTGTTTGCTAAAATGATTTTAAAAGACAATAAAGTGGAAATGTATTAACAATCTGGTTAAGTGGCCACATACTTTAATTCTCTGATGGAAACAGCAAAGCAGTAAGAAGGGCTCTTCTTTTGGTATATGCCAAAATAGACATACTCAGAAGGAAAATCTGAACAAGGCTCCTCTTAACTAATCCCTTCTCCCTACCCCTCTCTGGCCGCTCAACACTGTACCCCCCAACGTGGATGTTCCGCACTGAGTTGGACATTGTGAAGCGCCAACATGCCGCCTTTGTAATATTAGGGATATAAAAGCAGCACACAATGGTATAACAGCAACAAAACAGAAGGACAAGAATGGTATGGTAAGGTTCATGGTACCAAGGGCAGGATCTGTGTACCTCACAGAACTAACACCCCCTCAAAGTGTTAAGGAAGGCTGTATAGACAGACAGTTGTGAGATTCAGTCTGAGTTTCTAAGGATAAGAGAGATCTGGATTTGAAGAGAAAGGGGAGCTGACCTGAGGCTAAACAAACCTGTGCTTAAAACTCTCTGTTCCAGTAATTAAAAGTTGCATGGCCCTTGGAAAATTAGTAACCAATAGATCCCTCTTTTTTATGTTGGAATAATAACAGAGTCCCTCATGTAAAACATTTCACTCAGAGCCATAGCAATTTCCCAGGGATGGCAGAGATTACTTTTGTTCCTTCCATCCAAACTATCATTACCACTAATGGAGGAACACAACACTGACCTCAAAAGATTGTACTGAAAGGCACTTAACACAGTAACTAGTGATAAGGAATCTGATACAAAATATCTGTGTGTGCATTTGGAGATGGAATTAAGGGCAATGTGTTTATTAAACAGTGGACAGAAAAGATTATGAGAAGAAAACATAGATGCTGAATTCAAGTCCAGAGGAAAAAAGAGTATTTAATATTGGAAGATGATGCTTAAATGTTTTAAGACAGGAGGCCTGGAGCCCTTTAACCGTAGTATTAGATTAACAATGTGTTAACCATTTGTAGCAATTGTATTACAATAATATAATGACCCCCACATGAGGTATAGACAAAGATTCTGAACATACAAGACTGCACACCAGAGTGTAATGGGGGCATTACTTCATTTGGGTTAGATTCATTTCTCTTGCATGAAAACAACCAGTGCTTTTTGTTTTTCAATTCAACATTTTGAGTGGAAATAATTTATGGTAATATAGGCAGATAGCACAGAGCATGTAAGGAATTGAAATAAATTTGAGTCTCAAATGAGGAAACATTGGAGTGTTGACAATAGCAAGATGGTTCTTTGGAAACGGAGCAGATCTCATTATTTTTCCACACTAATCAACGAGGGACTTGACTGAAAGGGGTGGTTAAGTGGCTGAAGTTTTAGTTTTGACTTCCTTTGCCTCCATGGAGACAATTACTGCCAGGGCCAATTAGTCTTCCCAAATTTATAGATAAAATTCCATTCAGTTTATAGCATAAGGTATTATTAGAGCAAGTCTCAAATACCACAAGTCTGTCAGTTCTGCAAGGGCATTAAAATAGCCCATGGCAATATTGGCTTGGGGCTTTATTTCAGCTTATTTTTTTTTTCCTTCCTGGGTATGAATTGACTTAAAATAAAAAATCTGGGAAGGACTTTTGCAAATTACATATTTTGAGATACACATTATTAATGATGTTGGAACTTTAGGTAGCTGAGCTAAAATTATATAAATATTATTTAGCTAGAAATAAATATGGACATTAAAAATCAATTTTTACTTTCATATAATCAATCTGTATTCTTCTATAAGAGATATCTTCCACACAGAAAAGTGATTTTAATGAAGTAAAATAATCAAAAATGCAATTCTAAAATTATACCAAATATATAATGTAATCTTTCTTCAACAGACTTAATTTCAAATAGAAAAACATTTTTGTAGCTTTCTGATTCTGACTTAAGCAGGAGGTAGTTCTAATAGGAGTAGCTAAGATTAGACACACATACCAGCGGTAATTACCATTTACCCCACCAAAGCAACTATTACTAGTTCATCATGAACCATTTAATTCTGTTGACACTGGATGTAGCCACAGAATCTGTTTCAACCTAGCACTCAAGTCAGTCCAAACAATTCATTTATTAGCAACTATTGCCATTCCCTGCCTTTGCAAAAACAATCTTTAAATCAGAGTAGAGGGGAAAAATAAAAAGTCACTATAAGAATGTTTAAGCCTCCAATTCTGAATGAAAGAACAAAACCAGGTTTGGGCATTTGGTTTTATGAAGATCACTTTCCAAATGTGTCTCAGATTAAACACATATTATTGTTCTGTGAAAAAAGAACAATGTGACCCCATAATGTTTTATGATATTCATTACCAACAACTCAGTGTATACCTCAACAGTCTCTGAAAAAAAATGAACAATATGCCCAATTGCTGTTTCTGTGACAAATAAGTACAATACCTAAAACTGCTGCATGTTTTTTGGGGGAAAAAAGTCTGAAATAACTCTGTATGTCTAAGCAAATATTTCTGGATGGATGTTCTTCCTGCATCCCTTACAGCATCGTGTAAGCACTGAGATCCAGACCAAAAGAGATTTCAGAGGGAGCCACCTATACTCAGGAACAATTAACAACCATTATCTCTTGCATAAACTGATTTTTTTAAAGATTTTTTTTTTCAGAGCAGTTTTATGTTCACAGCAAAACCAAGAGAAAGGTACAGCTATTTCCCTACATCCTTTGTCCCTATAGATGCACAGCTTCCCCATTAACAACATTCACCTTTGGGGTTGCACATTTTGTTACAATTGATGAACCTACATGGATACATTATCATTATCATCCCAAGTTCATAGTTTACATTAGAGTTCTCTATTGGTGTTATACATTTTATGGGTTTGGACAAATGTATGATGTCACATATTACCATAACAGTACCATACAGAGTATTTTCACTGCCCTATATATATTCATTTAGTAGGAGGCTATAGAAGATGAGTATTACAATGGATGAAGAAAGACAGACAACAATTTTTTTTCTGCCAAGAAATTCTTCCCTACTCCTGAAAAATACCATAAAGATGTAATTGACTCAATGAAGATGGTGGTGATGAGATATCTAGGGAAACAGATTCTCTATGGCCTTGTTCTACTATCACATGCAATAGGAGAATCCCTTTATATTGTAAAAGAAATAAAAATGACAAGAGCATGACAGAACAAAAGGGTCAAACTTAGGAAATGAGACTTGATTGCAAAAAAAAAAGTTCTATTCATTTAATGGTATACTTTTTAACAATTACAAAGAATGGACTGCTGATATATATTGGGGTAAGTGTTCTGTAGATGCCCATTCACTCAAGATTTTTAAATGATCTGATCTCCAATGGAACAGAATAGGGAGCCTAGAAATAGACCCTTAATTCTATGGTCACCTAATCTTCGACAAAGCCGGCAAGAATGTCCAATGGAAAAAAGACAGTCTCTTCAACAAATGGTGTTAGGAAAATTGGACAGCCACATGCATAAGAATGAAACTGGACCACTTCCTTATACCACACACAAAAAACAGACTAAAAATGGATGAAAGAGCTCAATGGGAGACAGGAATCCATCAAAGTCCTTAAGGAGAACACTGGCAGCAAAACCAAAAAACAACTGACAGAATGGGAGAAGATATTCACAAATGACAGATCAGATAAAGGGCTAGTATCCAAAATCTATAAAGAACTTATCAAACTCAACACCCAAAGAACAAATAACCAAATCAAGAAATGGGCAGAGGACATGAACAGACATTTCTGCAAAGAAGACTTCCAGATGGCCCACACACACATGAAAAAATGCTCAATATCACTCGGCATCAGGGAAGTACAAATCAAAACCCCAATGAGATACCACCTCACACCAATCAGAATGACTAAAATTAACAAGTCAGGAAATGACAGATGCGGGCAAGGATGCAGAGAAAGGGAAACCCTCCTACACTGTTGGTGGGAATGCAAGCTGATGCAGTCACTCTGGAAAACAGCATGGAGGTTCCTCAGAAAGTTCAAAATAGAGCTACCCTACAACTGAGCAATCGCACTACTGGGTATTTACCCTAAAGATATAAATGTAGTGATCTGAAGGAGCACATGCACCAGAATGTTTATAGCAGCAATGTCCACAATAGCCAAACTATGGAAAGAACCTAGATGTCCATCAACAGATGAATGGATAAAGAAGAAGTGATATATATATATATATATACATATATATATATATGTATATATATATATATATATAATGGAGTATTATGCAGCCATCAAAAGAAATGAAATCTTGCCATTTGCAATAATGTGGATGGAACTAGAAGATATGCTAACCAAAATAAGTCAATCAGAGAGAGAGAATTATCTTATGATCTCTCTGATATGAGGAATTTGAGAGGCAGGGTGGGGTATTGTGGGGGGTAGGGAAGGAAAAATGAAACAAGATGGGATCAAGAGGGAGAAAATTCATAAGAGACTCAATCCCATGGGACAAACTGAGGATTGCTAGGGGGTGGGAGGGGTAGGAATAGGGTGGCTGGGTTATGGACATTGGGAGGGTATGTGCAATAGTGAGTGGTGTGAAATGTATAAGCCTGATAATTCACAGACCTGTACCCCTGGGACAAATAATACATTATATATTGATTAAATAAATAATCAGATCTTTCATATCTATTTTTTTAAAAAGCTTTTATTTATTTATTTGACAGCGACAGTAAGAGAGTAACACAAGCAGGGGGAGACGGAGAAGCAGGCTTCCCGCTAAACAGGGAGCCTGACATGAGGCTCCATACCAGGACCCTGGGATTATGACCTGAGCCAAAGGCAGATGCTTAACGACTGAGCCACCCAGGTGCCGCATTCTGTATCTTTACTTTTATTTGCTTGACCTTTCAGTAACTGAGAGTGATGTAGTGGACTGGCCCATCACAATTCTCAATTTTTCAACTCTTCTTGTAGTTTTATTAACTATTTCTTTGTGTTTTTGAAGATATCTTATCAGCCCCAAACAAAATATAAGTGTTATATTTTTCTCAGGAATTATACTTTTATCACATTATGATTCAAGTGACACTTTTCCCCCCAGGTAAATGTTCTTCTTTTTGATATTAATATAGCTATTCAAACATTATTTTATCTTTTCCCTGTGATGTTTCTTCTCCAGCCTTTTACATTCAATATCTGGTCCTTGTGTTTTAGATGAATCTTTTGTAAGTAACACAGAATTTCATTTATTTTTTATTTTTTTAAATTTATTTTCAGCATAACAGTATTCATTATTTTTGCACTACACCAGTGCTCCATGCAATCCGTGCCCTCTATAACACCCACCACCTGGTACCCTGACCTCCCACCCCCCGCCCCTTCAAAACCCCCAGACCATTTTTCAGAGTCCAGAGTGAAATGTATAAGCCTGATACCTTCCAATTTCCAATTTCAATTTCCCCCTTCCAATTTCCCCCATCTCCCCTCTCCTCACCATCTCCCCATGACCTCCATGCTATCTGCTATGCTCCACAAATAAGTGAAACCATATGATAATTGACTTTCTCTGCTTGACTTATTTCACTCAGCATAATCTCTTCCAGTCCCGTCCATGTTGCTACAAAAGTTGGGTATTCGTCCTTTCTGATGGAGGCTTAATACTCCATAGTGTATATGGACCACATCTTCCTTATCCATTTGTCCATTGAAGGGCATCTTGCTTCTTTCCACAGTTTGGCAACTGTGGCCATTGCTGCTATAAATATTGGGGTACAGATGGCCCTTCTTTTCACCACATCTGTATCTTTGCGGTAAATACCCAGGCGTGCAATTGCAGGGTCATAGGGAAGTTCTATTTTTAATTTCTTGAGGAATCTCCACACTGTTCTCCAAAGAGGCTACACCAACTTGCATTCCCACCAACAGTGGAAGAGGGTTCCCCTTTCTCCACATCCCCTCTAATACTGTTGTTTCCTGTCTTGCTAATTTTGGCCATTCTAACTGGTGTAAGGTGATATCTCAAAGTGGTTTTAATTTGAATCTCCCTGAGGGCTAGTGATGATGAACATTTTTTCATGTGTCTGATAGCCATTTGTATGTCTTCAGTGGAGAAGTGTCTGTTCATATCTTCTGCCCATTTTTTGATATGATCATCTGTTTTGTGTGTGTTGAGTTTGAGGAGTTCTTTATAGATCCTGGATATCAACCTTTTGTCTGTACTGTCATTTGCAAGTATCTTCTCCCATTCCGTGGGTTGCCTCTTTGTTTTCTTGACTGTTTCTTTTGCTGTGCAGAAGCTTTTGGTTTTGATGAAGTCCCAAAAGTTCATTTTCACTTTTGTTTCCTTTGCCTTTGGAGACATATCTTGAAAGAAGTTGCTGTGGCTGATATCGAAGAGATTACTGCCTATGTTCTCCTCTAGGATTCTGATGGATTCCTGTCTCACATTGAGGTCTTTTATCCATTTTGAGTTTATTTTTGTGTATGGTGTAAGAGAATGGTCCAGTTTTATTCTTCTACATATAGCTGCCCAGTTTTCCCAGCACCATTTATTGAAGAAACTGTCTTTTTTCCACTGTATATTTTTTCCTGTTTTGTCGAAGATTATTTGATCATAGAGTTGAGGGTCCATATCTGGCCTCTCTACTCTGTTCCACTGGTCTATGTGTCTGTTTTTATGCCAGTACCATGCTGTCTTGGTGACCACAGCTTCGTAGTAAAGCTTGAAATCAGGTAATGTGATGCACGCCCCCCCCCCCGGCTTATTTTTGTTTTTCAACATTTCCTTAGCGATTTGGGGTCTCTTCTGATTCCATACAAATTTTTGGATTATTTGCTCCAGCTCTTTGAAGAATACCGGTGGAATTTTGATTGGAATGGCATTAAAAGTATAGATTGCTCTAGGCAGTATAGACATTTTAACAATGTTTGTTCTTCCAATCCACGAACATGGAATCCTTTTCCATCTTTTTGTGTCTTCTTCAATTTCTTTCATGAGTGTTCTGTAGTTCCTTGAGTACAGATCCTTTACCTCTTTGGTTAGGTTTATTCCCAGGTATCTTATGGTTCTTGGTGCTATAGTAAATGGAATCGATTCTCTAACTTCCCTTTCTGTATTTTCATTATTAGTGTATAAGAAAGCCACTGATTTCTGTACATTGACCTTGTATCCTGCCACGTTGCTAACTTGTTGTATGAGTTCTAGTAGTTTGGGGTGGAGTCTTTTGGGTTTTCCGTATAAAGAATCATGTCATCTGCAAAAAGAGAGAATTGACTTCATCATTATCAATTTGGGTACCTTTTATTTCTCTTTGTTGTTTCATTGCTGTTGCTAGGACTTCTAATATTATGTTGAACAAGAGTGGTGAGAGTGGCATCCTTGTCATGTTCCTGATCTCAACAGGAAGGCTGCAAGCTTTTTCACATTGAGGATGATATTTGCTGTGGGTCTTTCATAGATAGATTTGATGAAGTTCAGGAGTGTTCCCTCTATCCCTATACTTTGAAGCGTTTTCATCAGGAACGGATGCTGGATTTTGTCAAATGCTTTTTCTGCATCAATTGAGAGGACCATGTGGCTCTTCTCTCTTCTCTTATTAATTTGTTCTATCACATTGATTGATTTGCGAATGTTGAACCATCCTTGTAACCCAGGGATGAATCCCACCTGGTCATGGCGGATAATCTTTTTAATGTGCTGTTGGATCATGTTTGCTAGGATCTTGAGAATCTTAGCATCCATATTCATCAGTGAGATTGGTCTGAAATTCTCCTTTTTGGTAGGGTCTTTGCCTGGTTTGGGGATCAGGGTAATGCTGGCTTCATAGAAAGAGTCTGGAAAATTTTCCTTCTGCTTCAATTTTTTGAAACAGCTTCAGGAGAATAGGTGTTATTTCTTCTTTGAAAGTTTGGTAGAATTCCCCAGGGAATCCATCAGGTCCTGGGCTCTTGTTTTTTGGGAGGTTTTTGATCACTGCTTCAATCTCGTTACTAGATATTGGTCTATTCAGGTTGTCAATTTCTTCCCCGTTCAATTTTGGGAGTTTATAGTTTTCCAGGAATGCATTCATTTCATCTAGGTTGCTTAGCTTATTGGCATATAACTGTTGATAATAACTTCTGATGATTGTTTCTACTTTTTTGGTGTTCATTGTGATCTCTCCCTTTTCATTCATAATTTTATGAATTTGAGCTTAATCTCTTTTCTTTTGGATTAGTGAGGCCAATGGTTTATCATCTCATTCATTGATTCTTTCAAAAAACCAGCTTCTAGTTTCATTGATACATTCTACTGTATCTCTGGTTTCTACCTCAGTGATCTCAGCTCTATTCTTGATTATTTCCCTTCTTATGTGTGGAGTTGGTTTGATTTGTTGTTGATTCTCCAGTTCTTTAAGGTGTAGAGACAGCTGATGTATTCTGGATTTTTCAAATTTTTTGAGGGATGCTTGGATTACTATGTATTTCCCCCTTAGGACCGCCTTTGCTGTATCCCATAGGTTTTGGACCGAAGTGTCTTCATTCTCATTGGTTTCCATGAATTGTTTCAGTTCTTCTTTGATCTCCTGGTTGATCCTAGCATTCTTAAGCAAGGTGTTCTTTAGCTTCCAGGTGTTTGAGTTCCTTCTGAACTTTTCCTTGTGATTGAACTCCAGTTTCAAAGCATTGTGATCTGAGAATGTGCAGGGAATAATCTCAGTCTTCTGGTATTGGTTGAGTCCTGATTTGTGACCCAGTATGTGGTCTATTCTTGAGAAGGTTCCATGTGCACTTGAGAAGAATGAGTATTCTGTTGTTTTAGGGTGGAATGTTCTGTATATATCTATGAGGTCCATCTGGTCCAATGTGTCATTCAATGCTCTTGTTTCTTTATTGATTTTCTGCTTCGATGCCTCTATTTCTGAGAGAGGCATGTTAAGATCTCTAATGATTAGTGTATTCATATCAATATGACTCTTTATCTTGATTAACAGTTTTCTTATGTAACTGGCAGCTCCCATATTGGGGGCATAGATATTTACAATTGTTATATCATCTTGGTGGATAGTCCCTTTAAGAATGATGTAGTGTTCTTCTGTATCTCTGACTACAGTTTTTAGTTGAAAATCTAATTTGTCTGATATGAGAATCACTACCCTGGCCTTCTTTTGAGGCCCATTGACATGAAAGATGCTTCTCCATCCCTTCACTTTCAGTCTGGGTGTATCTTTAGGTTCAAAATGGGTCTCTTGTAGACAACATATGGATGGGTCCTGTCGTTTTATCCAGTCTGCAACCCTATGCTGTTTTATGGGCGCATTTAGGCCATTCACATTGATGGTGATTATTGATAGATATGTTTTTATTCAGAATTTCATTTTTAATCCAATATGAACATTTTTGTTATTTATGAAATTGTTCTCTTTATAACTGTTGTGATTATGAGCAAACCAATATGTTTCTAATGTATTTTGTGAATTGTTTTGTTGTTGACATCTGTATTTTCCCCTACATTCTTGCCTCGTTTTTCATAGATTAAATTTTTTATTTGTTCCAATTCTTATCCTCTACTAATTTGGAAGTTTTAGAATATGATCTTTTTAAGTGTTTAATTTCAAAAATTTTATAGGCACCTTCTACAAAGTCTGAGGTTAATCAGTATCTTCCACACAAATAAGATACATTTAAATGTTTAATTCTTTGTGTCTCTATGTTATTGATGTATTTTTGCACCATATTTTATTGTTTATCCCCACAAATTAAGCATTATAATTATCCTTTCACTATTTGTTCATATTTATTACATATTCACCAATTTCTCTATATATTTTTCCTCTGTGCAGCTCTAACTTGCATTCTAGTTTTATTTCCCTTCTTTCTGCCTGAAGGTTTCTCTAGTGAACATCTGTGGTTGTTAAACATTCTCAATGTTCATCTAAAAATGTCTTTAGTTCATTTTCATGCTTAAAGGATGACTTATCTAGTTACACAATTCTAGATTGACAGATTCAAGACTTTGATTCTATTATTTCAGAACTGAATTGCTTCCATTATTTTCAGCTGGAGGCTGAAACTGCTGTATTGCCAGAAATAGAGTAATTTCCCATTATAAGTTTTTTTGTTCCAGTATTTTCTAGAATAAGCTTTATAATTACAGTTAGGTGAAGGCTAAAGAATTTTGTTTCAGGGTTTTGTTTTTTTTTTTAATGTTCAATGGCTTTGTATTATTAAATACATAACTTCTGACTTGAAGTCCCTAAGTAAAATGCTTATAACTTTTATCTATTTTTTTTTAAAGTTTACAGATCTAGACTATCTTAAAAACTTAGAACATATTTCATCCCATTCAGAGTAGAGGGATCTTGAATGTGGAAAGAAGTGACAGGAAACAAATAATGAGTTTTTTTCTTGAGCTACATGCTTTACACATAAAACCTCACTGACAACAAATATGTGAGGTTGGTTTAATTGTTTCCCTTTTATGGATAAGGATTCTGGGATTCTAAAATCTAAATTTATTCTATTTTACCTTTTTGTTATGATAAGACTAGAGAGTGAGCACTTTGAAAGGAAGCACATGATCTTTTCATTCATCTCTTTATATCCAAAACTTAATGTTGAAGAGAAGATTTTTGATGCTTTCTTCCAAGTCAAGGCAATTCAACCAGTGGGACATTTCTGAATTCTCTCTGTTCCTTTTCTGACCACCTCAGAAGAAGTGAAGTGACTTATCTGGTTGGTAAATTTGGAAAGACTAAACTGGACATGCTTGAATTCACTGTCCCTAGTCTTCTTCTCACCACCCACAGACACCAGGAGCAACTCTTTTCTCCTCTCTGCCTTCCATCTTAGCTGGTCAGTCTTTATACATATGGGGGTCTGTCTTAGTCTAACACTATCATGACATAAGGGGTAAGTTTGCAGAACTTGCTGGTCTAATTAACAGGCTTATTTGTTTTACACAGTTATATTATTTCATTTAGTCTGTATTAATAAAAATAGTGATGTTTGCATCTCTTACCTATTTTACATTTTGTCTTATCTCACATTTTATTCAGAACCTGGTCAGCAAAAATTGATACCCCCACAGAGACCACAATGTATGGTATAGAACTTTGTACTTAATGTACTCTTCATAAATATTAAGGCATCAGACAAATTAATATAAAAATCTGTCCTTCCACTTCCATTCTGAAGTTTCCTTAAGAATTATGTGTTGTCATATTAAAAAATAAACTATGCCTAAGCCCAAATAAATTTGTTTACAATAAATGTGCATTGAATATTAATGCCTTTATATGTTATTCTTCACTTTGGAAATCCCATTTTTACAGATAAGAGGAGTAAAAGGTCATGCTTCTTTAATGATGAAATTTTTGGCATCAGGAAAAGGGCAGTGCATAGAATTACTTGTGATGCCAAAATAATGCCACGCAGATCACCATTTAATCTGCTTATGTATAAGGTTAACCCTCCTTTTCTATTCAAAATTTATCTGCCATCAATAATAGGCAACATTTCAATATAAGGAATGCCCGAGCCTAGGAGGAAACAAGAATCTAATGAAGTCAGCAGAGCAGCCTGGGAGAAGAGAACCATTGTTTATTCTTTGCCAAATATTAGTTGGTACAGAGTATGGTTTCAATAAATATTTATTGAATAAATGAATGACTAAAATTAATAGACAAAAATCCTATCTCATAGAACCAAAGAATTTTCAGATGCATCAGATAAAATCATAAAATTTAACTTCCAAGCATTGTTTTAGGAGTAGAACTCTCAGGTAGAAGCTTAATTTGTAAAATAAATCAATACAGTACTCTACCTGCTGTTCCAGGTCACCCCTGCACCTTCAACCTTTATTTCTGGACGGAAAAAAATTGAGACCCAGAGAGAACAAAATTGCCGTGGACCAACATGATGAGCAGCAAGCACATTGCTGGAATGTGCTCTTCTCATCCAGATTCTGTGCTTATGCTCTCTCACCTTAGAGTCGCCTTGACATTGCTGGTAAAGTCCATCAAGAACATTTACATCTGAATGGCTCCTTATATACACTATTAAAATACCACTGCAAGTGACTACAAGAAACCTTAAAGCCTCTCTGGGATAATGATTTCTCTTTGTTCTTTTCCTTCTTAGCTAACTGAGCTAAAACAATACCTAAAAAAAAAAAAAAATCCCCAGATCTAAGACCCAACAAAAACCCTTTGTAAACAAGGGTATGAATTGAGCTAAAGAATGACTTTGGGGGGTGAGGGAGAGAGCACCTGGTGGCTCAGTCATTTAAGCATCTAACTCTTGGTTTCATCATCAATTCTGATTTCAGGGTGGTGATGCTGAGCCCTTGATGCGTTCTAAGCTTAGTGGAGTCTGCTAAGATTTTCTGTCCACCTCCCCTTTCCCCACCACTCACTTTCTCTCTAAAATAAGCAAATCTTCTTTTAAAAAAAATGACTTTTTTTTTTTCTGTATGAACTCTAGAATTAGAGATATTTGCTCTTTGGATTATGACATTCAAACATTATGGTCTTGATCTATTTGGAACATTAAAGAAAAGGCAAGTGTTTTCAGAAAAGAATGCATAAATTACAATAAAAAGCATTCTTGTTTTTTCTTTTTTAAGATTTTATTTATTTATTTGAAAAGAGAGATCCCAAGTAGGCAGAGAGGCAGGCGGGGTTGGGGGAGGGATGCAGGCTACCCACCAAGCAGAGAGCCCAATGTGGGGCTCGATCCCGGAACCCTGAGATCACGACCTGAGCCAAAGGCAGAGGCTTTATCCCACTAAGCCACCCAGGTGCTCCCTTATTTTATTTTTTTTTAAGATTTATTTATTTATGAAAGAGAGAGAGAAAGAGAAAGCACGCATGACCTGGGAGTTGGAGAGAGGGAATCGCCAGCAAACTCCTGTCGGATGAGGAGCCCAATATGGATCTTGATCTCATGAGATCATGACTGGAGCCAAAACTGAGAGTTAGACACTTAATTGACTGACCCACCCAGGCCCCCAAAACATACTTACTTTAATACGTTTTCTTCTACTAAACCATCATTTCTCTACCTCCATCCCAAGGATATCAGTTATAGTAGGGTTAGAGGGTTGTATCTAGAGAGAAGAAATGGATTACAATGTTACAGTTTATAAAATATTGCAAATGGATTTTTTTTTGTGGTAAACAAAGACCAGAATTTTGCTTGGTTTCAATGACATAGACTGTATCATATGAGCAATAAAAACCTGATTCTGCCAAATATTTGTTTCAAATTATGTTCATTTAGACCTTAAAATTCTTAGAGAAAGGAATGGAGGGAGGGAAAGAGGAAAGCAAGGAAGGAAAAGAAAGAAGAGAAAGAGAGACAAAGAGAAAGAGAGACACCTTTTATTTCCAGGGTTAAGCACAAGTGAGGTAATCTGCCTGATGCACCCCTGCCTGATAGACCCCTGCCTTTCCCAAGGTAGGTGATCTTTCTTAAAACAATCTACTCTTTTCTAGATACTCTTTATTTTTGCACCCCCTTTGCTTATAAAAGCCTTTCACTTTTTATAGCTCCTCAGAGCTTCTATTTGATAGATGAAATACTGTGGGATTCATGAATCCTTGAATAAAGCCAATTAAATCTTCAAATTTACTCAGCTGAATTTTGTTGCTTAACAACAGCCAGAGAGGAAATGGATCTTATATATTCATAGCACTCTCCAAAGCAGTAACTTCTGGTAGGACAATCATCAATAACCCCAGGAAATGTGGAGTCCTCTGGCAACATGAGGGTTACACCAGTCCTAGTATCTTCTGAGATTGAACTGATACCATGATTTTTGTCACTAATGTTAAGCTAGGCTATTGACATTCTCACCCTAGCTCAACAGAATACATTTTGATTCTAACAATTTTTCACAATTCTTTTCTAGATATAGCTCCTAACTTGTTTTACTTAAGAACAAGGTACACTGGTGCACCTGGATGGTTCAGTTGATTAAGCACAACACTCTTGATTTCAGCTCCAGTCATGATCTCAGGGTTGGAAGAGCAAGTCCTGGATTGGGCACCTGGCTGGGAGTGGAACCTGCTTAAAATTCTGTCTCTCCCTCTGCTCCCCGATTTCTCTCTTCGCATTCCCCCATTCCCACCTGCATGCTCTCCTTCTAAAATGAAATAAAATAAAAACAAAGTAAAAATTGAAGGTGGTTTCAATTGGGAAAAGGTAGATTTTATGGACATTTTCTCTCAAGGATCAGGAATCTGAGGGTGCCAAATTTGACTAATAATTTTTTACCTTTTATTTCCAGGGTTAAGCACAAAATATGTGACCCTCCAGTGTCCTGAATGAATCTGAGGATCATCTCTCACCCCCTTCACCATAAAAAGAACACATCTCATAAGAAGCAGCATGGACATTTTCAGGAATGACTGGTTAAGCGAATCAGTGAGGACTTGGTCTTCAACTAAAAATAATTTCCCTTGGTGTTCTCAAATTATACTCTTATGGGCTTTCTGTACTTTCTGTACCTGCCCATGAACACTGGATATTTGCTAGTGATTCTTGGTTTTACTCAATTATTTGGGTCTTCCTCAGTTAATAGATCAGGTGCATATTATACAATTTTTAAAATTTTAACCAGAAGGTAAGAGAAAGTAAAACATTCTAAGAAAAATATGTGTAAGTTATTACTGTGATTAATATATATTAAATATATATATATACATATATATGTATGTATATGTACATACATATATATAAAGGGAAGGGGTGCCTGGGTGGCATAGTCAGTTAAGTGTCTGACTCTTAGTTTTGGCTCTGGTTGTGATTTTAGGGTCCTGAGATCGAGCATCAGGTCAGCATCAGCTGACTCCAGCAGAGTCAGCTGGAGATTCTCTCTCCTTCTCCCTCTCTGCCCTTCCTGCTTGTGTTCATGCTCTCTCTCTAAAATAAATAAATCAATCTTTAAAATATAGACAAATACAAGGAAGATGGTAGAATGTTGTATCTTTCCATGCCTGGGCCCACATATCAAAGGAGAAAAATTATTAGCCAAATTGTTGTCCTCACTACCCTGCCTCCTAGTGAAACTTCCCTAAATATCCAATTGCAACTGAAGCAAGTTTTGTCATCTGCCTTTTCCCCTTAGCTATTTTACCATATAACAACTATACAGGATACTCTCATTTTATTGCAAACTGCTTTCAGCTATGATCTGAGTCATGTATAAAAATGCTTTGCATAATAAATTTCTTGCATATAATAAACAATGGCTTTGCAAACCGTAATCTGATCTTTGCTTATTATCTAAATTAGATAATATTTTGCAAACCCACATACTCATGTAGATCTTCATCATTGGAAAAAGCCAATGGAAAAAACATCAAATCAAAAAATGGTAATTTTAACTTTAACAATGTTGAATTTAATGCAGTAAAATAGAGAAAAAAAACTTCCAAACATTTTTTTTTGATAATATGTGGACAGACTTCATCTTCAGTATTCAAATCCATGTTGCTCACCATAGTAAGCAAAATAATGACCATTCCCCACCAAAGATGTCCCTATATGAATCTCTAAAATCTGTATATATGGTATGCTACACAACAAAGGGGATTCAAAATTGCAGATGAAACTAAGGTTACTAATTAGCTGATCTTAAAATAGGACTATCTAGTGTGTACAATGTAATCCAAGAGTCTGAAAAGATGGAAGAGGGAGACAGAAGTTAAACAACATGAGAAAGACTCAAATGGCCATTCTTGGCTTTGAATGGAAAGCAGTTTACAAGTGAAGGAATGCAGGCAGCCAGCCCTTAAAGGCAATGAAAGGTACAGAAACAGTCCCCTCAGGCCCTCTAGAATGAACACAGCCTGCCACATCTTGATTTTAGCTGAGATCCATTTCAGATTTCTGATCTCCAGAACCCTAAAATAATAAGTGTGTATTGTTTTAAGCCACCAAGTCTGTGGTAGTTTGTTACAGCACAGTAAGAAATATACTCATAGCTATGTTTTTCTAGGAATAAGTTTTCCTTTCTACCTTTCCTTAAGGTTTCCAGACACTTAGTTAAAATAAAAAATTTTGATTACTTGTATAAAATCTAGTGCTTTACTGCTTCAATTACTGTTTTCTTAGTAGCATCTAACGCCATCTGAGAAGATAATATTTCTTTATTGCTGTTTCCATTGGGGTAAGTTTTAAGAGGACAGGTGTTTAATTTGCTTTGTTCATTGGGTTCAGTGACTGATATAGTGCCTATCACATGTCAGGTGTTCCATGTATAATTTTTAAGTGAATGGGTGGATAAATGAATGACTCATAGATATTCAACAGTAATGACTATGTAAGTAAATTAATAAATAATAGCTGTCATTCTCATTTGCCTCAAGAAGTATGTGAGTGAGAACAGATTCCTGATGAATTTTATCTTAATTTACATTTCATATCATTACCTTCCTTGCTTCAAGAGTGAATTTGGTTTTTCATTGATTTGCATATTCAGTATTCACCATACTAACCCATGCTTATATAGTCACTCAGTATATCTAGGTTGCTCACATTTCTTGTTACATCCTACAAGTACCTTAGGGAATTTTTAATGTCAATAAAGATGGAAATGTGTCTGAATAAAGTTTCATGCTGAAGGAAACAGGGATCACTGATGAATAAGGATATTCTACAGCATTTTTTTCTCATGGAATGTCTCCTATTTTAGTAAGTTCTGAAATTTTCTACCTCTCTTGACTCATTAGTACCTCCCAGGAGCCCTTGGACTATGCTGCCATTAAGAATACAAAAATGCCTGAGGCATTGGACCATGCTATATCAATTTGGTTAGATAGTTTATCCTAATGATGTGATTTAGGTGAGTCCATGATTTTGCTTTCATGGGGCTAGAGCCTGAGGAGCTCAGGTCAGGCATGAGAGTGCTGAATGCCTACCTGACTGACCCTCAATAAAGACCATAACCAAGGCTGCCCTGAGGTTCCTGGGTTGACAATATGTTGCATATGTCGTCAAACCTCATTGTTGAGAGAATTAAGTGCATCCCCAAGTCACTTCTCTGGGATGGGAAGTTTTGTGCCTCATTTCTCTTAGACTTTACTCTATATGCCTTTTTGGTTTTAATCTCTATCTTTTCTCTGTAATAAGTGATAAATATTAGAATAGCAGCTGTTCTGAGTCTTGCGAGTTCTTCTGTTGAATCATTGAGCCTGAGGGTGGTCTTGGTAACTTCCAATCCAATTCACTAACTCATTTATCCCTATGACAGCCCTATAAAGTTGGTGTGATATTTTATCCTTATTTTAAAGGTGAGGAAGCAGAGACTTAGATAAATCATTTAGCCCAAGGTAAAACTTAACTAAAGAACAGAGGATAAATAATAAAATTTCTTTCTGCCTTCAAGATAACTATCAAATCTATAGAGTTCAATGTGATATGGAAGAGGACTAAAAAGAAATTTCTCTTGCCCAGATTAGTTGTTCTTACCAATTTCATTATTATGCTTCTATAAACCTGAGCTGTAGTAATCAATTAGTTTATCATTTATGTGTAAAAGGACATATGTGCCAAAGCATCTGGCCTACAGGTCAATAGATCCTTGATAAAATCCACATAGAGTATGTTTTAAAATATTCTGTTGTAAATTACGTAGTCATCTGCTTCGCTTCTTTCCATATTGTCAAGAAGTGTCAAGTATTGGTCAATGGTTAGTAACACAAAACATTATAAGGATTTAATGAGTTTTTTGAAAGGGCAGGAAGACAAAGTTTTAGACTAATCTTCCAGAAACATCACCAGAATAACACAATAGATATCACCCACCAGAAGAGCTGCTGTTTCTACCTAAAAGCATCAGAAAAGCAACAGGTGACCACCACATCTGATAGATATGCTGCATGAGTCTGTTTTGATTGGGAAATCAAGAGCCTGCCACCAGCAGCATCAATTCCCATGTTCTAACTCTCAGCAATCAGACAGGGACGTGAGACAAGAAATCTCCTATAGCTACTTCAGGGAAAGGGGAAAAACAAAGGAAAAGAGAAAAAAAGAGAGGTTTCCAAGACTGTATTTGACAGGAGAGGAATAATAGCAGCAAAAGGATGGCCTTCATGTCATGGTGTTCTTTGCATTTCTACTTTCCAAATCTCTCATAGCACTAATGATGTAAGAAACTAATTCACATTTGTAACCTGATTGCAGTAAGGGCTCTGCACCCCCCCTCAATACAGAGAAACAAACTAGAAGAAAGAGGAGGTAGTTATAGAATGAGCCAATTCAGAGTCTGCGCTGTAGCTCTTATCCTTTGCCCTTGAGAATTGGTCTCATTTTACTGGGAAAAAATTACTAAATTCTATGGGCGAAGCGTTAAATTTACATATGTTAAGGCTCTAATGAGGTCCCTTACCCTCCATTAGACTTGAATTAAACTTCTCAACATTCTCCTGCTTCATTCTGAACTATTCTAAACTATTTTCAGGAAATGATCTTCTTCCCTTACATTAATCCAAAACGTTGCTTCCTATCTCATTTTCAGGCCTTCCGCGGAACCTTTTTTGACCATCCCAAGAAACAGTGATATTTTTATTTGAATTTCTCATTTCTCCATAGTCTGTAGTGAACTGTCATATAGTTAAAAATCCTTGACTTGCTCCATTCTAAAATCATTTCAGACATGTTAAGCTTGACCTCTTTAATCAATAACAAAAAGGGACTACATATGAATTTTCCCTTTCAGATCCCAGAGCTGCAGTTACGTAGATGCTAGATTATTAAACAGCGTTAATTTATCTGGATATGGTAGCACACTGTAGGTATTATTCTAATTCTTCCATCCCAATGTACAGGTTAAATTAATACTTTAGGAATATAAGAAATGGCTTTTTGCCATAGCGTGCAGAAGACACCCATTTATCTCCATAAGTCTGCTCGACCACTTAGCAATTTCAGCTTCCTAACAGAACAGAAATTCAGTTATTTACCTCAGATTTCTTTATTTCTTGTAAAGCTAGAAAATAAATAAAATCTGTGTCTGCTTTATTATTCCCTTTCTCTTTTCTCGAGCTGACAGCTCTCTTCCCTGCCATTTCTTTATGATACAAGATAAACATTGTTGATTATAATCATAATGTATGATAGTTCTAGAAATTCTGCAAACACAAAAATGTAGAATAGACAATAAAATCACCCATAATCCTGAGATAAGCATTTTTAGCATGTAAATATACATCTTTATCCTTTCAGTGTTTTATTATGAAATAATAACCATAAAGTTCATACGATATCACATAAAATTATTTTAAATGTATTTTTTCTTAAATACACAAAATTGAATGTTTATTTTTAAATCCTAGAAAAAATTTAAATCCCAGAAATTGAATAATAAGAGACATTAAGATATTTAGCATGATGGCATTTTTTTCTACTTCATTTATAGGTATGATTATCCTAATTGATTTATTTAAGTCTTTATAGATTGCTTATTCAAATCAAATGTTACTTAGCCCCTATCAAAAGCGTGGACTGATAAAAAAGGCAAAAATAAAATAAAAAAACCAAAAATGTAAGTTTCACAACTACATCTATGTATTCTAAAGAAATATTTTGGTTCTATTTTAATTTCTAACTTCTTCCAAAAAGGTTTTTATTAGATCAACATTATTAGATTACTTGGTACTGATGCTTCTGAAATTAGGATTGAAACCATTGTTTCCCTTTTCTCTTGAGACACCTTTATACCTGTGTCATCATCCCTTATTATTCCCCTTATTTCCAAAGGAGTGGGTGATGGTTCTCTGCCTCTGAAAACCCATGACTATTATTTCTAATAATAGTAAGAAAATTCATGCTGGCTGGACACAAATCAGCCAGCATGAACTCAGTAAATAATAGCTGTTGTAGTTATTATTGTTGTTGCAATTTTTATACAAATGCTATTTAGAACATAGTCCTCAGTATTATTAAAAAATATAGACAAGTTCTGTGTAGTTTATGATTTTCTTACCTCTCAAAGTGTTAGCATATAATACTTATGTTTTTCAAATGGTTCTGTGCTTTTATTTCCTCTAAAATTTTAGTTTGAGTAACCACCACTAACTTTGATAATACCTCGTGAAAGTTGCATGCCTGCTATGAGACGTAACCATTAGCTTTCTCTCCTAAGAGAAGGAAAGGATGAATGTTTTGAGAATGACCTTAATTCCATTTTCTTTTTTTTTTTAACGTTGGCTCACTGAGTCAGTAAAAGAGCTAAGGTAAAAGTTCAATCCCTCCCCTTTTTGTTCAAAGCCCTATCCACTAAATAAAAAGCCTAAAAATTATGGCTAAATCCAAAATTGTGGTTAAATCTAAAATCTGGGTCATGGCATAAACAGGAAGGCAATAATACAATAAATTTTATACATTGACAAACAGACTAGGCAGAATTTAAAAAAAAAAAAAAGGTCAGAGGCAAAATGTTAGATTATGGTTGGTGCTATCCCCATCCCAGGAGCATGGCATGTATCCTGGTACTGACCAGTTGTTTCAAAATCATTGAAAAACATCAAGCATCAGGAGTGGGCTGTGAAAGGGGACAATCTATTATCAGCAAATTACTTTTTTTCATTCCATCCACTTTGTATGGAAACACCATTTTCTTTTTATTTACCTTATTTTCTAAGTAAAATTAACTTTTAAACTTCAGTCTCTGTGGTTTTATCAGAAAAAGAAACCTCTCTTTCCATTACTCCATTTAAAAGTTAACAACTCTCTAGCCAGTAGATAAAGAGAGTGCTTTGATTGTATTGATCAGAAAACTATCTAAGGCATTTCTCTTTTCTGTGAACCTGGAAAGAAACAAAAGCAGATAAGATCTTGGAAAAGGAAACAAATCATCTCTAAAGGATTATTCTCAACAAATAGCACATATGCTGCCATCTCTTTTTAACTATATGTATATGGTATACATGTGCCAATAGAAACCACAAAAGAAAAAGGTGCTTGATTGTTTCCTTTCCCACCCTATGATGCAGAGAGAAGAGAAAGGTGATTAAGAACCAGGGGTAGGTGTCTTTGGAGATACTTTTCAAATTTATTGTTTTATTCGAATTGAATTTTCAGTTGCCCTTAAATATCAAAAATAAATTTCATGTTCCTAATTTTTCAAATAATTATACTTTAGGATAAGTGGTTTAAGTAATATCTACATTCAATGTGGAATTCAAACTCACAGCCCTGAGAACTAGAGTCACATGCTCCACCAATTGAGCTAGCTAGGGCCCCAACATTAGAACAAGTTTTATTTTTTTTTAATTTGTTTTAAATATTTTATTTATTTAAGACAGAGAGAGAGAGCGAGAGAGCACATGAGCAAGGAGGAGGGGCAGAAGTAGCACCCCCCCCAACTGATCAGAGAACCCTACGTGGGGTTCCATCCCAGGACCTTGGGATCATGACCTGAGCAGAAGGCAGCCACTTAACCCACTGAGCCACAAAAGACAAGTTTTAGAATTACTAATTATTTATTTTAATTTGGATAAAAATATTGCATGAAACTATGACTTCACAACAACTTATTAGCTAAGTACTACTGTTTTATTATATCTATTAATCAAATGAGGAAGGGAGATTACAAATAAGTTATGTACCTTACCCTAAATAATATAGCTATTAAAGGGTATAGTTAGTATTTGTGACAATGCTAGTAGAAATTGATGTCAGGTTGATAATACACTTAATTGTCTGCCAGAAATTTATACAAACCTTCTTTGGTTTTTTTGTTTGTTTTTGTTTTTAAGATTTTATTTATTTGACAGAAAGGAAGAGAGATCACAAGTAGGCAGAGAGGCAGGCAGAGAGAGATGGAGGAGCAAGTTCCCCACTGGCAGAGAGCCCAATATGGGGCTCCATCCCAGGACACTGAGGTCATGACCTGAAGACAGAGGCTTAACCCACTGAGCCACCGAGGTGCCCCATATGCAAACCTTCTTTGAAGGAACATGCCTTAAAACAAGGCTTCAGAGATATCTCACAGAGTATTAATGGACTTAAAAAAAAAAAATCACATGATATACATGTAAGCAAGGCATTTATGAGTGTTCAGGAAGTAAAACAGCAAAACCAGACCTACTACAAATTGAAATATTGAAACATACTAAAAATATTTTTAGTATGCTTAAAGTTATTAAAAGAAGGCCGGGGTACCTAGGTGGCTCAGTGGGTTAAGGCTCTGCCTTCAGCTCGGGTCCCAATCTCAGGGTCCTGGGATTAAGCCCCTCATCGGGCTCTCTGCTCAGCAGGGAGCCTGCCTCCCCTTCTCTCTCTACCTGCCTCTCTGCCTACTTGTGATCTCTGTCTGTCAAATAAATAAATAAAATTTAAAAAAAAGAAGGCCAAGGTAGTGTAAAAGGGAAGATTTTTAAAGTTCAGGGGGAATACTTTCAAAGAATGAAATGAAATGTGTTAAAATTTAACATTAAAAGTACATAAACAGGTTCGCCTGGGTGGCTCAGTGGGTTAAAGCCTCTGCCTTTGGCTCAGGTCATGATCTCAGGATCCTGGGATCAAGCCCTGAGTCGGGTTCTCCGCTCACCGGGGAGCCTGCTTCTTCCTCTCTCTCTGCCTGCTTCTCTGCCTACTTGTGATCTCTGTCAAATAAATAAATAAAATCTAAAAAAAGAAGAAAAAAGTACATAAACAATGAATCTTGGAACACTGAAAAAAATAAAATTAAATGAAGATGTTAAAAAAAAAGGAATAGTATAAACAACTTTATAAGTTTGAAAATTTGGATGAACAAATTCCTAGGGTAAAAATTATCTAGAATGACAGAAGAAATAAAGAACATTGTTTGATTAAAAAAAAGAAGAAGAAGTGGAATAGATAGGTTAGATAGATATATTTGCCACAGCTCATGGACACATCAGTAGAGGATAGAAATAATCTATAATTTGATAAAGAGATGAAAGATGGTAACCACATATTATCTAACTTCTATGAGGATAACATAGAATTCATAATCAATGAAGTAAAGTAAGATTTTTCAAAAAATAATAATTGAGAAGGTTCTAGATTTGGTGACAAATATACAACTATAGGTCCTGGATTGTCAATGAATCCCGAGCAGAATAAACTTAAAAAAATTCACACCTAGACATATTGCAATGAATTTTCACAGAATGCAAACACATAAATAAATTCTTCAAAGAAACCAGAAATAAAAGTTTGTGGGAAAGAAAAAAAAAAAAAGAGCAAAGGACAAATATTTGGCTTACTTAACAATAGCAGTAACAAAATCAAAAGAAAGTGAAATATCTTCAAATTACTGAGGAAAACAACATTCAGTATCCTGTACACAATTTAGGTGAACTCTTTAAAAAAAAATAAGGATAAAATAAAGACAATTTCAAATTACTTTAAAAAGAAATACTCTAAAAGGAGTTGTATGACAAGAAAAAAAGTTCTGAAATATAAGAAACATGAAATAAAAGTTTTTAAATGTGGAATTAATACGAGCAAATATGAATTATCTAATTTGGGGCAGCAGATAGACCTAGTAGTAATAGGACGTGATTCAGATCTAACTCTGACTCTGCCAGTACTTGTGATGTGAGCAGGGAAAGGCAGAGACTCCTTGGTGTCTCCACTGGTAAGATGAAGACGTGTATCATTTCCTAACCCCAGGATTGTCCTGAAGCTGAAAAAGACCATGGATGTGATTCCACTTAAAATCTAGAGTGAGCTACTGCACTTATGCAAATTAGCCATGGTACTTTGGTCGGCTTCTAAATGGAAAACAACAAAAAAATGACACTGAACTTTTAAACAATTGCAAGCCTATGAATAACTTTTAGACAAATTCTGCAGTGAGGGAAAGACACTTTTATTTTTGGTATTTAGGCATCTCAAAATGGAATAATGAAATGAAAATCCTCAGCATTTTAACCTCAAGTAGTCCTAAAGAGTGACTGAGCCAATAGGCTAAAGGGAGAGTAAAAGCATCGATAGAAAGAATCAACACAGATTTTCATCTGGCATTGGAAAAGCACAATAATATAAACTAAAACGTTACATCTTCCATTTTCTTCTTCTCTGGTTTAAAACACATTTTGCACTTAAACAGAACCACCACCGTCTTGTAGAAAAATGAAAGTAATATTTCCATAGCTTGTAAATAGCTTCTCGGATATCCTGATATTCTCGACAAAATAGGCATACTGAGGCATCTGCTGTTGTTACTCACATAGCGTTCCATGGTAAGCTCATAAATTAGCAGGGATATTTCAAAATAGAGAACTGGAGCATTGAACAAAAGCATCAGAAAACATTAAGCTGTATCAGGCCCACTGCCTGAAGTCTTTACAGTGAGGAGGTGGCTGTGTGTTTTTATCGGACTAAAATTGGAGATGAAGCGGAGTGCTTAGCTTTCTATTTTTTATTGTAAACCATACTATATGTGGTTGAGAATTGAAGCTTAAAATGAACGTGTTTGAGGAAGATGGAAGGATGTGACGTTTCAATACCTAACATACTGCAGAAACCTAGAATGTGTCAGAATCACACATTACTCTTACCATATGTTCTGTTTATATAATGTCAAGTGATCTATCAATTTTTCATATTTGAAATAACTTTATTCTCCAATAAGTTCTTAAAGGCAAACAGAAAAAAAAGTGTTTATATTTTAATTTTAGTGAAATTATAACCGCAGTTGGATGGTGTTTTAAAACTTTACACATGAAGATATTCATTACATCCTTACCTATAAGAACAAAAAGCAAAAACAATCAAACAAAACTAACTTAAATGTCCATGCAAGGATGCAATATATTCATACAATGAAATACCATATAGTCTTTAAAAAGAGATAATTCTATAGTTTTATTTGCAACTAATAAGTTCTTAAGTGAAAAAAAAACACATTGTAAAATAGGCATCATATGCTATGTGTACTTCCAAAACTGAATTACTATGTTTAAGTGTGCTTTTGATACTCCCAGTATACATTCTCCCAGTATACATTCACCCTCTCTTTTACAACAGTATCCTAAATTTTATCTGGAGTAGAGCAAGAATGAATGACTTATGTCCTTAAGGTGGCTCAGTGGGTTAAAGCCTCTGCCTTCGGCTCAGGTCATGATCCCAGGGTCCTGGGATGGAGCCCCGCATAGGGCTCTCTGCTCAGCAGAGACCCTGCTTCCTCCTATCTCTCTGCCTGCCTCTCTGCCTAGTTGTGATCTCTGTCTGTCAAATAAATAAATAAAATCTTTAAAAAAAAAAAAAAAAGAATGTCCCATACTCCTTCCCTACTTTTTAAAGAAATGGGCATATAACCAAACTAGGACAAAATGGCTCAAGACAACTCAATTTTAGGATCTTTGTTGGGAATATCAAGAGTAAGCCTTCTCTCTCTCTCTCTTTTTTTAAATCAGATGTAGGCTTGACTATATGTAGCCTTAGGTGTTCCTAGGAGCAACTTCACTAGCACAAAGTGAAAGCCAAGAAAGAATCGGAACAACCAGAGTGGAACTAAAAATTGGAGAGGGGAAAACAGTCCTGGACAATCCACTCGAACCACTGGATCAAGCCCCACCTGAAGTTAGGCTTTATTCTCCACTTAGTGCCTGTCCATTCCCTGCTGGGAGAGAATGGAGCCTAATTAGAACTGGCAAGGATGGAAGTCCAGGTCTCCTATGTAGTTTTCACACCAAGCAGAGTGAAAGTCTTGTCTCCCATTTTCTCTAAATCCTGGGCCGGAAGGAGAGGCATGCTTCATTACTGTCCAGGAAGGACTGGTCTAGGCTCCCTCTCAGTCTTTACTGATAGCATTGGAAGTGGGGTTGCAGATTTTTGTGTGATGTTTCTTTGAAAGAGGAAAACTGTTGTCTCATCATTCTCTCTCTTTTTAGGCTGCCTTTTCTCTAGTTTTGGACTGGGAAAAACAGGCTTTTCTTGGGATTTTTTTTTTTTTTTTGGCCTAACCCATTGGCATTTCCAGGTTTCTGGCTTTTTCAGCAGTCCACTCTGTGATCTATGAAGTAAAAAAAAAAAAAAAAAAAAAAAAAAAAAAAAAAAAAAAATGCAATTCCTTGCACCCAAAATTTCTAGTTGCTCAGCCTTCTTCCTGCCAAAGTCTTCTTATGTTGTTTTATATGTGATATGTGCAGGCTTTTTAATTCTGCTTAGCCAAAGGAATGCTACTCAAGGAGCAACCACTGAAATACATGTAAGGAGACTCATTCACACCTGGGCTTGTCTTAAATGAGTTTATACTAGAGGGCTCTCTGATGCCGTGGTAAGGACCTATTTTACTGTCTCTGCTCCCCTTCCCCTAGGGGACTTAAAAACAAGTCCCAGAAACCAGCTCCAGGTGTGAAGGCCAAGAAAAACAAGGCTGTACCCACCTCGAGTCTAGCCCTGACATAAGTACAGCCATCTTGGCAAAGCAAAAGCTGGCACCTTGCACTGAAAGAGTGGGTTAACATAAGAATGGCCATCCTGAAGGCCAGGAAGCCATTTTACTGAGCATCCCTAACCAGCCCACACAGGCACGAAACTTGAGATAAGAGAAAGTTGCTAAAACCTAAGAAAACAACTTAATCATATACCAACAGGGCAGTTAGGTGGTGGTGTTATAGGGACCAGATGTTAAAGAAAAACAAATAGTTAACTTGCAGAGATCACAATCCTGCAAGACAGGAATCTCCCTTGGTTTGCAAATGTCCTGGTGATTTACAACAAAAAGGGCTATCTCTTCAATGGCCCAATTTCCAGAAATAAATGGCTCAGTTCTCAAGGCCTAAGGTCGCACCATAAACTGAAGGAGGCTGAGGCAGAAGGAAATGTAAATAAAGTTAAATTTCTTCTAAACCTAAGTCTCGGGACGCCTGGGTGGCTCAGTTGGTTGGACGACTGCCTTCTGCTCAGGTCATGATCCTGGATTCCTGGGATCGAGTCCCGCATCAGGCTCCCAGCTCCATGGGGAGTCTGCTTCTCTCTCTGACCTTCTCCTCGCTCATGCTCTCTCTCACTGTCTCTCTCTCAAATAAATAAATAAAATATTTTAAAAAAAAATAAAATAAAATAAACCTAAGTCTCACTAAACTGCCAGGATGGCTCCAGGTTGACCCCGGGGTGGCAAAAGGTTAAACAAAGTTAAACTATCAAAGTGGGGTCTACGATACATATGTAGCTATGAAGCAGTGTCTTGAAAATGCTATACAAACCCTTGGCTTTGAGTGCTTGGGGTCCTTGTTGAAACCCGCTGCGCCGGGCGGATACTTGGACCCCAGCTAGCTGGAAATAAACCTTGCTGTGTGACTTGCATTATCGAGAGTGTTCTCTGTCTAATTGAGGGGTGGTCGACTCCATACCCTAACACCATGATGAGAAGAAAATTGCAGCGGGCCTAGGAGGATGTGAGTCTATTATCCATGTGGGAAGAAGTTGGACCATTTTGGCCAGAGGTTAGACTGTGGTAACCAACATTCCAAATGACCACCTACCTGTGGTATCCCTTTTGTTTTACCTCACTCCCCCTCTCTCAGATCCCACTCTCTGGAAGAAGCTTGTCAACAAGCCTTATGGAAAGCCCCGCTTGCTAAGGAAATGAAAACTTCTGCCAATGGCCAGGTGAGTGAGCTTGAAAGTGACTCTTCCAGATACTTCAGAGAGACTGCAGGCTCAGTTAACAACTTATGAAACATCCTGGGACACCTGGGTGGCTCAATCAGTTAGGCCTCTGCCTTGGGCTCAGGCCATGAGTCCTGGGATCAAGTACCATGTCAGACTCCTGGGATCAAGTCCTGGGATCAAGTACCATGTCGGGCTCCCAGGTCCCCAGGCTTCTGACTGCCACTCCTCTTGCTTGTCCACTAGCTCTCTTTTTCTCTCTCTCTCTCCTTCTGACAAATAAATAAATAAAATCTTTTTTTAAAAAATAGCTGTCGCATAAGAGATACTGAGCCAGAAGTACTCAGCTAAGCTGGTTACACATTTCTGATCCCAAGAAATTGGGTGAAATAATCAATTGTTTTCATTTGCTAAATTTAAATAATTTGTTACACAGCAATAGGTAACTCCTATACCAAAACTTCTCATTTACATAATCACAATAGTGATTAGTATAAAGAATAGTACAAAAATAGTACAAAGAAGGATGAATTACTTTTATCGACTACTTATTTCTATAACATTATTCTTATGTTTTCAAATGGATTTGTGAATCAGCCTCCCAAACTGTCATTACATCTGTAAATATAGTTGCTTCCCGAGCAAAAGGCTAGCTTTGCCTCATTTGGTAGCAGGATTCTTTGGGTAGTACGTACCATATAGCAAAAGTCTCTGTGTTATTATAATGGGCATGCCCAACAGCTCTATGCCTTTGGTTGGCCTTTGGGGGAACTGGTGACTGACCAGACTGGGGGATATGCTTTCAACTCCCTGTTGCCATGCAACATGGAGCATGGATTTTAGATTTTCTTTTCTTTTTTTTCAAAGATTTTATTTATCTATTTGACAGACAGAGATCATAAGCAGGCAGTGAGGCAGGAGGAAGCAGGCTCCCTGCTGAGAGCCCCATGTGGGGCTTGATCCCAGGATTCCGAGATCATGACCTCAGCTGAAGGCAGAGGCTTTAACCCACTGAGCCACCCAGGCACCTCTAGATTTTATTTTCTTCTATTGTTGTCCATTAACTCTTGATTATCATGCTATCAAAAGAAATCAGATAACGTTATAAAAAGGCATTTGTCTACTCTTGATAAGAATTTAGGGTTCATGTAAGATGAGCATTTAAAGCACAATAATACCTGGTACCTGGGGTACTGGGAGGCTCAGTCAGTTAAGCATCTGCCTTCTGCTCAGGTCATGATCCAGGAGTCCTGCAACAGAGCCCCATGGTCCTGCTTCTCCCTCTGCTGTTTCCCCTGTTGGTGTGCACTCTCTCTCACTCTCTCCCTCTCAAATAAATACATAAAATCTTAAAAAAAAAAAAAAAAAAAGGAGCCCCTATTGGATAATAAGGTGATTTAAATGAGGTTTGTTTGAAACAGATCTGTGGTTTCTAATCAGCATGCAGTTGAACCGTGACTTGATTTACAGCACTTTTCCCTTTTTTTCCCCCATCTTTCTTTTCCTATCACAACAGTACCAGGGCCTATTTATTACATTGCATTGTTTATAAATAACTGTGGTATCATTAAAGAATTTTAGAATAAGGTGGGGTTTTTTTCTTCCCTTTGCTTTAAAAGGGAGTAGAGATTGTTATTGTTATGCCTCCTGCACTTTTATTAAAACAGAAAGCCTAAACTAAATTATCTTTCTGGCAGATATGTCAACAGACTCTTTTAATGTTCTGCTTGTCAGCATTTGTTTTATGGATATATACCGCCCTCTGTAAAGATGTGATGATTGTGTTTCTAGGGACAGAAGCATGGAGGCACTCTCTGTAAGGCATATATACCAAGGAAGTGCTTCTATTATTACTCATTCTACCACCTATTTAACAAGGGAATGCATTGTCAGCTATTGGCTGACTTTTGTTCCTATTTGTGCTTCTATTTTTGCACTCTCCTTTTAACAGCAACACTTTTATTCTTCTTTGGGTCTTCCTCCAGGTCTCTCTTTCATGGCATTTCTGTTCAGAATAGACATGAATAGAGCTTATAAATCACTTAACATTTTTTCCCAATATCTTTCCTATATATTGTGTATTGTTATGTTTTACAGTTACAGACCAGGAAGCCCCTGTTCTGCTTGGCTTTCAGGAAGCTGAGGCAGTAGTTATTCTGCATATTAGAAACATAAAATGGGGTGCTTGATTTTATATATATATATAGATAGATGTGTATATATATACACACACACAATAGTGTATATATTCAGATATATATTAACATATATGCATACAACTATTTCATTACTATTAAATTTTATTATTTAAAAAAATGTCTTTACACCACTAGGTTAAATGTCTTTCTTTCTTCCTGACTTCTGAACTCTTTCAGGAAACATAACCATCTATTTCTGTTGCACATAGGGTACTCAGTATGGAAAGTTGGTATGTGGATGTAAAAATACTTCAAGCATTCTGATACAGTACATATCTGCTCCTCCTTTCAAAAATAGTACTGAAAAAGGACAGTCCTCAGAGAGGGACATAAGGCTCCTAGTCACAGTAGATTTCAGGATAATGTTCACAATTCTCATTACAGACTTTTCCCATCTGACATTCCTTTCCAACATTTTCCAAACCAAATAAAACTGACCATAACTAGGCACATATTCATGTGAAATCTATTCTGTAAGGTATTTCCAATAGAAAATGCTTTTATACTATGCATTCTCTCTCTCACTTCCTCGCAAGTTATCTGTGATAAAAGATCCATGTTCTAGATGGGATCGGGAGGGAGACAAACCATAAGAGACTCACAATCTCACAAAACAAACTGAGGGTTGCTGGTGGTTGGGGGTAGGGATAGGGTGGCTGGGTTATGGACATTGGGGAGGGTATGTGCTATGGTGAGTGCTGTGAAATGGGTAAGCCTGACGATTCACAGGCCTGTACCCCTGGGCCAAATAATACATTATATGTTAATAAAAATAATTTTTATAAAACCAAAATATCTATGTTCTGTTTATTTTTAATTTCCAATTCATTGTAAATGGATTGAATTAAGAAATAGATTTTTTAAATAATTCATAGTAAAACAAAAACACTAAGAAAAATACAGAAAATACAGACCTGTTGATCAGGTATTTAAATATGAAGGTAATGTCAAATTTATCTTAAATTTTATGAACATGACCTCTCAAATTCTGTATTTATTGCAGCCTCTTAAAGAATTGATGGAGTGGCACTGGTCTCCAAGAGACACTCTGAATAGTGTGGCTATAAATGCTGCAACTGAAGCCTCAAGTCATTTTTTAACAAGGACAGGTTTTTTTCAACTTGCATCATAATCCAATATACTTGACGGATGGGACATACTCCCATGAGAACTATCAGCTTACTATGGTCAGGAAAATTAGGAATTTTGGAACTGTAGGTGACGTTTGAAAAGATTTCCCATTGAGTTCTGGTGGATTTCGCCTTGCCCTTAGAATCACTGCAGTAGAAACTCTGTAAGGAACCAACTTACCATCCACAGTTACTAAAGTTCTATTCAGCATTAGGCCTTACATTATACTTAAAAATACAAAGATGTAGGAGACAGGGACTTGAGTGCCAGATAAAATCGGAGTGGAGATACCATTAAGACTCATGCAAAGATAACTAATAATACAATGTAATATATGAAAAGGCACTGTGTACATGAAGAGAGCAAATGGACTGAATACAGTGATAGAGATTCAAATAGCTTTTTAAATTTAGGATTTTAATCTCAAATTTGCAGGGTGGTTATGAGAATAACACTATAGCTTTATCAAGGTTCAAACAAAAGTAAACACGGGGTGAGGGGACCAGTGGCATAAATATATCCCTTAGATAATAAAAATACATGTTACTCTCCAGATACATAGCAACCAAGCTTATTTCGAAGAACTTGTGCTATTCTCCTATACACCAAAATTGATAGAGAAGAATGTCAAAATAACAGAAATCAGTAGGTATAAACATGTAAGTCTATTTTACTAAAGCTAGTAATACGAAGCAGACCACATATGTTCAATCAATAGTCCCTATATGCCTAATTTTATTAAAAAATTTTCCTAGCAAGATTACCTTTTTGGGACAAATTTTCTATCCATATAGCCTAGTACATTGTTAAAGCTATGATTACCATTCTATAACTTGTGATAGGTTACTTCAGTTCTCATTTTACAAAATTTTACCCCAAAAAGCTCTTTAAGCAATATATAGCCTTACTCAGGGTATGTAAGGGTTAATGTAACGTCAATGAAAAACAACTCTGGCAGAAAAAAATGTTAAGATGATATAAACTACTTGCAGTTTAAGGTGAAACGTAAAAAGAGAGTACATTTCAGAAGTTTTAATGAAGTCAATGATAGACTCTGTAAGTAATTTCTAGGTGTACCATGACAGTTTCTCAACTGCAAATGTAAATTGATGTGTAAGTTTCATGTTTGTTGAACCCACCTCATCATATAGAATTTGAACAGTTAATTATAAAGTGTAGTCTTTTCCCAAAGTCTTCCTTTGAATATCTTCCATGCATCAAATCATTTAATGAAACCCAGATATTTGAAGAATTAAAATATAAAAAAAACTCCTTGTCAGAGTTTTCTTTGACTCCTTAAATATGACTTGCAACTATCACCTAAAATACACTGTGATCCCACAACCCACGCTCTTTGCTTACTGTCCTGGTGTCTGATGCTTGAACAGGTCACCTGACCTCAAATGCCAACTTCAGTGCTTTTTACTTACCTAATCCTAATGTATATCCATCAGTATCCCCATCTAAATATTACAATATTTTTAATGGGTTTTTTGGCAATACAGTAATGATTTACATGCACAATTTCTCTAAATACAATGTATCAGAGGCTGTATTACAGACTTCTAAGTACCTTTCAAATAGAGATGGCACCTAGCACAGTGCCGTAGGTATTGTTAGAGCAATTTCATATATTTCAAGAGTGGAAGGGAAAGAGAAAGGAATTCTCAAACGGAGGGATTTAAAGGTAGAATTAATACAAATTGACAGAAAGAGTAAATGAGGAGAGAAAAAAAAAATAGAAGTGAAGGAGGGAAGATGCAAAGAAAAAAAACCCAAAAAGTACAACCATCTTAAAAACAAAAATAAAAAGTTAGAAAATGAATATTATCCAACACTAACTTCACAGAGGAAGAGGACAGTGCCTCTTTTCACCATGTAGACTATGAAATCTTTATCGAGTATAGAATAGAGTATAGAATAGAGATCTAAGAAGGGTCTTGCTTTGGTAATGGAAAATAATAAGCTCTAGACTAAACATATATTAAGTACAAGACCCCAAATAACTGCACTGTTTCTAACTAAATTAATTCACATATATTTACAAGAAAGCTAAAATGTCCAACACCAAAAGGGTAAATTTTGAATTATCTGGTACCTGGCTGAAAATAACCTGCCTGTTAGAAGAAGCAGGAAAAATGATTCACATAATGAGAAGGGGGAAAAAAAAATAAATCAACACCTCTCTGAAATTGACACTGATGTTAGAATTAACAGAAAAGAACGATTTATAAGTTACTATAACTACTTCCATATGTAAGAAGGCTAAGTAGGAAAATGGGAAATATTTTTTAAAGACCCAAATTGCATTTCTAGAGATAAAAACCATAATATGTGAGATGAAAAATACATAGTATTGGACTACTGGCAGATTAGACAATGCAAAAGATTAGTGAATTTGAAGACACAGCAATGGAGACACAGCAATTACATCAAAATGAAATGCAAAGAGGAAAGAGAATTTAAAGAATAGAAAGTGGGTAAGTGAGCCATGAGGCAACTTCAAGAGGCCTCATATATATCGAATTGAAGTTCCCAAGGGGAACAAAGTAGGCGGCAAAATATACTTGAAAATATAATGGCCCCAAATTTTCCAAAAAGCCCAATGAATCTAAAGCACAAGAAACATAAACAAGAGCACAAGAAGGGATTCATAAAAAATTTCTTCAAGGGGCTCCTGGGTGGCTCAGTGGATTAAAGCTCTGCCTTTGGCTCAGGTCCCTGGGATCAAGGCCCACATCAGGCTCCCTGCTGCTTCCTCCTCTCTCTCTGCCTGCCTCTCCGCCTACTTGAGATCTCTGCCTTTCAAATAAGTAAACTGAAAAAAAAAATCTTAAAAAAAAAAAAACTTCTTCAAAACAGTGTTAACACAATTTTTGTATAATTGAGAATTTTTTAGAGAAATAAAGCAAATTAAGTACAGAGGAGAAAAAGGAATAATAGATTTCTTATACTCAATGTGAAAAGGCATTAGAATCATCAATTTAATGTACTGATGGAATACATCTCTCAACTTAGAATTTTACACACAATGAACATACCTTTCAAAAATACCATCAAACTTATAAACATGAGAAGTAAACCAGGTTACAAGAAACATTAAAGGAAGCCCTTCAGGCAAAAGAAAAATTATACTAAATAGAAATATGGAAATAGAAAGGGATTAAAAACACTGAAAATAACTACAAAAAATATATACAATTGATTTTGATCTTTAAATCTCTTTAAAAATAAAATTTTATTTTTATTTTTCTAAGGATTATATATAACATGTTATATTATATATATTATTATAATGTGTGTGTGTGTGTGTGTGTGTGTGTGTGTGTGTGTAGAGAGAGAGAGAGAGAGAGAGAAAGCAGGGGGAGCAGCAAAGGGAGAGTGAAAAGCAGACTCCATGCTGAGCGCAGAGCCCCACGTGGGCCTTGATCTCACGGCCCTACGATCAGAACCTGAGCACAAATCAAGAGTTGAATGCTTAACCAACAGCCACCCAAGCGCCCCAGTAAATAAATTTTTAAACAAAATAGTAACAATGCAGTATGACTTTTATAACTTTCAAAGTAAAATAATTGACAACAATAACTTAAATTCTGAAGAGAAGAAAGGAAGCATATTACTGTAGGATTCTTCTACCATGCAGAGTACATTATCACTTGAAGATAAACTGTAATAAATCAAACCTACACTATAAATCCAAAAGCAACTCCTAAATAATAAAGAGTTGAAGCTAGTAAGTCAACAAGGGAGATAAGATGGGTAAGTTAAAATTATATTTAAACCCAAAAGAAAGCAGAAAGAAAGTAAAATGGGAACAAAGGACATATAGGACATATAGAAAACAAATAAGAGTTATCAATTTAAGCCTAACTCCATCAATAATAACATTAAATATAAGTGTCTAAATATCCCAATTGAAACTGAAAGCCCATAAAATTGGGAGAGATTCAACTATGTGCTGCTGGTTACCAACACATTTTACATGTGGGAACACAAATTACTTAAAACTAAAAAGATTTTTAAAAAAGATGTATCATGGTAAAACTAAATGAAATTAAAAGTATTTTATTAGTATCAGATGAAGAATATTTCAGAGCAGACAATAGCATCAGACACAAAGGTCATTTCATTATAATAAAGGAGTCAATTTGCCAAGAGGATTCCACATCCTTAAAACGTCTGCTCCTAATAACAGAGCTTCAAAGTACATAAGAAAAAAATTTCAAGGAAAAAAAAAAAGAGAGAAACAAAACCAAATCTGTAGTTACAGTAACAGGTTGCAATACCTCTCTCAGCTGATAGAACAAATATACAAAAATTCAGAAAAGATATAGATTATTTGAAAGTACTTAACAAATACAGGTTGAAGGAAATAACAGCTTACTTGTAAATCTCAAACATTGCATTTGAGAGCAAACTGGTTTGGATAGCAAACTTGTTTATTTGGGTGCATTTCTAGTATGGAGAAAAAAGAACCCACTGTTAACTTACTGCTTCTGCAATGTTAATCTCTTCACAGGAAAAAATTGTGTATCACATGCTATAATAAAAATACTAACCAAAGAAAACATCAGTAATTTGGGCAGTTACAACATAAGAATTTTACAAGACACAATGTTCTAAGACTTCATACTTCTCTTTTTTTTTTTTTAAAGATTTTTTATTTATTTATTCGACAGAGAGAGATCACAAGTAGGCAGAGAGGCAGGCAGAGAGAGAGGAGGAAGCAGGCTCCCCGCTGAGCAGAGAGCCCGATGCGGGACTCGATCCCACGACCCCGAGATCATGACCCGAGCCGAAGGCAGCGTCTTAACCCACTGAGCCACCCAGGCACCTACATACTTCTCTTTTCATATCCTACTTTTCCTAGAGTTTTCAACTTCTTTTATCTTATTTGGTCTATAGATAAAGAAAATTACCCATTTAAGGACACACAATTAACTATGAACTATTACTGAGACGTTTACGCTGGTCTCCAAAGTTCTATTCCTTCCCCCACTCTCCAGCCATCATCCACCCCAGGCATCATGTTTCCATGAGTCAATCTGTACAGCCCATATATTTGTAATTTGGCACAAAGAGTATTTGAGGGTTAATTTCCTAAAGCATTCACCTAGAAAACTGCAAGGTTTATAATTTGTGGTTTTGTTAACAAAAAGTTTGTGGACTTGCAGGTTTGTAGGGGTGTGTGTGTGTGTGTTTATGTCTTTGCAGAGAGGATCTCTGAAAACACTGGCAAAATCTCCTAACAGGGCTAACCTCTTTTGTTATATTTGGGTACTGACATAAGTATGCAACTTTTTTTTTGTCACTTTGCCTTTAGAAATGAGTCAATGCTATATTTAATTCCATAGTCCAATAAACAAACCAAGAAGTCAATGCCAAATTAAATGTAAAACATTCTGAAATTAGGGGTTTCTGCTTTGAGAAAACAGTAAAGTTAAGCAATGTGAAATGTGTAATTGGGTTTGGCAATTTAGGTTTTGTTCTTGTGATTTTTGAAAGAAACTATGCATACTATAAAATCAAACCTACAAAAGTTACCAACAGGAGAAATAAAACCTTTGCCTTGTCCTCAGTCTCCTAGTTTCTGTGTGCAGGGGCAAAAACAACTTATCTAAGCCTCGATTTTCTCAGATATAATACTACAATAATAATCCCTAATAATTTAATATAAGTGGTAATTAGCATTATGGAAAAATAGTAAAAAAAAAAACACCTCATGTCTCTGACACTTAATGTTCCTGTATTTCCCCTGAGCTACTTATCTTCACCGTTTGGGTTAGTTCAACTGTGTTATGTTAATTAATCACAGTGATTAACACTGCTTAGTACATTTATATAGTCCTTGTCATCTTCTGTTATCTACCAAACTACTACCATCATCTCATTTATTTTATCACATCACATGAAATATAGAAAGCTTATAATAGTACACTTTTTACTTCTAGGCTATTTCTGTCATATCTATATAATTTATAACCCTCTTTTATCTTATACTATTTGCTTTAAACAGCCATAATCTTTTAAAGAAATTAAATATAATAAGTCTTACTTTTTAACTCCAGAATTTCTATTTGCATTTTCTTTAAAGTTTATCTTTACTTATATTCTTCCTCTAGTACTATATACATAATTTTGCTTTAAGTATTCATCTGTAGAAGTTGCTCTAAAATCCTTATCTGTTCATTACAACCTATGGTTATCAAAGAGTTATTATTTATTAAATGTTTACTTTCTTAAATATGAATCACATATTTCTGTATTCTCACAGTCCAGTGATTTATTACATATTGGATTTTATAAATGTTAGATCTTAGAAAATCTCGATTGTGTTAAATCCCTTCTAAGATTTGTTTTTATAGGCAGTTTACTCAGTTGTACTCAAATTTTAATTCCCAACTCCTTTCAGTGGTAGGCCACTGAAAACCTTCCACAATTCTTTGAGCTTCTAGCTGCTACATTTTGACCATGTCTTATGGAATCTCGCCTGTACATGTTTGGGGTAAATTAAATGTAATTTTTTAGATATCAATCCTTCTGTCATTCTTCTTCCCAGACCCAGACCCTAACTCACTGGCTCTTCTTTCAAATCCAACACTTTCCAACCTCAAGCCAATAAGCTTCATCTTTTTGCTACCCTAGCAGGACTGAGAACCGTAGTTCAACTTTTCAGATATATTTTCTTCTAATTTCTCCCAACCTTTGGTCACTTTTTAGAACTTTCAGAAAGTTGTGTCATATATTTTGTTGATATTTTCTTTTTTTTTTCTGCCTTAAGTTTGACAAAGCTACTTCTTTTTAGTACCAGAAGGCAGAAAAGTTAGCCCTTCTAATCCTAGAAGCCAGAAGTTGATCTTGTTTATTTTAGAATTAAAATGAAAAGTCAATCTTTTCCAACTTTTTTATGTGACTTGCTATGTATGTAACTGTATTATGAATTCCTTTATATAATGTCGTGTGTGTATGTGTGTGTGAGTGTGTGAGGGGGGGGGAAGGGGAGAGAGAGAAATGTTAAATTTATGCAAGATACAGAGTATATTAATATTTATTAAATACATAGTTGTCATAGTTCTGTCATTACTTCTTTATCTTTCCAAGAGGATAGTTAACTATTCCCTGTTTCACTCTGATATTTTTCCAATCTCAGGAATATAGATTCTGTTGTTGATTTTCTGTAGAAACAGAGTGGTCAAAACCAGACCATTTGAGTAGATTTTAGTTTCTAGTAAAAATGGGGATTTTCATATGATCCGCTGGTTTTAGATCAGTTTGCATCTTTTATTCTGGGCTATAAAGTTTGCATTAATGTAGATATATGTAAGTTTTTAGTTAGATTCCAGACTTTCAGCACTTCCAAAGGGAGAGGAAAGGAAATTAAGTTTGTTTGTTTGTTTGTTTGTTTGTTTTTAATAGCAGCTATATGAAAAGAACTGAAGCATAGAGAATACAGAAAAAAATCTGCCTGTTTTAATTTTTGGTAATAGTCTCACCATTTTCTTATTTTCTTATACTTCAAAAATTGTCAATTAATATAAGATTTCATTAGGGCCAAAATAAAAAATCAATATGTGTGAATATTTCTAAATAATAATGCATATTATAAAACTCTAGCTATCCTGGATTTGAGTTTTTTCTGTATAAATTTGCAATGTTAGTCAGAAAGTTATATGAAAAGGTCAGTTAGGTTTCCCATAAACGTTTCATCAGTTATCATGTATGTACTATTCACTATACTATTTATAATATATATTCACAAATATACTACATACTATTCACAAATATAAATGTATTTCAGTGAAGCCATTCTGTTATCAGTGAACACATAGAAATTGAAGATATTATGGAAATAAATAAGAAAATGTATGAATTTTAATTCAGAAATAAGATGAATTTATTACATATGTTCAAGTATATTTGTTCTATATAACTTTTTACTACTAAGTATACTCATTTCCAGATTGAGTATTTCAGCATGTTTTTATGTGTGCCAATGGAATAATAAGTGGTGATAAAATGATCTACAGTGAAGGAATTTTAGAATGTAATTAAGTAAAGTTGTTGTTCTGTAATTTCACGATTAGTTGAGGAGAAAGTTCTGTAATTGCTGTGTTCAGAAGATAAAGAGACACTTTATCAGGCAGGTAGAAAATGTTGTTTACCACAAAACAGTTATCTTAGAAGAAAATTAAATATGATAAAAATTCAATTTGCCTTGATGAAACTTATCAGAAACTCAGTGATAACTGCTTATAGTAGCAGTAGAGATATGAACAAAGTTTAAGAATTTGGCATAAACAATATACTGCAAAAGCAGGGGATTGGGGTATAGTTTTATAAAATGCACTTTTAAGAAACAATGAGTTATAATAAAGAATCACCAGCCCTCCTAATACTGACAGTGAAATGCTGCAAGTACTATAAACAAAGTTTAAACATTGAGGAATGAACTATACAGACTACTTTTCATTTACTGAAACTGGTACATTTTTCAGAGAGAAAAAAATGGCCTTAGAGGATGCACTACTTCCACTTCTAGGTTGTTTCAAGCAGTGTCTTCTACTCTTCAATCATCTATTTTAGCTGTTCTCCATTACAAAAAAGAATTTGTGTTTCAAGATGTGGGTAATATTTTATAATGAAAATTGTATTTTATTAACAACCTACTTTGATTAGAGGAATTTTAGTCATTTTATCTAGTTCAAGGCAATGAAGTATAAATCTTCCATTTGTACAAATTCAAGATTCTAAGATCATCTCCGACATTGAAGTTTTATATCTAGTTTCAGTCTTTGCCTTCAATTAGGTTATAGATGAACTGTTACTGAAATCCAGCATGATATGTTTAAAGGTGACTTGACTTATATAGACACTAGTTAAATGATCATATATCAAGTTAGATCACTAGGTCATAAATCCCAAAATATGTTGTCAATGCAAGCCTGGGTGGAAAAATTTAGCCAAAAATGTAACCACACTGTGGTGACTTATAAAGACATTCTTGGGTGTCAAACAAATCCCAGTTCTAATACTGACAAAGTATGGAATCTCAGAAAATAGACTTTATTTTTAAAGTCTCAATTATCACATTTGTAAAATGGCCATTACAGTAGTATTCATATGTTAAGGTTATTGTGAGGATTAAATATGTCAATTCTAAAAATTGATTAGCACATCTAGTCTCTGGTAATTTGTTGCTTTCTGATAAATTGTAGTTAATAGTAACTCTTTTGACTGAGTACCCAATAACAACTATTTAACAAATATTATGATTTGTTCAGGTTTTATGTATTGGTGACTTGGAACCAAATTAGAATTTAAATAGGTCTCTTTTGAATCATGTCAATATTTTCTACTCAGTAATTGCCTAAAGAGTCTGATTACAGAATGTCCCATCCCACAGATAAAACAGCCCACAGCAAGGAGGGTATTTGGTATAAAACATAAGATACTTATATTTTCAGCCCAGTATGTCAACATTTTTACCGTCTTACCATCTGGAAGTCGGCTATTTTATTTTTTTATTAGACTCTTCTAATTTTAATTATATGAGAAATTTTCTACTTTATAGTTCCTGCTTTCTTTACTTCACTGTACCTGGAAATTTATATGGCCCATTTCTTGCCAGAGAGAACAATAATTTGTTGGAAGACTGTATCAAATTAATAAGGAAGTGAATCCCTCTTCCTTAAATTGGCCAACGTAAAAGAAAGATTAATATTGTCTGTTTTATTTGTTTTTTAGTAGCATGTCTGGACTAAATTAATGAAATATTTCTCATCATGTGTGTTATCCGATATGTGTGCTCCATTCGTCATTTTTTAAAAGATTTTACTTATTTGAAAGAGAGACAGAATGAGTGGAGGAGAGGCAGGGGAGGGTTAAGGGAGGGGCAAGAGGAGAGGGAGAGAGAACCATACTCCCTGCCTAGTGGGGAGCCCAATATGGGGCTTGATTCCAGGACCCAAGATCACAACCTGACCCAAAGTCAGACTCTGAACTGTTGGTGCCACCCAGGAGTCCCCAGTTCTTACTTTAAACCTGGCATTCTAGGAGTAGCCTGTGTGTCTGCATTTCAGGGACAGGACTAAAGGGAGGCAAGGTAGGCAGCTAGAGAGGAAAATCGGAGAAAGTACCCCCTTTCAGTATTTTGCAGTACAGGAATGGTTGATGGGTTTCTGCGTAGTTTGGGAAGCACACTCCAAGTTAGGCCCCTTTCAATCTGTCCCCTTTTTCTTTCTGCTAAAACCTTTCATGTGTCCTTTGCATGTATATACAACCTCTGGCTGCTGGTCCGTAGTGTGTACATACTTTGAACTATAGCCACTGTCTGATGTAAATGTGTACAACCTCTGGCATACTTTGTATATCAAGAATGTCTGTGACGGGAGTTGGGGTAAATTGGAAGGGAAAGTGAATCATGAGAGACTATGGACTCTGAAAAACAATCTGAGGGGTTTGAAGTGGCGGGGGGTGGGAGGTTGGGGTACCAGGTGGTGGATATTATAGAGGGCATGGATTGCATGGAGCACTGGGTGTGGTGAAAAAATAATGAATACTGTTTTTCTGAAAATAAATAAATTGAAAAAATTTTTAAAAAAAGAATGTTTATGACGGTTTTCTTCCTATGAGCTAGACTCAATCCTGCCTAACATGCCGATTTCACATGTTTTTTGTAGGAATCAAATGATATATTTACAATAGCTAGCATTTACTGACGGCTATTTATTTTAAGATCTTATTTATTTATTTGAGAGAGAAAGAGAGGGAGAAAGAGTGTGAGAAGGGAGGGAGAAAAAATCTGAAGCAGACTCCTTGCCAAGTACAGAGCTCCAGGTAGGGCTTAACGGACCCCAAGATCATGATCTGAGCAGAAACCCAGAGTCGGCCACTCAACCAGCTGAGCCACCCAGGCACCCCAACTGATGGCCTTTTTAGTATCAAAAACTAGCATTCTGAACATTTTAAATATTACCTTATTTAATGTTACCTTATTTAATCCTCAAAAATCCTGATTGTTTATGCATAATAAATTTAGAAATTAGAAAACTGAAGGAATGGAGAGGTTGAGTTGTCTAAGAACATGAAGATAGCAGAAAAGGATCCAGCCCCAGAGCCTAAACTTTTAATTAACCCCCACATTCTGTTACCCACATTGTTAACAATAAAGTATTGTCTCCCTCTCCCATATTCTAACCCATCCTCCGCAGAGATATTTACAGGAGTCTTCTGGCACTGATTTATCTAATGATTCTTTGTTATCTTTTATCAAGTCTGTGTCTCCAAGTGGGTAACCTGTAGATACAAATAGAATCAGAATTTACAGAGCAGAGACTAACAAGCCAAAGAGATTTTGATTAGGAAACAGAAGAGCTATGGCATAGAAATCATACACAGAAGAGCTCGTGGCCTATCTAGCTGTCATTTTGATAAAGTGATTTTGTTCTCCCTTTGGAACAGAAGGGGGCTGGTCAGAGTTTATCCAGGCATCTCCAGTCTAACTCCTTGAAACTTCTGATAAGCAAAGCCTTTGGTGTGCCAAGAAGCAAAGCATAGTTTTCTTTCCATGCAACTGAGTATTTGGGATTAAGAACATGTAACACAGTGTTTTATTTTCTTCTTGTTGTGTGTACAGAAAGGATATCTGTGGGAGGGATGAAAATAACAGCTATAATGTAAAGTCTGAATGAGGACATGAAAACACTTCTCATTAAATGTAGACAAAACACATCAGTCTTCCCCCTTTATCAATTTAGATCATGGCTCATTCCCACTGGTGGCCACATGAAACCCATCCTTCATTTGACATGCACAAATATATTCTGGATCCCTTGCAATAACAAGCGTATACCCTACATTAGTCTGTCTCCATTATGTCAACATTAAATAAGCATCATGTTCAGCATAAAGAACAATGACTGCTCTATTTCAAACGCCACAAATCCTGTTTCTGAAGGATACACCAGTACTAAATGCAACAGTATTAAAATGTGACCAGGTTGAAAGCCCTTTTTATTTTTTGCAAAAAGTACTTGGGCTTGATAGTAGCCCAAGAGGGTGCTGTACTAAGTAAGGCAATCTGGGTTCAACCTCAGATTTGCCACTTATTAGCTCTGCATTACTGGCTTAATCCTATCATTTCCCTGAGTTTTAGTTTCTTTCCTGTCTATAATAGCATTTCCCTAACCTACCTCATAAAATGAAAAAAATAAAATAAAATGATGTTATATTCATAAATTCTAATTGCAAATGCAGAACCATTATGTAATTACTGGATCATCTTATTTTGTTAATGAAACTGTTCATAGGCAAAGTTGATACATATTTTACAATGGCTACTATTAATTATGCTTGCTATCAGTGGACACTGTGTTAACCTCATTCTTCAGTAATATTATTCTCATGCTGAGATCCTCCCAATGGTATCAAGTGTGATTTTTAGAGAAAGCCAACTAAAAGGAAATTTTTAGTTATTATATCATACATAAAATATCTTATCATACATAAAGGTGGATTTTTTTTACTGGTGATCCACAATTAAAACCTTTTGTACTAGAAAATATCATTGTGGGCAAGAGATATATGAGGTCACGAAGAGAAAACTCCATGCATGAATTGGAAAAATAAGTCAGCTGCCTGTGAATGGTTACATGTTATAAGAGAAAAAAGATAAATTTAGAGTTGTATAAAGGCAAACCCAAATCCCAATTCTGTGACTCATACCTGTTGAACAGAAGTAAAACAACCTAATTGAATCTGTTTCTTCATTAAGTGAAGAGGATAGAAATGCCTAACATCTATTGAGTATTCACTGTACACAAAGCACTATATTAAACATTTCAGAAAAATACAAGCAGGTATTTCTATTAATACCCCTATTTTATAGAAGAAGCTAAGGCTTTCAAAGTTTGGGTGAATTACCCCAAGTCATAAAGATGGTAGGTGCAAGAGCAGTATTTAAACTCAACTATTTGGTTCTAAAACCTATGCATTTACTAATTACATTAACATGCCTTCTTACCTCTTTGAGTACATATATATGCATTGTGCTATTGTTGTATAGTTTATACAATTACAAACATGTACTTATCATATTTACAGGCATACTCTATTTTATTGCATTTCATATACATTGTGGGTTTTTTATTGTTTTTGTTTTTGCTTTTAAAGTTTTTATTTAATTTTAGGTAGTATATGCATGTGCACTAGCAGGGAGAGATTCAGAAGTGAGGAAAAGAGGGAAAGAATCCCACGCAGACTCCATGCTTAGCGTGGACTGCTACACAGGGTTAGATCTCACAACCCCAAAATCAGAACCAAAACCAAAACCAAGAGCTGAACGCTCAATTGACTGAACCACCCAGGTACCCCAGATATTAGGTTTTGTTTTTTCTTTTTTTTTTTTTTTTTTAAGATTTATTTATTTGGCGGGGGGTAGAAGAAGGAACAGGGGAAGGCGTGGGAGAGAGGAACAAGCAGACTCCCTGCTGAGCAGGAGTCTGATGTGGGGCCCTATCCCAGGAGTCTAGGATCATAACCTAACCTGAAGGCAAATACTGAATTGACTGAACTACCCAGGGAACCCCCAAATTTTTTTTAACACATTGAAAGTTTTGTGGCAATCCTGCATTGATCAAGACTGTCAACACTATTTTTCCAAAAGTATTTGCTCACTTCCTGTCTGTGTCACATTTTAATAGTTCTTGCAATATTTCAAACTTTTTCACTGTATTTATTACGGTGAACTGTGGTGAGTGACTGTGATGCTGAAACCTCAGATGACAGCCATTTTTGGCAATAAAACATTTTTCATAAAGCATTTTAGTGAAGATGTGTACATTGGTTTTTTAAACATAATGCATTTGCACACTTAATTGATTCTAGTATAGTGTCAACATCACACACTACATATGCATACTTAGTGTCCCTTATAGGCAACAGCAAATGGCGATTTTGCTATTTAACTCTTCCAAAAAGTTATCAAAGATTTTATTTTTGGTATTGAACCATGACTTTTTAGCTTTGCTCATCTAATCTCTTTGAAAAACATTGAAAGCAAATTTCACTCATATGTGGAACATAAGGAATAGTGCAGAGGACCACAGGGGAAGGGAGGGAAAACTGAATGGAAAGAAAAGAGAGAGAGAGACAAACCACGAGAGACTCTGGACTCCAGGGAAACAAACTGAGGGTTACAAAAGGGAGGGGGTAATGGGGTAACCACCGATGGGTATTGAGAGGGCACGTGTGGTGATGAGCACTGTGTGTTATACACAACTAATGAACTGTTGAACACACACACACACAAATTAAAAAATTTTTTTAAATATATTAATAAAAAGAAAAAAGAATCCAGGCAATTAGAATGACAGGCTCTGGATTATATAGCTAGTAAGTATGAAAGCTGGGATTTAAAGTTGATTGATCCTCCAGCTCCAATGTACAGATCTTCTCACTATGCCACACTGGGGATTAAACTATGCTCCGTCATTTGTAAGTTTATTTTTGACAGATGTTTTTGTTAAAAACGTATTTGTTTTTTGCCTTTACATTTTTTTTAGAAATCGCTTTTCCATGTACCAGGCATAGGATTAACATAAACCAGGGCAGGAGGAAGACTATCTTAGTTATAAGCAAGCATTTTTCTATCAGTCCATGAACATTTTTAATTAGGGATATGGCAACATTTGATAGATGTTCCAGCTTTCAAGTGTCTATTACTGAAGACACTCTGTAATCATCATTTTCTCACCTTATTATTGCATAAAAGGACATGTGTGTAATACAAAAGAAGCTGCCAAAATCTGATTGCTAATGCAACATTAAAGTAAATTGGTGTGGTCCTGGGTAAAGGGAGAAAATCCAGAAATACTGTGTGTCACAATTTATTTCAAACTATTCAGCTCATCTGGGTATCAGTTCTGTTTTGATTTGTGAAGGTAAATTGACCCAGACAAGGAGCCAGAAACTCAAGCAAACATTTGCATTTCATCCTAATATAACCCTGGGTTTTTCTGCATTGGTAAATATGCCAGCAAAACACAAAAACAAAAAACCAAACCAAACCAAAAACACGACTTTTTGAAGCAGTTAGGAAATCAGACAGACCTAAGTTCAAATATGATACCCTTCCCTATTTGGCTGAAAAAGTGTGGGTGAGCTACTTAACCTTTCTGAGTCTCCTTTGTAAGACAGAAATTTTGAAGAGTGAGAATCCCATGAGTTAGAGTTTGTGAAGCTTAGCACACTGCCTGTTAGCTATCACTGTTCCTATTGTTATTGGTCTGGTGCAAATTTTCCCCAATTTCTCTCAGCTTGCTAAAAGCAGCAAGATATTCATGTGGTTATGACAAAGCAATCTTCCTGATAATGGTGGGGAATCTTAGTGAGGTAAGGGACTATAAAATTTAGCTCTTTTTTTTTTATTATTATTTAACATTTCTATTTTCATGCCTATACTTTCAAAGTTTATTATTTTCACCTCGATATGTGACAGATCTTTATAGTATATCTGGGGATGGAAGCTATAAAGAGAAGGGAAATGATTAAGAACTGTTCCGGTTTTCCTGATATTTGTAATTTACAACATGAAACAGACATGATGAGTACAACTCCAAACACGAGTGCCCTGTGGTTAAGCCCTACATGATATAGAATTAAATGAAGTCACGACATTCTGAGAAGGAAAAAGTAGGTCTGCTTGGAAGGTAACATTGGGAGCAGAAGGTGAGCTTTGAAAAGTTAGATAGGAATTGTCAGAAGAATATTAAAAATGGAAGGAAATCACCAAATAGAACTTAAGCAAATCTCTGAGGAAGGGATAGACTATAGGCAACAAATGAAGACTTAGATTATAACTGCTGGAGAACAGAGGGCAGTGGATATATTTCAGGTCCTTTTAGGTATGCCCTCATTTCTCTTCACTGTTACATAGTCCCCAACCGTCTGGCATGCACAACCCTAGGTAGGCATTGATGACCTTAAGTTCATGTTCTGCTGGAGAGGTAATACTCAACTCTGCATTTACCAAATTTTGATCACTGAGCAGTCTGTTCTAAAGATTCTGAAGAACTGGAAGACAGGCACTAAAATGCTCCTTGGAAACTTTGTCCTTGGTTTTGTGTTTTATAGCTTTCTAGTAATTTATCCATTTGCTAACTTCTAGCTTGTAGAATTTGTTGGTCTATAATTTTTCACAACCCTCCAGTGTATGGCATAAATGGTTATAATTACTATAACCTGATAATTTGACCAATTTCTCACTTATACAATAGTGCTTTTCATCTCTAAAAACATTTTAAAATTTTTTAAATCAATTTTTTATGGATGTTACTATAACCACTCCTGGATTTTCATAGTTGTAGTTTGCATGGTATCTTTCCATTAAACATATTTCTCTTTTTTAAAGGTGTGGCTTTAGACCACACACAGATCAGTTTATTTTTTTAAATTCAGTTTAATTAGCTCTGCCTTTTGAATAGTCTATTCGCATTTAATGCTATTTATATAGTTGAATTTTTTATTACCATTTTACTTTTTTTTAATGTTTCATGGCTTTTTTGTCCCTCCATTTCTCCTTTATTACTTCCTTTTGCATTAAGTATTTTCAAGTGTAACATTTTAATTCCTTTAATGATTTTTTTCACTATTTTAGTTCTGTTCAAGTGGTTCCTCAAGGGCTTATATACAACTAAATCTTATCAGCCTTTTTATTGTATGGTCTCATTATTAACATCACTCACCAGAATGGTGTATATATATTTTAACCAAGGCTGAACTTACACCCATACATCATAATCATTCTAAGTCTGTATTTATCTGAAGGTTCACTCTTAGTGTTACACATTTTAAAAGTTTGTACAAAAATATGGTGTGTGTATGTGTGTGTGTATATATATATCCATATATATATATCCATCATATATATATATCCATCATATATATATACATATATATAATCCATCATTGAATATCACAGAGGATAATTAAGAGGAGCTACTGCCCTTGAACGTACTCATGAGCTTTAATTTCCCTGTATTTGTTTCAAATAGAGTCATTTCTTATCATGAGAGCTTTGTAGTTCCTTTTCTTATTGACTGCCTCTTCCCTTAAGCAAACTTTCTGAGAAGCTATATTGGGCTCTGGAAGGAATTTCTCATCTTCTTGATTTGCATCTTCCTGCATGGAATCTCAGCCTTAGGATTGAGCTGGGCCAAGGGTGGTTGGCTTCCAATAATCTTAGGCTTCTGGGCCTGAGGTAGACATCCTACTCTACCTGTGAGTAAAAAAGCGTAGAGAGAGGGAGCTCATGCACTCTCAGTTGCATTGCCTCTGAATTTATCTTCTTCAGCCAGGTGTTGGTGGAGATGGGAAGTGCTGGAAGCCTTCACCTGACAGTGAGATATGGTAAGCCTTGATAGAAAGCTTAGGAGACATGAGGTCCCATCTTCTTAACAACATCTCATGTGGAGTGGAGCTTCCATCAAACAGAAACAGCTAGAAAATGGGTCATGGCTCAAGTACCAGACTCTCACTGTTCTTACTTTTACTATATTTTCTTAAATGGGTGTTTCTTCTTTCTGTATGCATTAGTACAATTTCCTAATCTTTAAATGATTGTTTGCTTGTTCTTTTGGAGAGTAGGTACACTGTCATCCCAAAAGTGCAATCTCCTTCTTTCCTTTTAAACTTGGGGCTGTATTTTTGTTTGATATATTTTTTTCTAATTTAGTATAGAATTTATACATATGTGGAGCTGGGGGCTGGGAGATCATATGTCAGACTTAAAAAGTTTTATACAACAGAGTTAATTCTCATAGGCATCCCATGCCACAATGTACATAGGTTCATTATCCTGAGACAGAATAACTGTCATCTGCCAAAAGTTAACCAAAGTAGTCAACACAGGAGTTAGACCTAGAGCTCAGCAATTTTGATTCTTGGTCAAGCCATTATTCCTTCAACCAAGGAATAATGTTTTTATACTAGTGTTAGGAAGGAACTATCAAGTATTTCTCTAAGGATTGTCAATAGTCTACATATTAAATATCCAGTCAATTCATAAATCACAAACTCAACAGAGAAGGTCAAGTCTCTTCCTGAAACACTGTGCAAACACTGCTCCCTCAGGCTTCCTCTGTTCTCTCAGGCTTCCTAGCCAGCAGGCTCTCCACCTACGCTTTCAACTTTTATGTAAGAGGAATTCATGGTCCCTTTAAAGCTTGATTTATGGATCCCTATCTCAAGCAAAATCTTAGTGGCAGAACATCTAAAATGTCCTAATATGAGAGCTCCTAATCTCATAATTTCCTAAAATTTGAAAGCTTTCCCCTCATCCAGAATACATTTTAACTTCAGTGTCCTTTTATAAAAGGGAAATTAAGAGCCCCCTTCCAAAGAAGGGGACAAACTAGAAATATACAAAATCCCTCTTATGGAGTTTTAAAAGCTGGCAAGACTTTCACCACCACTTTTCAGTGTATCTAAGGACACCTATATCTCTTGTGGCTTCTGTTGCTGTTTTTAAACACAGTCAGGCTCTCTTCAGAATCAGCTGCATAGGAAGAATTCCTTCATTGTCCAAACCTAAAGTTCTAAACCTTCGTAAAGACAAACGTACATATTTAACATATGTTTTAGCATATTTAGTATACTCAAAGTAATAACTTTAGATATTCTGTGTAAAATATTTGAAGTCCATTTAATATATCAAACAAGTCTTCACTATCATTGATGAAAACCTATCTCAAATTGGAATAGTGTTTGACAGACTGGTTCAGTTCTGAAATACCTATTGTCCCATAATGGACTAGTAACTATATACAGATAGTCAAGTTTTACATAATAAGGAGCATGCCTTTTCAAAAATTGTCTGCCAGAGAAATTTTTCTATCACAGAAGGATAGTGACAATATTCAACACAGAAGCAGAATATATCTTTTGATGGGCAACTACTTGTACACAGAAGTTGAAATGTCCAAGACTCAACATAAATTCTGATAACACTTTCATGAGGAAAAAACATACATTTAGTCCTTGAAATTGTTTTAGTCAACAAGGGCTTTAATTAACACAGATGTCTCTAAAAGAAGCAGTAACTCAAACTCCTCAGGAAATAAGTTCATAAGGATTCTTAAGGTATTTTATGAAGGTGCTGCCAAATAAGCAGCTAGAGTGGGCTGCTAACAAAGCAGGAAGGAGGTCTTACCTCAGTAAAGGCTTGAAGCATGGAAGACTGAATAAGAGAAGTGAGGGAGATTAAAGAATTAATAAAGATTACTAACATCCAATGGATAACTGGTAAGAGAGCAATGACACAAAAAGTTCTCTGGGGAAAGCAATAAATGTTGAAGGGAAGATAATGAGTTTGCTAGCAGAACTCTGAAAATTCAGGAAAAATTTCAGAAAAATTCAGAAAAACCTCATACCTATACACTTGTCCATAGTGCTCATTTTATACACCCTCAGTTTTCATGTAAAGTAATTCATATCAGTTAGATTTCACTCATGCATGTGCTCAGATATATTTGTGTGTGTGTGTGTGAGTATATGTTTGTATGTATGTGTGTGTAAACCCGAATTTTCCTAGGACAGTATAGCGTTTCTCTACATTCTGTGAATTGAATGAAGCTGAAATAAAATCCTATAGCTGTTGCTCCCTAATCTCCCTCATGGGGATAAATTATTTACACTGACTAATCTGCAGATGCCTCACTTAGTGTTAGATACCAGATGGAATTGCTTGTGAATAGTGCCTATCAAGCACATAGAGAAATGCATAACACAAAAGTATTCAATGCATCTTAGCTATATAGGTATACTGTGAAGAATATTGAATAGGTTATCAATATATTTATAACTACTGAACCAGTAGAAAAAAATCTTCATTGATAGAATAATCTATAAAAAAGGCAGAGTCTTCATGACTTGAGTTTTTATACATGTATTTTAGAACCATTTATTTAAATATTTTACAAAGGGGATGAGAGAATGATTCAACTTGATGACTTTCACAGCCCCTGCATGTGGGTATAGACCTAACACATTTCTCTACTTCATACCATGCTCCTTACATGGACATCTGTAGCCAGAGTACCCAGTGCTAATGCTGACACGAATCCCCAATTCTACAGTGAGACTTTGATACTAAAGACCAATTTAATTCAGAAGGTTTTATCTAGTGACTTTATTTTCTAAAATTTTAAGCTATAATTTAGTGAACCCTGAAAGTATTTGAAATGGTACCATTTCTTGTGCTCGCTTCGGCAGCACATATACTGAAATGGGATCATTTCTTTTACATAAACAATGATTATTTGGACATCTGGGTAAATCTCTGTATTTTATATATCCAAACCAGTGTAATTATGAATGCACTAAATAACCATGTAATTCTGGTAAGGTTCTAGTCAAACTATTGGCTAGTTAGTACTGTCTATTTATAATCAAGGGGCTCAAATGATATTGATGGTCATCCTCAAAAATTCATGTGTGGTAGGTTTAGATTTCATGGTTACACTGGAGGTTAGAGACAGACCTAACCTTTGGAAAAGTACATTTGGAATCACCCTGGGTTTATTTTGGTATTGAAGTTTTTCAGCTTTCTGAGGGCTTTACTTATTTTATTTATGACCTGAGCCAAAGGTAGACACTTTGCCAACTGAGCCACCCAGGTGCCCTGAAGTTTTTCAGCCCAGGGAAACCCTGGGCCCACAAACTACATTACCCCCACTTTTTTTTTTTTTTTTTTTTAGCAAAAGGAGATAGCATAACTGACATTATTTAGTCTCTTTGCATGGTATAAGTAATAGGTAATCTCACAGATTGTTTCTATCTCAATATGATCTTAAAATAATTTATTTATTTTTAATTATTTTTTTTTAAAGATTTTCTTTATTTATTTGACAGACAGAGGTCACAAGTAGGCAGAGAGGCAGGCAGAGAGAGAGGAAGGGAAGCAGACTCCCTGCTGATCAGAGAGTCAGATGTGGGGCTCGATCCCAGGACCCTGGGATCATGACCTGGGCCGAAGGCAGAGGCTTTAACCCACTGAGCCACCCAGGTGCCCCGGATCTTAAAATAATTTAGTGCACTTTATTTTATCATCAATTACCTTAATACAACAGATAATTGAAACATCAGTTAGGCTTACCTACAAGAGCTCATTCATTCTGAGCCTCCTGTAATCATGACCAAGGCAACATATAGAACTTTAAATTTATAAAGTTTTTTCCCTTTTTACTCAAAATAATCTCATACCACTGTAACTATAAAATAAACATGGTAGGGCGTCTGAGTGGCTCAGTCATTTAAGTGGTTGTTTTCAGCTCAGGTCATGATCTTAGGATCCTGGGATCAAGCCCTGCATTTGTCTCCTTGCTCAGCAAGGAGTCTACTTCTCCTTCACCCTCTGCCCCTAGCCTCCACTTATGTTCTTGCTCTCACATGTGCATACTCACGTGCTCTCTGTCTCAAATAAAATCTCAAAAAAAAAAAAAAAACCCAAAAACATGGTGAACTGGAAATTAACTTTTTTAAATTCAATTAACATTAAAGGGTATCTATTAAAATTCTCTTAAAAGTGAACATTAGTGTAAACTGAAACTTAATCTGGAGTTTTGGATGATGATTAATCTTGGGTTTTCCTCTTCCTCTCAACTGTATGTTATTATAGCTTAATCAGACATTTCTCAGTATCATGGAACTAGATGTAAATTTGTCTTCAATAATGTAAAGTAATTATATTACTTCATTTTCACATTAAGTGCAATTCTTGCAGTGGAGAATGTTTCAAGCTCTGGTAATAACATCTGATGTACTCCCACTAGAGGAATAAAGAGGTTGCTGTCTTCAGAGATCCTTCTCCCTCCTTGTTTTTTGCTACCATTTTTGATAGAATTCAATTGTATACAGAAATGGAGAATAGAAAAATAAAACATTCTTTAAATTCTATTTAAAAGAATTCTTAAACATATCATTTATCTCAAATGCATATATCTAAAGTTACCAGATTGTCTAAATAAAGTACTATAATGGGGATAGTGAACTGGAGGGTGCTATCATATTTAAAATGATTAATCAGGTCTCAGGCTCAAACTCACTATTGTCAGACACACTGGAGTCCTATGTTGAAGTAGCTATAGATTGCTCAGGAGAAGTCAGATATCTGGAATTTCGTGTGTATGAATTCTTCCAATTCACAAAGAACTGGCTCAAATACTTAAAATACTACTTCCCTTTCTTCCTTCCTCCAGACCCTATGCCACCCTTAATCTATAAGCGTATCTGGCTCAGAAATCACCAGTTTGTAACCTCTACATATCATTATTATTTTCCATACCAAATTTTATTATATGCTTATCAGTATCTCAGTAATTTAATTTAATCAATGTTTCTTTTTAAAATAATGCATAGTGTATTCTAAGTTTTATATGGACTTATTAATATTAGAACAATGTTAAATTTCCATATAGAGATGGGTCTGTTTAGTGAAGACCCATGGTCTTACGAGTCAGAGAGTTCCAGTTTTAATACCCCATCCTCCCTCCTATTAGCTGTAGGACTTTAAGTTTGATGGACTTATATTAAGTCTCAGATTCCTCAAATGCGAAATCAAGATAATACTACTTAAGTTGCAGGATAATTGTGAGGGAGAGAATTGATACACATGTAAAATACTTTCACCCTATTTGACTTACAGTGGAGATTCAAAGGTGCATCTATTCAAAGATACATTATGTGATTATTAATATCCTTTTTTAATGAAAGCTTCAAAATATCTTATTTTATTTTACTTGTAAAAAGAACCACCAAATAATCTTATATATTCTAAGTCCACAGTCGCAGATAATAGGTTGGAGTACCCCACACACACATTCCCCATTGATCCATCCATGCATTTCTCCATCTGTGCAGCCATGACATATTCAAAATATGTATCAAGGTTGAGCTCTATGTCAAATACTCTCCTAGATAAATCTTACTTATATTCACAAATAAATTCCAGTCATTATTTGCCGGAGTCATCTTTAAAGAACTTGGTAATTGGTATAGAATGATGGCAGAAGTAGGAAAGGAGTGAGTAAGAAGGGGAAATTTAGATTTGAGGGAAAGACATCCTAACCTAGGACAATGAAGGATTTTACAGCAAAAAGAAGAGTCAGAGTAAGAATGTTCTTGACTTTTAAGGGTCCAGAAGAGAGGAAGTCTCCAGAAGCCTCCAGAGTTTAATTCATTAAAGGAATTGAAGGATGATAGAATCATATTATATGACAAACTTGTATCATCTCAATAAACTTTCCCACTAAACCTGAAGCTGCTTCACAATCTCAATCAACAGTCTACTCTCAGTAGAATTACATTGATATACAAGATGGAATCTACATATATTTTTCTTTTCTAAGGTTTACCTCTTCTCTATTTTTCTAATTCATTTTCTAAAATCTTGTTATGATAGACAAAACTATATTAGCCCAGAACTAATATAATGACACCAGTATAAAATAGACAATAATGTTAAATTTTCGGCAAATGTGTGATTTAATGAAATGAGCCAAGTGAAATTGGGACTGAAGAGAACAAAACAAAAACATCAATGAAATTGAGAAATACTCTTTGGAATGCCCAAGGATGAGGTGTTCTCAGATGGAAACCACCATCAGTAAGACTTATATTTACTGTAATAAAAAAAAGATACACAAACTCTGTTCCATGTCAGAAATAAATCATCCTCCTTCCTATGTCTTAATTCTACTTAGTATTTTCTTAGAAAATTAAATCACCACTTTTAATACCTTTAAGATCATGATTTCAAATCAGAGAGAGCAATAATGCAGTTTGATCCAATCAGCACATACATACCAAACATAACACTAGCATTTTATCTTTTCATTTATAAGCTCTGCACCAATAAGACAAACTGCTTATACTTGGGAATGCAAATATAAATAAGATACAATCCCTATCCTAAAGAATCAATAGGTGGGATCAACAGGAATATTTGCAATACAGAGTTTGAGAATTTGGTAATAAAAAACATGGACTAAATATGGTAGGCGAAAGGAAGAAAGGAATTAACTCTTAAGAAGTAAACAGAGGCATCTGAGACAGAAATGCCTTCTTAAAGGAAAAAAACCGTATGAATTTACAAGGTGGCTGTGCAAGTACATTACAGAAGTCTTCAGCTTTTAACTTAGAAATGAAGGATAAAGCAAGGCTTTATATGTTAAATAATGAAATCTATTTTAACAACTACTAGGTAGTATTAGAGTTCAGGGAAGACCACTGAAAGTGTGAGCTATTATTACTTAAAAAGTCTTCTAGGAAGAAAATTTGATCTGTGTCCTAGAAGGTATTCTAGGATCCAAAATGCAGAAAAAGGCCAAAGTCCTATACCTTGTACAAAATGAAAAATGACTCAGTTACAGAACAGAGACCACCTGAGCCCACATGATCCTTCTGTTTCTTCTTATAATTACAAATGAGCTATCCATATTCCTATGAAAAACTAACCCTTTCATTTAGGCATTAGATCCTATATTCTTTTGCCTACTAAAGTACATGGATCCAGAAGTTTCCTTATATCCTGTAATTAGTTTTTCTCCTTCTCATATATTTTTTTCTTTCAGTTTATGCATACTTTGTGATTTCTATCTTCATGTAAAACAAGCCTCATCTTGACCCTATTTACCTCATAACACCAATATTCCATTCTCATTTACAGTATAAGCCTTTGAAAGTTTCATATACTTTTTTTCCAATATTTCCATTTATTCTTTATTGATCCTCTCCCATCAGTCTATCGTCTCTAGTCCTTCGTTAGAAGTGTTGTTGTTGGGGTGCCTGGGTAGTGTGGTCAGTTAAGCACCAGCCAAACTCTTGGTTTCAGTTCTGGTCATGATCTCAGTAGACTGAAACCAAGCTGTTGGTCCACACTGCTTGGTACTCTGTCTCCCCACTCTGCCTCTGCCCCTCCCTACCCTGTGCACGCTCTAAAATAAATAAATCTTTAAAAACGAAAAAAAAAGGGCTATTGTTGAAGTGACCAATGACCTTTATATTCTCAAAAGAATATTTAAGGGACAGGCCTCATCACTATTGAACTTCTGTGCATTTCATCCATCCTTTTTGAATACTTTCTCCATTTGGCTTTCTGGATGGTACACATGCCTTGGTTTCCCTCTGCATTACTAGTCTCTTTCCATCTTTTTTGTTCATCTCACCTCATATCCCCAATAACTAAACAAAAGTCAGTCCAGAGTGCTTTTGTAACCTTTACAAGCTGATTACATTGGTGATTTCATCAGTCTTACTATTTTAAATGCTATCTATAAGCTATTGCCTCAAAATTTAGTTATATAACCTAACCTCCTCATGTGAACTTCATTTTAAAATATTCAGCGAGTTGATATCTCCAGTTAGATATCTATTAGATATTTCAAACTTATCACACCCCAAACTGAATTCTCATCCACCCCGTGCAATGCCCCCCGCCACCAAAATCTGTACCTCCCACAACACTACCCACCTCAGTAATTAAGAGCACCATCTTTCTAATTGCTAAGAACAAAACCTTTGGATTCATTCCTTTCAGTTAACCAGCAGATCGTACTTGCTCTATTTTCCAATATATTCAGGTAACTCTTCACTTCCATTTCCACTGTGATTAAATCAACAGTCTCTTGCCTGGATTCTTGCAACAGCCATATATTTTCCTATCTTCAGCTACCTTACAGTTGCATAACAATAAAACAGTCCATTATTTAGGGAACAGTCTGATGACCATTTAAAATGTACTCCAAGGGCATCTGCATGGCTCAGTTCAGTGTCTCCTTCAGCTAATGTCATGATCCTGGAGTTCCAGGATCAAGTTCCACGTTGGGGAAAAAAAAAAAATCCCTGCTCAGCAGGGGGTCTGCTTTCCCTTGGCCTCTGCTCTTTCCCTGCTCATTCTCTACCTCTCTCAAATAAATAAAATCTCTAGTAAATAAAATCTTGAATAAATACATACATAAATAAAATGTACCTCAAGACATTATTTATAGAACTTGAATGGCTTCTAATTTCATGGAGTGAAAATCAGTGAGATCATGACTTGAACTTATGGCAAGTGAATTTCACTGAGTGAATATCCAAGGTCTTACAGTACCCTAAGTAATCTAGCCTCTCCTTACCTCTGAATTTCTCTTCTCTCTTTCTCATTCTACAAGCATAACAGCCATAATAGTAATAACAACTTCGTTGTGTCTTAAATATACCCAAGGAGTATGTGCTTAATCGTTCTTCTGCTTCCCACATTGTTCTGAGGTGTTTAACATCCATGGATCAATTCTACTCTTCTGACTTTAGATCAAATATCACCTTTCTTTAAGCCTCTTCTTGCCTATCCCTTTTTAAATTCCCTATGTCCCCCTTTCTGAGGTTATATTGCTTTATAATAGGTATTTATGTACATATCTACCATCTGTCTTATTGCTTTCATGAAGGCAGGAATTTCTTTTTGTTGGTTTTGTTCATCTACTCAATCTCTGTTACCCAGAAAAGTGTCTGGCACTTGGTTGACAACGAATACTTGTTTAAAGATTCAATGAATAAATGAATGGACCAGTTTTAATAGGGTTAAATACTATAGAGCAACACAATTGTGATACAACAGTAATCTTACCAAAAAAAATTATAAACTACCAATGTCAGAGTGAAGAATGGGGATTTTAAGCCACTATAAAGCTTGTGGCATATGCAAAAGAGAACCAGGTCACTGCCCAGCTGAGCAAGGATAGGCTTATATCACTTGCCTTCTTTTCCCTTCACTGCTATCTCTCACAACACCAGCAATAAGCCAGATGGGTTTCTGTGGTGCCTGGATATGGTGTGTAAGAATAATGAATCACATGAGAAATTCATATCATTTTAGTTCTGTCATTCTTCCTTTTACAAATCTTGCTTTTTAACTAAGAGTGAGGGTTTCTGACTCCACTCTCAGGAAGTAACCATATTTATAGATAGTGTTGAGTAATACTTGGTTTTATTATTCCTGCATAATACATACTTCTATTCCAAGAAAATAATATGCTTTCCACTGTTACTACTGACATACAATTTTCCCGTACAATACTTTCATCTAATAAACCAGGAAACTGATTTGAGAAATAGAGTAATTAAAAAGTTTTTGGTATGTAACAATGGCAAAAATAATGAAGAGAATATAAGAAAAAGTGCATATTTTAAAAACTCCAATTGGATAAGACAGTGACTAAGTTTGAGAAAATGATGTTTTTATCCATACCAGATGGAAACATTAATACAATATCATTGTTTGGGCTTTATTATAAAACAGAAGAAAACAGGACAGAAGGACATAAAATAAAGTCTCTTTAACCTCTCCATCAATCCCTTGAGGCACAGCAAGTAGTCTATTAGAATTAGTTAATATGTATCTAATTAATGAGGCTTGATACTTGAACATCTGCATTTTGCTCTTCATTTATTTTCCTTCTCCAGGAAAAACCTTCAGAACAGTCAAATTGTATGTAGTAGGTCCAATTAGTAGAGAGGGAGCCTGAACATCTTCAGAGAAGTCGTGAAAAAGCAAGGTTGGTTTAAGCTTAAACCGATATTCTTCCCTTGTTTTCATTGCTCTTTTCATAGCACAAATAAAAGTGCAGTACCCGTAAATTAAAGATGAAAACAAAGACAAGAGCCAAGGTAGTTATGACAAAGACGGCACTAGATTTTGCAGGCCATATACTCAACAGCAGGCCTGTTCTCATTTGAGGTGGTTAGGAAGCTGGACCAACATTTCTAGGAATTGGAAACATTTCTAGAAGTCCTCTATGCCCAATTCCCCCTTAGAGATGGATAATTATTATTACCTACCATTTTTAAATATGGTTACACTTCCTCCAATCCTTTTCTAGTACGGTTTCTCCTTTCTGAAATTGCCACCTCCGTTTCTCCCTACTAATTTGTGCTTCAAAGCCCCTGTCCCGGTTCTTCATGAAGCCTTCTTAGGTTATTCTAGCCTCCATCATACTCTCTTACCAACTTCTTTTTAGTATCATTTTCCATCAAAAGATAAAAAATTTGGTTATTGACAGATGATTTTCTAGTTTTGGGTTACACAAAATTAGCGATTTGTTATATACCGTCTTGTCCTCAACCATCACTACCTATATCTAACAAGGGCCTTTTAATGACTATAGGTTATATTATGCACTTTTTAATTCCCACAGAACTTAGTGTGTATGTACATATATAATATAGATATCTTCCTATGTATAAATGTTATAATTTTATAAGCCATGTGGAACAGAAATGTGAATAACTTATATGTCCTAATTATATAAGAGAATATGCCTGTATGTGTTTTGAAATTCCTGTTCTTGCTGATGAAATGCTTACATTTAATAAATACCCAGCTGTGACAGCTAAAATTAACACCTCTTTCTGTAACATTAAGTAAAATGTTCTGCAAGACTGCACTGGAGTGGAATGCATCATTTGCCAATTTTAGAACCACTAGAAAAATAAGGCATTTTTTAGCTTCAATTCATGGTATTACCAGTGTACCAAACATCATAGGCTCAGTCCTAAGTATACATACATTATTATAACAGAAATTACCATTTATTGATAGATTCACTGGATTTCAGACAATTAAGATTTTTACATGTGTTATACCATTTAAACCTTCTGACAACTTTGTGAGTTAAGTAGGATTATTAACCCAATTTTACAAAAGAGCAAACCGAGGTGCATTTGTTAGTACTTGATTTACTCTCGCTGTTCTTAATTTCATCTTTATTCTTAGCTGGATTTCAGATCCATCTTGGTAACATTTATTGCTTATATCTCTGGCACATTTCTACTAATTATAGACCAGCCATTCCCATACATTCTGATCATCAGACTCTCTTACCCCAGTATAACACCTAGGTTGCCATTTTTCCATCTTTTAATAATTAACCCAACAGGCATTTACTAAATTGCTTCTTTAAGTAAATCACAGAACTAGTAATAGGAAAATCTACAGAACATATAAAAAAAAAAGCCTATCATCATAGAATCTATAATATATATTTGGATTTATAAAGCAATGTTAGTTTCCCTTCTGTAACAAATTTTCTATAACAAATTTTCACAAATGTAATATAATAAACAAACTCAAGGCACTACAACAGGTTAGAAATCCAGTATAGATCTCACTTGGCTAAAGCAAGGTGTAGGCAGGGCTGCCTTTCTCTCTGGAGGGTCCATGGGAGAATGTATGCCCTGGCCTATTCCAGCTTCTAGCGGCTCCCCACATTGCTGGATTCATGATTCCCCTCCTCTATTTTCAAAGCTAGCAACTTGACATCTGCACCTTTCTTCTATAATCACATCTCCCTATCACTCTCTTCTATATCCTTTCATGTAAGGACCTTTGTGATTATACTGGTGTCCCTGGATAATCAAGATAGTATCCCTATTTTTAAGTCAACCGATGAACAATTTTAATTCCATCTACAACCTTAATTCCACTTTGCCATGTAATGTAACATAAATATAGGTTCCAAAAATTCTAACAAAAGCATATGGGGTGGGGAAGGCATTTTCTGCTCACCAGAGAAAGGAAGAACACCAAAGAAAGAGGGATCCATGACAAGAAAAGCAAGGAGTAAGAAAAATGTCCAGGGAACACTATCATGTTACATTAAAACATTTTGCATTGATGTTGTAGATAATTTACAAGATTGCAAGAACTCATGAGTATTTTTTAAGTGGCCTTAATTCATTTTTCAAAGTTATCAAATATTAATAGGAAGCTATGACAGAGTGGGAAAGGGAAAGAATCAAGACAGAAGTCTCAAATACTTTTGAAGTTAACAGATTGACTTCAGCCTAAAATCTCAGCTCTGACCTTTCAACATGTTCTTAGCACAGCAAATCAACTCTTATGTGGTAGGTTATCTTCAACCAATACTCAAGGAATTTGGGGGTGAAGGGCACTGTCTAGTGAGATGCCAGCTTCAGCACTCTTGATACCCAGGCAGGAAAAAATTGATTCAGGCCCTGTTAACAGCATTTTGCCATAGTCAAGAAATGGAACATTAGATTCCAAGATGAAGGGTACAGAGTTGTATTTGTGAGATGGTCCATACTTTTGCAGAGTACTTTTAGTGAGAGCTTATACAATAACTTTTACATAGTATTAAGCATCTTTAAGAACCCATTTCCTACTGTTTGCCATGGAGAGAAATAATTCTTGGGTATGATTTTTTCCCCTCTTTAAAATAAAATCACCTAAATTCTCGAACTTGAAGACCTAAGTAAGCTTTATCTCTTCAAAGGAAACTTTCCAAACTCCATTTTTTAGCCATATTGCCTATATCCTACTGTTTAGCATTTGATGGTACATCAACATCTGTTATTCTGTAATTGTTTTGCAAGCTTAGGGCATCTTCCCAATTAATTCAATTACATGCTCTTCAAAGACCACTTTTTAAAAAGGCTTCATGTTTCTAGCCATAGTGATCAGTACATAATAAATGTAAGTGAATACAACTGAAGGGTTAAGGTCAAAAGTGTTTCCCCAGAGTCAGTTTGTATTTCAAATGCAATCATCATTTAAATGTGTTTGAACTTTTTATTGTTGTGACTATTGCAGGATTTTATGGTCATATATATCATGCTCATGTATGCTTGTTTCACATAATTATAATGAGTAAGGAAAAGACTAACACAACCATGTTTTGCACAATTACCATGTGCCAGAAACCACTAATTCCAAGTAATTTATACACATTAATAATCTCAGCCAAAGCCCTTGATTACAAATAATAGCCAAAATCAAAAAGAGGAATTTCAAAAAAGTCCTAAGCACAGGATCTTATCAATGATCAGAGAAGGGTAGCACAATATACCTCTCTAAATTAGGACTCTACAGTTCAGGACATGTTACCCAAAATATGTCACTTTGGTATATTGATTATTTTGAGAGTTAAGTAGTTAGGGGAAATACAACAACAACAGCAAATGCTGGAGGTCATTTTCTTTGAACTCCTTTTATCTGCCTGAAGACAGATCCTCCAAATCCTTTGCAGGCTTACATCCCTGCTCCCCTTTATTAAAATGGTATTTAATTCTGAATCTTAAGCCACTCAGGGAGCTACTCACTTCTCCCCTGGCATCTCCCATATATCCATAGAAGTATACACGTTAATAAGCTTTTGTTTTTCTTTTGTTGGCATGTTTTTTATTATAGGGGTTTCAGCTAAGAACTCAAAAGATTAGAGGGAAAATTGTTTTTACTCCATTACAATCAGCCTTCAACAACTGTTAGCTACCTTTTAATTTTTATATCTTTCACCAAAAAGCTTAAGTCCAATAATTTGGGTATTTGACAAGAATTAATCCCCTCAATAATTAAGATGGTGTTATCAGCAATATAACTTATTCTAACCTAGTATGGCTCATTGTCTTGCCCTTGCACTCTTTCCCATGAGCATTTGCCACATTTCCCAATGAGGGGAGAGAGCTTGCTTAGCTTTGTTCCTGTGGAATCAAAATTATTCCATAGTTACAACTTTGAAGTTGAAAGGCCCTGGGTGACTGAATTATAGAGACCAGACATTTCAGAGCATCCCCCACCGCAATCTGAGCTCTAAGAAAAGCTGAAAGCATTCATGAAATGGTCTTCCTGTGGAGAGAAATACAGAAAGAGCCATATTTTCTCTGTGTTTTAGAAAAAGGACAACAAGTTACAGGAGTCCAGAACACTGGAAGAGGATGTGACTCTTTGGTCTGAAATACAGAACAGTTGGCTACTAGAAGTACACCAGCACATCTCCAGCGAGCGCATGTCACAGAGACCCACGTTAGAACTCTAGGAGGGCAAGTGACGCGTGCAAAACCGGAGGCAAGAACAAGGAAGTTCGAGTACCTTTGGGAAAATGCTGCATATGATCACAAAACTTGAAAGAAAATAGGTATTACTTTAATTTTTAGAATTAAGTACAGTAATTGCCATTATGATTCATCAATCATCAAAACAATCTTGCTGAAAGAGCTTGGGGTGCTATTCTTCAAAGTGCTTCTCTATCTTTCAGGATTTAGCATTGCCCTACAGCCAAAATCACCACCGAAGTCCCTCCTGCTATTTCCATGTAAATGTAAAATATTAATGGTGCTTAAGAGCAGTATTGCCTTTGGATGGCAATCTATCATCTGTCCCTTTATTCGGGGAACTGAGATACTGCAATACTGAAATGAAAATCAGGGAAGAAGGGCAGATTCTCCACTCCTTTGGATCAATCCCCACTTCTCATGAAAGTAGAACTACTGGACATCAGTAAGACTGTCAGTTAAGTGTCTGCCTTTGGCTCGGGTCAAGATCCCAGGGTCCTGGGATGGAGCCTCATATCCAGGTCCCTGCTCAGCACGGAGTCCGCTTCTCCTTCTCTCTCTACCATCCCCCACCCCTGTGCTCCTACTCTCTCCCCCATGCTCTCTCTCTCAAATAAATCAAATTCTTAAAAAATAAATCAAGGCTGTTTGTTTTTTAAAAAGAAACAAAGAAACAAAGGAAGAAAATAGAGCTATCAAACTCTAGCAGCTCAGCTTTGTGAAGATACCCTGGGTACATTTCATGCCTTGATTACCTTACCTGGTTCCATTTTTGTTCTTCACAGATCTTCCTTTCCCAGCACTGATACCTGAGGGAAAAATTACAGAAGCTTATTTTGATCTATTTTGTACAAGTAATCATTTTAAATCATAGAAAAATCACCTCTGTAATAAAACACTCCATTTTATATATTAAAATATAACATTATTAGTTTTTAGGTGACCAGAAAGTTTCTACTTTTTAGATTTTGATATCCATGTTACTTAGCTCTTTTACACTAGTCACTAAATTTGTGAATGTGCCAATAATGAAAAAAATGTTCGGAAACCATTCTTTAAATCAAAAGACATAAGACATCTAACCAGTCCAACTTGAGCAAGAAATCTTACCTTTCTGTCACATACTGATTTAGTATTTTATCCAACTGGCTATACATAACTTAAGAAAAATAAAAATAGCATCATTGAAAATTTACAATGGCCTTGTATGGATAAGCCCTTACCCATCATTTCATTTAATCCTCATAGCAAACTCTGTGTATTAGGTAGTATTATTTCATAAATGAGAAAAATGAAATGTGGTTTAGGATTCTTGCCTCAGATCACACAAGTACATGGTGGTCAGGAATTTAAACCTAGGCAGTGAGACAACTAGTGACCATACTCTAAAGCTTCTTTTTCATTTTAAAGAGCATGGTCTGGGCACCTGGGTAGCACAGTGGGTTAAGCCACTGCCTTCAGCTCAGGTCATGATTTCAGGGTCCTGGGATTGAGTCCCACATCGGACTCTCTGCTCAGCAGGGAGCCTGCTTCCTCCTCTCTCTCTCTCTGCCTGCCTCTCTGCCTACTTGTGATCTCTCTCTCTGTCAAATAAATAAATAAATAAAATCTTTAAAAAAATAAAAATAAAGAGCATGGTCTCCTTCATTTCTCTTCTCGAGGGAGAAAAATGGAATTAGGAGTGGGAATTGAATATTTTAATGAACATTGGTATACTCTAAGCACTTGAGACACTGATCTTTTTATGCTGATGTCTTTGTAATTTTTCTCTGTACAGCACAAAAACAATGAAATGCCTCTGAAAGACTGGTGGTGTCTTAAGATGTTACAATATTAATTCATTTAATCTGTATAATAACCCAATGAGGTAGAGTTTGTTATGCCTGTTCTCCAGTTAAAGCACCTTCAGTGCTAAGCACTTAAGTAATTTTACCATGACCATGCAGCTGGTAAACAAGATATTCTTATATATCATTCACCATTGCTTCTGAATCTCATCAGTTCAATGAAGTATATGGTTCCTACACTCATTATTAACCCCTATGCCTTAACCAAGAAAAGCTAGAATATACCTGTTAGTAGCAGGACATTTCTATTTTCTACTTTTTGGGGCTCTAATCAAGTTATTTTTCACAAGGCTTACTGGATTAATTCTAAGTTCTACCATTATTGCTAATACATCCTTAGTTTCTTCTATAATAGTAGCCCTTATAGAGGTCTAAACAAAGGAAAGCCATTTAAGCAGTAGTAGGGAAAATGGCAAGGGCAAAACAAGTTATTCCCTCAGAAAAAAAAGATTGAGAAATGATTTCAACAAGTTGCAAAATGCAAAATGCGAATCCCTGAAACCACTATCTTAAATTCCACTTAGTGGAACAGTAATAGTTATCCTTTTGATATTCTGAAACTAGAGATTATAATTGCCTGAAGAACTTAATAACAAATTCCTTAAAACGTTGTATTTCTTTGATTTTCAAACTGGTAACCATTTTATTTTAAAAAATATAATTCAGAAATATTTATCTCTGGAAATTATCTTAATAGTTTCAAAAGGTGCAAAAAGCAAAATAAGCAAACCCATAGAGATCATCTAGAAGCAAAAGTGCTACAGAAATGTGGAATATAAAGTGAATAGAAATTCCTAATGCAGGGTGCCTGTTGTGGTTCAGTTGTTAAGGTTTTACCTTCAGCTCAAGTCATTATCCCAGGGTCCTGGAATCGAGCCCTGCAACTAGATCCCGGCTCAGTGGGAAGCCTGCTTCTCCCTCTCCCACTCCCCCTGCTCCAGTTCCCTCTCTCGCTGTCTCTCTCTCTCTCTCTCTATGTAAAATAAACAAATAAAATCTTGGAAAAAAAAAAAAGAAAGAAAGAAATTCCTAATGAAAAAGTTCTACAAACCTGGTTTAATTGGTTTGAGTCAATAGAGATCGTTAAACAAAGCTGTGGTCACTGACCAGATTGAGAAGATAAACTTCTACAAAGTATCTAAGAGTCTTTTTTTTTTTTTTTTACTTTGTACGGTTTTTTTTTCTTTACATTGACAACAGAGATGAATGAGTAGCTAGTCCTGAAACAGTCATCCTGTCAGTTTATCTCCAGAAGATTAAGTATAGTTCCACAAAATTAATCACTTTATAACAATCTAAAAATCCACACATTGCCTGAAATGTTTGATCAGCACATTTTCTTGATGAATTCAGAAAAGAACAAAATTAAGTACTTTACTGCAGATTGGTAGACTTTGGCTTATTTGAAATAGGCCTATAACTCGATATATATGCCATTCTAATCAACTTTATGCCCACATAATTTCCTAAAAGAAACAAATACCTCCTCAATTAAAAACTAGACTGAGACTGTAAGCTCTATGAGCAAGCACTCTTACATGGTCAAAACATTCATCACGTCCTATGCCTTCAAAATTATTTGACCCCTTTCATGTAACAACTCCTTGAAAAAGTCTGGACACTAAAAGTTACTCACCAGCTCGCCATTTCTTTCTCTCTAAGTGCAGAGCTCAGTACTTGAGTCCCAGATATCTGCAACACTTCGAACTCTAGCCCTTATAACCTATGAGACTTTATACTTGTCCCCAGGTTCCCTGAATTTGCAATCATATGTAATACTTATTGGAGGAGGTCATCAAGAGGACATGACCTCTACTTGACCTATGTCCTGGACCCAGGCAATATGACATTCCTCATCCCATGCCCTGTCCTTGGTATGTATGTTCCTCCCACCAATCCCACAGCTGGAACTATTTTCAAGAACCCAGCCTTGAGAGAGTAAGGTGTTGTGAAGACCATCTGGAATGACGATGTGACTCATTAAGGCCTCTACACAAACGGTTTAAGATTCTGGCCAGCAGATGCAGAGATTTACATGACTTGCCGCACCCAAGACAAGCCCGTACGTGATTTCCTTAGCTTACTAAATCTACCACCTACCAGTCTGGAGAGGTCTGTCTTTTTCTTCAGTCCCTCCTTGGCCTTTGTGTTCAGGGCCCAGGTGGCAAACCAACAACACTCATGGACTTGTCCAACTTTTTAGGATTCATCCCAACCAGGCCATTTCACTCAAATTTCACATTAATCAGAGAGAATGGGATCAGTAGCTGATTCTCGGGAAAACAGTCAGATACGGCTGTGGGCAACGTCTTACGGGTTCCTGCAAAAAAAAAAGGAACTTTTTAGAAAAAAAGAGAAAAGAGTGAGTTACTTGTTTACTTCTGGTGGGAAGTGAAAAGAAAACAGAAAAATTTCTTGTCCCGTATAAAGATCACAGGAACTCTCTGCGGCTTCAATCTTCACCGTGCACAGCAGATTGTTCTACTAATGATGCCTCTTACTCTAGTCCCACCTCTCTATCCAGCAAGCTACTATGCCTGAAATTGCTTTCCCATCTGTGATGGCCATTCTCCTGCAGAAATTCTATCATATTTGGAGGTTAGAAAAACCCACTTAAAATATGTAATCCTTATGTATGCACAATCTGCACACTGCACATCAAGCCTCTGCTTTCGTATACTAACGCCCTATCTGGTTTCCTTTTCTTCAGCCTTCGATTTCCAAGGCAGTCATTTTTTCCCCTGATTCTAAGACAAAGATCAAAATTCAAAAACTAAGTGTAAATAGCACATTCATTATGGTATGCGCATCAGTGTGGAAACAGTCTTAGGGGTTTCTTCCTTCAGAATTAGCTGCTGGCACAGGTCAGATAACATGAGCTGTGTTCTGCAGGAACTACCCAAATTTACTTTGTACAGACACCTTCACCCTAGATAGTTTCCCATTTAAACTGTTTTGCCAGAATCATGTACCTGTATGTATAGGCTCATACCTCACTCTCTCCAAGAGGAATGAAAATAATTCTTTGTGTTTAGCAAACCGCTAAGAGCGTACCGTGGCATGTTTCCAATGGAGTATCTTTCTGGAAAGCAATTCTTGTAGATTGTAAATAGTGGCATCAAGCAATCACCACTTAAAAAAAAAAAAAAAAGGTAAAAGTAATTGAGATTTCTTCTTAGAGTGACCAAGAGAATAACTTGCCTATTTTTGTGAAAATTAAAAACAAGTTACAAGCTCCCAGTCTGTCCTCTGTCCTTATAAAGAGTCAACAACGTTTTGTTGTCTCTCAGTACCCCACTCAGTGCATTTCAACCTGTTTTTTTTTTTTTTTTTGTCTTAGTTTATCAAAATAAATGTTGTACGTTCTTGGTATAGCTAAAAATAAATGATGGCTCATATTGTGCGTAGGTTCTTACCCATGACAGTCCAGACTGCGAACAGATTGCTAATATGTTAACAGCTCTATTATAAGACTCCAAAAGATGCAATTTTTTTATGCCATTTGTGAAGTCAAATTATCCATGTTAAAGAAATATTGCACAAGAACATTGGGATACATGCTGTGGACCCTTCCACATGCACGTGTCTACAGAAGGTGTAACTGATCTAGATGACTGAGCCTTTTAAGATAACATTCTTTAAGGTGTGTTGCTTACCCAGGTATGCCCATACTGGGAACTAGACCACTGACCTGAAATAGTAATGTCTCCCTTCTGGTCCACATCTACATTTAATCAAATGCAGAAGTTTCTGGAAATGATAGAGGTTTAAAAAGTTTAAGATAGTCTGGACTCAACCACTGGGATTAGATTTTTCAGTTCTTCCCTCCAAAGATACTGGTGAAAACCTTTAGCTAGATGTAATTCAGAATGTCTCTAATTCTTGTGGGATACAGATTTTTAAAATATGTATTATTTATATGTGTTAATATTCTTTTATACATCCTATGATGTTTGCCTTCCAGAGTCTTGGCACTGATATCCGCAAGAGGAGTCTGGCTTTAGCTGGGAACATGGACGGTGCCTAGGAGCATGAATATATAGATAGATAGATAGATAGATAGATCTGATACACGGAATGTACTCTAGAAATGCATCTCAGTGAAGGTTCTTGGGATGATCAGTCCTGACTTCCAAATCATCTATTCTGTTTCTCAAAGAAAACTTTGTTGTTAGGAAAATATTCTGTAGAAGATGGTTATGGTGCCTCAATCTTCAAGTCATATGGTCATTGAGGTTCAACCACTGATTTAGGTTGACTCAAGTAACACAAATTATACTGAGTATTGTCTTCCAGGCATTATGGCAAATACTTTTATGCATAAAATTCCTACAAGAAGAATATGAGTGTTATAATCTTACTTTGTATTCATCCCTCTTTTTGGAAAAAAAATAAAAATATGATTTATTTATTCATGAATGGCAATTGTAAGGAGCGTTTTTGGCTTTGGGCACCAGAGTCAGATGCTCAAACAATATTGTATGGATTCCCCCTTTCTCTTCAGTTGTTTTGTTTTCCAGTATGCTGACTTTATCTGGAAGTAAATTTTTCCTTTCCGGTAGATTTTTCCATAGATTTTTCCAGTGATTTCAACTAAGATCATAGCACTGCTGCATTACCCACTGATACTCTTTGAATATGCTTAAATCGTGTGCCTACTTCTGAACCCACACAGCATTTTCATCATCATCTGAGAAACAAGCACTGAATCTAAGGGAAGGCAGTTCCAAGAAAAAACTCAGGAAGGTGTTCTTGGAAGGAAGCTAAATGAATGTTGTACTGACTAAAACAGTAAGTATCCCCTGAGCACTCCTTTTATAGATAACTATGCAAAGTTTTGGTAATGTGTCAAGTAAGGAAAACCAGAAGTCTCACTCAGGCCTACTGAGCCCAGTCAGTCTTGACAAATATACCATACTGCCTATCAGTTCCAATTGGATTAACTTTAATACCAATCTTAGGGAGGATTATTTATTCTGATTCATTCTACTGAATGCAGATGACAATACTTCAACAAGTGAAAGGAGTTTGTTTTCTTCATAACTTTTATCTGTGAAAAGAACAGTTTTTTCTTAAAATTCAAGTTTATGGCAGGGAGGGCTGGGTAGGTGGCTCTGTAGAGTTTTCAACTCTTGATTTTAGCTTGGGTCATCATCTCAGGGTCATGAGATCAAGCAACAGGCTCCATGCTCAGTGGGGAATCTGCCTGAGATTCTCTTCTCCCTCTCCCTTTGCCCTTCCCCCCACCAAATCATAAATAAATTAATCTTTAAAAGTTCAACTTTGTGTATGACTATCAAGTACTTCAGAAGTATGTTCCACTAAGAAGACCCTGCCTGTCTTTAAGGGCATAGTATAAAGGGCATTAAACTCTCAGAAAAGATGAGCTATTACTTAAGTGTATTGTAATCTTTTGTTACGGCTTTGAGGTTTTTTTTTTTAAATTAAATATAAGTAATAGCTATAAAACTGATTTTTTATAAGCATAAATAAGACAAAGGTTGAAAAATGACAAAGCAAAGAGGTAAGCCAGACAAAGTAGAGGGTGATTCCTTAGAAAATTCCTTCCATTCCTTACTGTATTTTTTACCATGATCACTTTTTACAAAGATTTCTGAGATTGGAGAACAGGTCAAGATTCATAGATCTGGATATGTGTCTGCTCACATAGGACTGTAGCCTACAATCCAAGTCCTATATGTCTTGTGCTCTAAGTCAGCTAATGAGGCTCTCACTATGACTTCTAATAAAAAATTCTCATTATACCACAGCGGGTTTGGCAGACCTCACACTGCTTTATATAAAACATCTTCAAAAGTGAGGAAGAAAATATCCATTGCCTCACACAGGAGTCGTGTTGATTATGATATTATCATTTTCAAGATGGGAAAACAGAGAGAGGTTAAGTGACTATGGAAGGTCACGCATTTTCTCTGTCTGAAAGAGGGTGATGGTTTTGTGTGCAAAATTTGGAGAGTGGAAACAGCATTATCTAAGTATTCACAGATCAATAATCACTGCTGCCTCTGGCTGTAGCACACTATTAGAAATGCATATACCCTCATATATCATGTGTCATTCTTGTTTTGCTCCTGTGTGAGTAATTAATTAATCTTCACAATGGTGCATTAGTTACTAGATTTTTTCAGTTTTCCTTTTGTTTTACATAAAAATTTACCAATTTATTTAAAGATGGTTCTCATAACCTGCATTTAATATTAGTATTTTACTGTATCTGATAACTGAAACTCTATAATTTACATTGTTTTGTAACTGAACAAGTGAGAAAATATGAGAAGATGTACAGATATCTAGCCAATTCAACAAAAACCTGGTTCTTTTCAAATTACTTTTTGTATTTTCATGACTTTTCCCATGGCACAAATCAGAATGTAATCAACAGCAAGACCACTATGTGAATCAACAGAGAGGTTAATATAAAGAATGGACTTTTATGATTGGAATCCCTGCTGACACTAATTCTTTGATACAGACTTCCAAACCCAGGTACTTCAAAATCACATCAACCATTTTTCTTTTCTTAACTTTCACACTGACTAGTTTTGAACATCTGTTTTCTAATGTTTTATAGTATTCCAAAAATGCTAAGAAGCCGTTTCAGCTTTCTTAGTACCTGGAGAACAGCTTGAATCTTAGGGAAAAAAAAATCTTTATAGATGAGTTCATCAAAAACTCTTGTTACTATAATCTGTGTAATTTTATTTGTATAAAAGCAAAAGTAAACTACGATGTTGAAAGTAAGAGAAGTTTTTATCCTTGTTGAATAGTGTGAAGATAGTGATGTAGAAGCCTGAGCATAGCTTTTGGTGTGCTGGAAATAGACTTTTTTGATTGTGTCATAGGTTACAAAAGAATGTTCATGCTGTGATAACTCATTAAGTTGTACAGTTATTATTTGTACACTTGTATGTAAATATATTCAATTTGTATCAAGTGTATTAAAAATAAGATACATAGTATAAAAATTGGACTGTATGCAGTCTTGATTTTTTTATGGAAACTTGTATTAATATCTTCTAGTAACTATACTAATTCTTAACACTATCTTTGTTTAATATTTTCTCTTGCCCCTGAATAATTCAAAAACACCTTGTAATCTGTGCACAGGGAGTTGCAAGCCTCAAAAAGGGTGTATTCCAACCCTTTGAAACAAGGTAAGAAATATCACTTGCAGAAACTGAATAAAAATTCACATACAAGGGTTAGATGACTCCTCTATGGAAGCTATTCACAATGAAAAAGTCATTTGTAATTAAGTTTCTGACAAGACTTCAGTAGTTCTTAAACACAGATCATTATTTTATCATTTTAAAATATCTATAATGTAGAAATGCCAATATTTAGCAAATTATAATATTTCAGGTGGGATGAGTTATTATAGTCATTTCTTTATGACTAATAAAAGATGATAAGATCTTCAATAGAATTTTCCACTCATGAGGCACCTGGGTGGCTAGGTTGGTTAAGCAACCAACTCTTGATTTCAGTTCAGGTCAGGATCTTGGGGTGGTGAGCTCTAACCCCAAGCTTGGCTCCACACTCACTGGGGAGTCTGCTCAAGATTTTTTCTTTGTGCCCCTCCTGCCATGTGCATGTGCTCTCTCTCTCTCTCTCTCTCTTTCTCTCAAATACATAAATCTTAAAAAAAAAAGGGGGGGGATTTCCAGTCAATAAGTGAGTGTGTGATTTGATTCTAATAATTGTAGTATTCATCATTGAGATGGAAATAAATTTCCTATATTGTAAAGGAAAGCATCAAGCACTTGTAGTTTATGACATTATCTTTTTATGCTTCTGCTAAACCTCCTTTAGTCACCAAAAAAAAAAAAAATTTTGTTTTGTTACTTGATTCCTAAGTGGTCCTACCTATATGGAGTGAGTGCCTTGTTAATAATATCTTCCAAATGTCAACAGTCTGCCAAATATGAAATTAACCAGCTGCCATTTTGGATCATTAATTAGTGTTCTGTGAGCTAGTATTGATCTTTTTAGAGGAGGTTATGAATAAGAGTAGCTATTTTAAGCAGTTCCAAAGCCATCTGGGACATTGCAGGTGCTCAGTAAATGTTAGCTATTATACTAGAAACTAGAACTGACCACTACCCAAGAGAAACTTATTGTTGACCATTATCTCATTAGTGTGTTGTAGGAGAGTGCTTCTTGATGTCTTTAAAATATACTACATAAATCTGCCATGCAAAGCAAAAAGCTAATGGTTGTTATTAATAACCATAATAACAACAATTATTATTCCTTCCATATTGTCCAAATGTTTACTAAATGGGTTTCCTGTTGTGGGTATGGGTGACTGAGGAGAAATTAGGTTACAAATAATTCTTGCCCATGGAGTTTAGTTTAGAAACAGCATGTTCTTCAAACAAAAGCACAGTATGTTGTGAAACTGCACAATAAAGAATAAAGAATGTCACCTTCTCTGACGTTTAATCTGAGTATTCCAAGATTTCAAAGATGAGTATTACATTGACAGACTGACTGCTGAAGTGAGAAATAATTCTTCTCTACCCTCAAGTTCTTCCAGCTACTCTAAGAATTAAATTTACATGAGACAAAGGTGCCTGGGTGGCTTAGTCAGTTAAGTGTCTGCCTTCAGCTCAGGTCATGAATTTGGGGTCCTGGGATTAAGTCCCGCTTCAGGCTTCCTTGTTCAGCAGGGAGTCTGCTCCTCCCTCTCCCTCTTCCTCAACCTCTGCTCATCCCCACTGCTTGTGCTCAGCCTCCATCTCTCTCAGATAAGTAAATAAAATATTTTTATAAAGCTAATTTTATTAAAAGATAAAAATAAAAAATAAATTTACATGAGAGATTAACAGGAGAAAAATACCAAAGTTTCACTACATGTACAGAGAGAGCTAGTTATGAAATTGAGACCCCAAGGAATGACCAAGACAGGCAGTTTTTATACATTTTAGACAAAGAGAAAATAAACCTGTGAGGAATTGAAAAGGCAAAACTTCAGGAGCTTCAGTTAGCAAGAAATTCAAAACAGAATTTGGATCGAGTGGTAAATTACTAAAAAGTAACAAGCATTATTTATACAGGCTGCTGAGCCTTAATTCCCATCTTTGGTGAGAGGGATGTCTATGTCCTAGTACAAGGAAGGTAGCTTTCACCTGGGGGAATTATTTCCTGCTTTCAGGGAGACAGAAGACAGTCTGTTTCCTTCTTACACAGGCTGTCTCCTCAGTAACTTTTATTTAAAATAATCAATATGTCAAAATGGCCCATCTTGGGGCAATGTGACCTTAGTCGCTACCTAGTGGAAGAATAATCTTTTCCAGGCAAAGAGAGTACCATATGCAAAGTTTAGAAGGTAAGAAGTTTGAGATGTGGGCTGAGAGATCAAAGTCAACCAGAGGAGAAGAGTGAGGAGAGGAGAAGTCAACCAGAGGAGAGTGAGACGAATCTCAAGGAAATCCAGAAGAGTAGTTTATCCATAAATTTCCTAAATGCATGTGATATTTGGGAACACTTACACTAAAGATTTTTCATTGCTTATTTGGTATTCAAATGCAATTAGGCATGCAGCATTTTTTTATTTGATAAATCTGGCAACCCTAGTTATCAGGTACGTCAAGAGTAGAAAGTATTTCAGGAAGGAAATCACAACCATTACAAATACTGTTTGTGGAGCATTGGGTCAAGAGCTTTGCCTAAGTAATTTTATTTCCCTGACTTTATCAGTTCCTGTTCCCACAGCTATATCTACCGATGGCCTGACTTGAATTTCCTGGAAAGTCCCATTTTTAACAACCTCAACTGGGATGAAAGTACCCAAGTAATTTCAAGTCAGTCTTTTTTTTTTTTTTTTTTTGACACAGCCCTGAGATCTGAGAGGTTGAACGTAGGTTGCAGCCACTGTGAGAGCCCCAGAAAGTTTCAGTACCTTTCACTATCCCTTTCACAACCTGCCTATTTTGGCCTAGATTCTTTGTGTCAGCCTTAGTCACCTGACAGCAGAATTATTCTGTAAGAACCACAGCATCTTCCTGCGACCCAGGCCCTCAAGCTCCACCCAGTTAGATTTATGCAAGTGCTGGTTCTTCCTGGAGCAGCAGGTTCTTAATCCTCAGATTCTCTTAACTCCCAGAATCCTGGATCACAGTTTGCAATCACCATCTTAATCATAGTCATTATAATATTTAACATTAGCTGAGTTTTTATGAATGTCAGGCACTCTGCTAAGAATGCTCTATGAATGTTCTCATCACATTTCACAACAGTTCAACAATGTTAACTTCGTCAACTGTCTTTTATACACATGAGGAAACTGACACCCACAGTTCAGTCACTTTCTAGGTTGAGAGAATTCAGGCTCCCTAAGTTACTTGTCCAAATTCAAAGTGAAGTTTCTTGACCAAGACCGCAAAACTATGTAAGGTGTGGATTCAAGGCTCAATCTACACTTGCCTGTCAACTAAGCCCAGTCTCAACAAATATCCTTTTCTCACTCCCCAGCTCCCCACATCTTCTCCACCATCAATGGACACAGTTCTTTACCATTTTCAATGTCTGACTTTGGCCTGGCGACTTGCCCAATTATCCAAATGTTTCCATAAGAAACATAAACATGGATCTTCTTGACAGGGTGGTATTTGTGACAAAGTTCTCCTCTCATCTCCCCATTTTAGCATGCTCTGTGCTCTCTCTCAAACTTGGCAACTCTATTGCATCTCCCAAAAATCCACATAAAATTTGGGTACAGGGTCCTCAATATACCTCAAATGACGTGTAAAATTATGGGAAATGAGATGAAATAAGTATCTGGATTAGAAACTGCAAATATATAGAAACATTGGGTTGGTTTCATTTAAATCCTGAATGTAATACAACAGTTCTTTCTAGCTGCATAAATATGTCTATAAACTACCAGTAAAAGGTCTACCTCAGTAAACCTCCTCATTTTGATTACATTAGTACCTCAGTTTCTGTTCCAGTTAATCAGATCAATGAAGTACAAAAAAAAAAAAATTGCTGATGAAACTATTTGAAATGACAGATCAAATACCCTGCAAGACTTAGAGGAGATTAAGTAGGCTCTAGGCAATCATTTGAAGGAGCTAAATCTCCAATGGCTTCAGAAAGATGCAAACATTGCTTGACACTCTAGAATATCAGTTGAAGGACATGACATCTGTAGAATAACCAAAAAAATAATGTTAAAAATAAAATATCTACTGCAGGACAGCATTGGAATTGAGATCAAATTTTTTTCCCTGGCAAGGAGTTAAAAAAAAAAAGTTTACTATCCATGATTTTGTGATAGAAATGACTCTTTAATATAGGATATGCACTTATTCTGAAGGTAACGCAGATCAAGACTGGAATTAAAAAAGAAACACTTAAGAAACTGATAAGTGGGAATATTTTCTTGTTATAACTTAAAATATCAAATATAATGAAGAACTCTCAACTTATTCCTTAAGAGTAAAGCTACCTGGGTTATGCTGTTGAAATTAATCTGCAAAACCCCAGAAATGTGTGGAGTTTTAGATTCAGGCCAAGAAAATCTTCCCCCATTGAACTTTGTATCTTTCAAGATACTTTCATTGTAACAACAGGAACTCAATTCAAGCTTACTTTATGTAAAAGAAGAATTTAATAGCTTATGTAACTGAAAGGCTTCTAGTCTGGGATATGATTGTGCCCAGAGACTCACACGATGATGTCTCCATGTGACATCATTTTCTCCTCATCTGTAAACTCTCTATTCTTCCCTAGGGATTTACTCTCTGTTAGGTCTCCCCATGCCATCTTACAATCTTCCAACTCCAATTCCATTTGAGAGATACCCTCTTCCCACGAGTCTGGGCAAAGGTCCTGGGAATTAAGGTCATTATTCCTGACTGGGTAATAAATTAATCTCTAAACCAGCCTCTTGAGCAAAGAAAGTTTAATTTTCAGGTTATCAGGCAGGGGTATATTCAGTTCTCACTTAAACCAGCTGGGCTAAAGGGAAGGTTGGATCCCATGGAAATTGGGACATGACATTATTGCTGGACAAAGCAGGAATGGGCATTGGAGAAGCCAAAGCCCCAAGTGTTCCTTTTTCCTTTCCTTTTTTTTCTTCCTCGGAACAAAACAAAACCCGATAAGCCATTGTTTCTTTTTCTTCTGTATTTACACTTCCCTAAACCCACACAGGGAAGAGTCTTTCCTTGAATGGATTATAATGTTTGCACAGGCCAGTTCTCACTGCCCTTTTCTTATTCACTTGGACTGGTCTCCCTCATTCTTGTTGCATGACCAATTCCATTAATTCTCTGTTTAAATGTCAGTTCCTCCAAGAAACCTTGGAGTAAAGATCCAGAGACTTTGATTTGCTCATTGCCCTGTTAACTTATAAATCAAATGAAAACCTGTGCCCCTACTGCACATGACAAAGCATTTGCATCACTGGAAACCAGAAGCCCAATCTCATGAACGTGCTATATACTACAGCACAACCACTACTGAATGAGAGCAGAAATGTCCTGAAAATGGAGATGGGCAGAGAGGAATACAATCTGACAAGAATGAGTTATTATGGCTGGGGGGCAATAAATAGAAAAGTTTCTTGGAGAGTGAAAAAGTTAGAAAGGCATTAACTCCACATGGGGCCTTTGTGTATTTTCCAGTATTCTTTGGCTGCACTGAGCCAAGTGTAAGATGACATTTGAACATCCAAAAAAACCCAATAACAATAAAACCATAAAATCAAATGTGACTGCATAACTTTAAAAACAACAAAATTAAATTCAAACATTTTGATGACTATCTCCAAAGTACCTTCTCTTTCAAGAAATAAAAAGAGAGAAAAAAAAATCAAACAATATGGGGGGAAAAAACAATTTCAAGTTCTTTTCCCAGGGTTTTCTAAACCACTACTCTTGGTTGTTTTGGAAATGTTTAATTAGCATAATGTTCAGCGAAGGCAACGATTTAAGACTTTTTGTTTTGTGTGTGTGTGTGGTTTTTGGTTTTGTGTGGGGTTTTTTGTTTTGTTTTGTTTTGGTTTGGGTTTTTTTGGCTGTTTTAGAGCAAAGTTCTTTGAATAAAATAAAGGAAGTCCTGCTATTGCTATCTGATATGGTCTTCTCCCTATCTTTGCTTAGCTAACTTCTACTCAATTATATGTCATTTCAAATGTCATTCCATCTAAGAGAGGCTTTCCCTACAAATTTATCAAAATTTTGGTCCATCTGCAATGCTCTCCTAGAGCATTCTCACTTATTTTTAATCCAGGATTATTTGCTTTATATGTCTGTCCCCTTTAGGGGCTGTGAGTTCCATGAAGGCAGGGTTCATGTCTGTTTTGTCCACCACAGCATATCAAAAGTTAACCCTAGTTCCGTAAAAGTCACTCAATGAATATTTGTGGTATAGATAAATGTAACTCATCCTCCAGACTCAGCTCCAGGGGTGCCTGGGTGGCTCAGTGGGTTGAGCCGCTGCCTTCGGCTCGGGTCATGATCTCAGAGTCCTGGGATCGAGTTCCGCATAGGGCTCTCTGCTCAGCAGGGAGCCTGCTTCCTCCTCTCTCTCTCTGCCTGCATCTCTGCCTACTTGTGATCTCTCTCTGTCAAATAAATAAATAAAATCTTTAAAAAAAAAAAAGAGCTCCAAGAAAAAAAAAAAGAAAGAAAGAAAAAAGACTCAGCTCCAGTATCTGCAACTCTAGGTAGCTCTCCTCGATATCTGCAGCCTATCAATGCCTATGATCTGCATTTCCAGAGCAATGTGGTTATACCACTATCAAAGCACATATCACATTGTATTGAATCTATGATTATTATTTCTTTCACCTGGAAGAGGCCTAACACATAACCTGGAGTACAAAAAGTACTAGATAAATGTGTTGAATGAATGGATGTAGGAATGAACAAAATAATAAATATGTCCTATATCCAGGCAACATACTTGGTGTAATAGCCTGGCTAAGGATCCAAGGAACAGCTAGCTAGAACAACTCTGAGATGCACGCTTCACTTGAAAACAATATTACCCAGAGAGAAAAGATGTGATTACAATAGCCTCACCTTATAAAAATAATTTTAAAGGGAAACTTGTAGAATCTTCACTACTTTAAATGCAAGAAAATATTTTTAGCCGCTTGATTCTTAAGTTTTTCAATGTGACAATATAACAGTGTCATTAACTACACTTTCCATCATGTGAATGAAGACAAAATAGTTGACACATTTCTTGTGGAGCAACGTGATTCCAGTATGATTCAGATGCTTTTCATGTACCTTAAGCGAAAGTGATTCATAATACCTCAGAAGTAGCGTGATCCCTCTTAAAAAGAAATGCTATTCCAAACCCAAGTCAAGATCTCCAGGTCCCTTTCAAGTGAAAGGAATGAGAATATCTATTCATGATTACCAAACTTCCTGTTTGTGTGATATCTAGAGGAGACTCCTATACTTTTGAATATAGAGAACTTGCATGACTAATAACATATAGTTTGATTAGCAGCTGAGAAGCTACAGACATATCGTGTGCGTGTGTGTGTGGGTGTGCATGTGTATATGTGGATAAGTGGGTAATATGCTAATCTCATATATATGGTTTGTATATACAATCTATACATAAATAGCATATGAATATAATAACTTATTTATTTTTAAACAGATATGAATGGAACATCTACTATACAGCAACCACTCTTCTAGGAGTGCAACGGTGAACATAGCCTAGAGAGTTCTTATCCTTATGGAGTTAACATTCTAGTGAAGGAGGACATAACAAACAAATTTTTAAAACAATGTTTTATAAGGGTTGGCAAGGATACTATGGTAACTAGGGAGAGGGAACCACTTCAGAGACTTCATCCATACACATATACATATAGGTAATGTATAAAATGTACTGAATGCTTCAGTGGAAATTTGGCACATCTTGTAACAAACACAAGAATCCAGTAACTTCATTTTTAAGAATTCTGTAAGTAATTAGGTGTTATTTCATGTTTAGGCATTTAAGTAGTTAACTATTTTAATTAACTCTGATATATCAAAAATAAACCACATGATTGCTAAGTTTATTCTTTTTCAAAACTGCAGAATACTGAAGATAATACTGATATTAATATGTTTTTAGAAAGTCATTCCCAAGTGTGGCTCTGATAAGAATCATCTGAGAGGTGTTTGGTTAGCTATGGATTCTGGTTGTCCTACTTAAGATTTATATAATCATATTCTTGTGGATGGGACCTGTGAATAAAAGTACTTAAAAGCTCCCAGGTGAATATGATAACTGGTCAGGTTTAAGCTCTGTTCATCTAAGAGATTCAGTGTGGGAATATTAAAAAATATTCAGAATAGTGCTTTCCAGATTCGGGTAAATAAACCTCACCAGTTTGGTAAAAATGCAGCCTATGCTTTTCAGCCCAGAGATTCTGATTCAATAGGTTTAGAAAGCTGTTTGCCCAGCTTCTATCAAACTCCCTAGAGAACTGTGATGTGCAAATAAGTTTTTAGAAATCCCTGTTTTGAAGACAATATGTTAGACAGAAAAATTGCCTACAGGTACAAGTATGGTAATCCCTTCACCAGGGGCTGCCAGCAAATTTTTCAAATAACTTCTTGCTATGAAGAAATGCTATCACATATGTCAACAACTAATGTGGCCTCATAAGAAAATGCTGCTTTGCAAGAAACAGGAATAGATATTTTTAATATCTGAGAGAAAACTACAATTGGCTAGTTGGGTTTCACATGTACCTACTGGTTATTGCATTTAAATGAGAATAAAGATTTCAATTTACTAATGAAAAAGGAAAGTTCAGGATTGTGTCTTATGATAATTCTTGGACATGTAGACCATAATGATGAATTTGGCGTTCATTCAGACATGTAACTTAGTTTGCTCTATTTTCTAATGTCTGTTTTCCTGTTACTTGGGGAAAAAATAATTTGCTCTCTATCCATTTCCTTGCTATCTTCCTTCCTGGTTGACTTTCTCAAAGAATGACTCACATGTGTTGGAACAAGAGCCTCTTATCCAAAGCTGGGAGTTATGGGAGAAGGTAGCGGTTCAAATAGGATGCATCAGTGTTGGACCAGGTGTAAGAAATGATGAAATAAAAATGTGCAGATGGTCATGGAAGATGTGGATTCCCCACAGCACTCAACTGGGAGCAATGACATCCACCTGGGAATGTATATCATCCTGGTTTAATGTGAATATACAAGCTTGGTCGTATGTTAGGTATCAGGCTTTGGAGTGGGCAGGTGCGTGGAGGCACTTCTCTGTAAAGGAAAAGAAATAGAGTGTCGTATAGCTTAAGTTCACCACAAAAGAAACATATTAATTTCAGCCATATGGCAGTAATTTAAACTGAGTATGAATTGACCTACAGCTCAATGAAAGAAAATAGTTTTCAGAAAAAGCTGATTAGGGATGCTTAGGTGGCTCAGTCAATTAAGTGTCTGCCTTTGGTTCAGGTTATGATCTCGGGGTTCTGGATGGAGCCCCAAGTCAGGCTCCCTTCTCATCAGGAATCTGTTGAGCCCTTTCCCTCAGCCCCTCTCCCCTACTCATGTTTTCTCTTTCTCTCTCTCTCTTTCAAATAAATAAAATCTTTTTTTAAAAAGAGCTGATTATACATGAAAATAAAGGATACATTTCCTTTCAGCCTAATGTAGATTGTTGTAAGAATCAGAAGTCATATAAGTAAAACATAGCAACATTCCATGTTGTTGGTATTATTAAAAATATTATACATAACAGAAATAGGTATAAGCCTTGGGAGTTTGACTTGGAGAAGAACTTGGAAATCATGGGTCCTTATTCCATTTTTCCATTGTGGCTTTGGGCCTACACACCGTGAACTCACCAAGGAGTTCACTTCTTTGATGATATCCCTACAATTACCACCAATTTTTCAGGCTTCTTCTTCCTCCAAAATTCTGTTCTGGAAAACCAAATCTCTGTTCTGGGAAGCTTATTAGTTTCCTTGATATAGACCCAAAGAAGAGGAAAAGAATAGAAATTAGTGTACCCTTTCTCTTTATACATTTTCAAAAAAAAAAAAAATTGCATTGACCTCAGGTTGACAATTATTAATAAAATATATTTCAGACTATAAATACATTCTAAGTTTGGTAAAGAGTTTTTAAAATTTATTATAGAACATAAACTCAACTATTTAAAAAAGCCACTCCACAGATACTACCTAATAATACACAGCATGCCAGTTAATTTCGATCAACATTGTCTTTAGGTTTGTATTTACACCGAACACAAACTGAACTTGATGTTTTTAAGCTTAAAATAGTAGAAATTCTTTTGCACATCCAGGAATGCTAAAAATAATTTCATTTCTTGGACATCATCTTGCAAAATGGCAGGAGCATGGTGTTTCTAAGGAAGATGACTTTAAGTGGCTATGAAGCAATCACTATTTCCAGTTTCTAACTGAAATGAAGCCAAAAACACAAGTTTATTATAGGCTCCTGCCAAATGAATAGGAGAAAAAAATCCACTGAAAAAAAAAAAGAAAGAAAAAAACTCCCCATTCTATTTGCTTATGTTCCGATAGGATCATATCCATTACCTGACACACTTGGGTATCATGTTTGCAACTGAACACTTACTCATCCCAGACACTTATAAACATATGTAAATTGACTAAAGGGCAATATTTATTTGAGATTTACCTGGTTTTTGGCAGATGCAAATAGAAGATATTTTCTCTTTATAATTTATGTTATTACATATTTTAAAAGTACATGCTCCAGGTTTGTTGCAGAACACTGCCATGCATGATCAGCAGTTAATTAAAAAATTATTCAACCAGAACTTTTCTAAAAAGGTTAATATTAAATGAATCTTTGATTTCTCCCAGTGGCTTGATGACATAGGAGAACTTATTTATAGTTAAATAAGTAGTTACTTTGAAAAATATCCTTTCTAGGGCATCCTTTCTCCAGTTCTAACAAAAATGTTTCTAGTGATATTACTCTTTACAAATCAACATCAAACACATCATTCAAACATAATTTCAAACTGTTTTCACGTTCTACTTATTCCTCTCCTTTTTCCAAATATAAAGGCTGATGATACTAACCACACAGTTCAAATTCTATCCGATGGATCCAATAAGTAAAGCAGTCTCCTTGGAAACTTTATTCTACCTGAAAAAGGACCAAGGCTTTCATTAATTAATTTTAAAAAAAAAGTTTTCAACGTCTACTGGGAAAAGCTTAAGAAATTTCTAAAAATCCTTTCTCTTTGATTTTTTTCTCACTCCTTCAAAGCTTCCAAAAGTCTAAGAGTGGAAAATGGAAATCTACTGCATTAATTTATATACATATCAGCTGTTATTATCTATATCAGGGAACATTGTTTCATCCCTATGTATCAGGTTTACAATGGATTGAAGGTTAATTGGAAGTGTATTTCAGAAGGAAGTTGGTAGCACAAGGCCAAACAGGTTTTTAAAGATACATAGTTTCATATTTTTATATTAGAACAGATGCCCAATTCAGGAAAAAGTTGCTAGTGACTAAAGAACATACAAAAATTTTTATCTAAGTGAAACGTGGCTATAACATGGAAAAAATAAATAAACTTCCTACAGATCCACTTATTGAACAGGCTAAGAAGGATTTGTGATTCTAGCCTGTAAGACCCCCTATTACCTGAGCTTGACCTATCTTTTTAAGTGCCCCACATAACATTCCTTGCTTGTAGGCTATGACCTGCTCTATCCTTGCTAATGTTTTTCTCGCTGCCTATCTTGCCTCTCTTGTCAGCTCCACATTTTAAAATACTCCATATCCACTGACATCATCTCAAAAACCTTCTTCCAGGTCACCTTCCTAAGCCTCCTGCCTGGATAGTACATCTTCTTGCTGGCTCCTGGAGCTTAATCTACATGTATCATGATTATGCATATGTTTGTTCTACCTATTCATCAATATCTGAAGTTTTTGAAGACAACCCTGTGTCTGAGTCATCCTTATAGATCCTACAATGCAATTACATGCACAAAATAAACATGTTGCTTTGGACTAATTTGAATATAGACTCTTAAATCTGAGGAATGATAATGAAATTTTGATTAAATGTGTCCTGACCCCCAACACCTGGAGCAAATCCCAATATATGAGTACTTGCAGTCCTACATTAAGCTTCATCTTGAAAAAAGAAAAAAAAAATGTTTGCTCTTACTATGATAGAATCAAACGTTGAAATGTTTGGAACTACTGTCAAAGTCTCATTCAGTTGGGATTAAAGTTAATCACCAGGAAGACAAAAAACAAAGAAACAAATATATCTGAAGTTTGTGAAGTGACCCTAAAAGTTACAGTGTCCTCGAGAATAAGGCTATGATCTCTAAGAACTGCCACACCAATTGCTCCTTTTTTGAGGGAAAAATAACAGTGGAAGTTATTCTGTAGTACTCACTGTATCACAAATGTGTGCTAAGTACATTAGGGATTTAAAATTCCATTTGTTTTTCAGTGGCCCTAGATTACCACATAGCACCAATTTGTAATCATCCTACACATTCTTGTGAGTATATCCATTTTATGTGTGAGAAAACCAGATGTGACTGAGAAATTTCATTCTCATAGGATATAGTTGTTCTACAATACCCAATTGTATCTGTAGGAAGTAGGGCTATGTGACTTGTTCCGGATGGTGAACTATATATAGAATTGGTGGGTGCTACTCCCAATATTTAGAATGGGTATGGGTTTGCTAAGCTTCTTTTTCCTCTGGAAGCCATCTGACAAGAGATGATGGCAGTGGAATTACACTGGCTCCCTGAGTTACTTGTGGAGTTGAGCTGCCTTGGAGTAGTCACTGATCTGCATCAAGTTAAATAAGCAAGAAATAAATCTCTGTGCTAAGCAACTACAATTCAGAGCCTTATTTGTTACCACACATAACCGAGCCAACCCTAAATAATACTCTGAGGCTCCAAATTTTCTAGAAGTGGTAATTTAAAAAACAAACAAAAGTTAAGTAATTTTGAGACAAGTTCAGTTTTATGCCAGTGCTTACAATCTTGCACAGTATACTTCTTGCAAGAAAGCCGTTCCAAGTGGTTCCTCTTTGCCCATGTTATATGCACAGCGCCAGCAAAACATATCTGGCTTTCTTTGGTGGGACCAGTGAATAGCGTCTAAACCAAAGTTACTCTGTGAAGATTGGGTATCAGGAAAGTAAATGGCCTCTGAAGTGTCACATTATCCTCATAAGATTCTGTCTTTGGGAAGTATGAATTCCAGGTGCAAAGCCTGCTGGGCTTGAGACGATATTTTGAGTAACACTGAGCTTAGGTTCCAGTTCTTTAGGAAACTGTCTATGCTGCCTGCGAAGTTAGAGATCTAGAAAAAACATTAAGGTGCCAAGGCTGTTTCCCCTGCTACTTTCCTTTCTATGTGTCCTTGTAATAAATCTACAGCAACAAAGATAATCTGGCTTTGTCTCTTCATGGAAACCATAAAGAGATTAGCAATAAAGATATCTATTCCCTTTTTAAACAGCATGTTTTCAAAGGCTAGAATGATACTGGCATGTTCATTAACCTAGCTGTCCTACAAAATTATAGCCTAAGTACGTTGCATTTTTAAGATGGTGTTTCACAATTATGTTTCCTAAGATGAATATCAATTTATAGTTGGCTGGAAAAAGGTATCTTTGTGCAAGTGACGTTGGGTAGATTCAGAAATGTTAAGAATTGTGCTGCTTTTCAAGCCTCCAAGTTGGTGTATGCATGTGTGTTTATATCAGAAACTAAAAGGATTGTTGCTGTTTCTTTTCACAAGAAAGCCCTGTTTATCTTTAAAAAGACAGATTTGCCAACAAAAGTTTTGCAACTAAAATGACCTAGAAGGACACATGCTTCTTAGCATACTAATTGCTCTTACCTCGAGGGGGGAGAAATACCTTGTAACTGGCTTTGCATTTCCTAAGCTACATATGTAGATGCCTCACAACCAGGAGGGAAATTCACTAAATGTGCTTTGTAACTTTCAGAAATGATTACACAGTGGACCTGCAGGTACAGTGATGCTTTCAGCATGTAGCTTTGCAATGCAGTAATTATTTTTGTAGATATGTGGCTGCTCAATTGAAAAATACTGTGAGAAGGGAAGAAAATTCAAGGTTTATGGCCATGGCAAGGTAGCAAGTTATTAACATTTCCTTTTTTTAACTTTTAATTAATAGTACTTGGTATCTTAAAACATTCAGATAAAAATTATAGATGCCAAGTCCTCATTAAAAATGATTAGTTTAGTGGGATCGGGGATATAAAGTTACATTGTGAAAACCATTCAAAACCCAATAGCCAACAGCTTAATTTTTCTTTGTTTTTAAAAGGTTAACATCAGCTCTAGGAAATTCTAAAATTCCTCTACCCACGTATATAGACCATTAAAATGAAGAATATGGCTGGTGCTCCCCCCTGCAAGTGACTGATCTACTAATTCTGCCTGCACAAAATCCACTCCCACTTCTACTAGGAATGACAGATTTTCCTTGACTTACAATGGAATTACGTCCCAATAAACCCGTCATAAGTTGAAAATATTGTAAGTCAAAAATGCATTCAATACACTAACCTACCAAACATCATAGCTCAGCCTGGCCTGCCTTAAGCATCCTCACAACATTTATAGTAGCCTGCAGTTAGACAAAATCTCCTAATACAAAGCCTATTTTGTAACAAAGAATTGAATAGTTCGTGTAATTTGTTGAATACTGTACTGAACGTGAAAAACAGAATGGTTGCATGGGTTAGGAAGGGTCGTTAAGTGTATGGGTTGTTTGCCCTTGTGACCGTGTGACTGACTGGAAGCTCCAGCTCACTCTCACTCTCTCTGCCCAGTATCACGAGGCAATATTTTCCAGCCTAGAAGAATACCGAAATTGAAAATCTGAAGTATGGTTTCTATTGAACGCTATCACTTGCAGACCATCATCACGTCAAAAACTCGTAAGTCAAACTATCGTAAGTCAGGGACCATCTGTAGGATGTATTTTATTGGAGAACCATCTTCCTCATTTTCCTTTCATGTAATTCAACTACCTGACATCCCTCTTGCTCAAGGGGAGAGGATGGAACGAAGGCCTGTAAATCAGAGTATCAGATTCCCAGTCTAAATGATTAGTTCAGGTATTAAGACGTAATCCAACCCGGACTAATGAAGCTGAACTTCAAGAACTTTTCATGCCATAAAGGAGAGAGGAACTCTGTGAGACCTTGAGCTTGGAGAATGATTTGTCTAAGAGTAAAGCCAATATAAAACAAAGCCAAAAGATGGAGAGAGAAATTACTCACGATATCACTTGAGACTTTAGACCCAGTGACTACTGGACTACCTGGAGTTGTTGAGTGACTGGAGGCAATAAGTCTCCTTATTCTGCTTAAGTCAGTGTGATTTTACTTTTTTTTTTTTTTTTTTTTTTTTTTGACGATGGTCTGACAGCGATAGCATTCAGTAGAAACCATACTTCATTCTTTTATCTGTGTTTCAGTTGTATGCGATAAAAAAAAATCTGGCAAATAAAATCACACTTTTCTACTGTGCTTTTTTGGTATGATCTGAAATCAACCTACCGTTAACACTTATTTCCTCTCAACTTGCTATAAATGGTCTACCTCCTATTTTCTCTTTTATTCATTCATTAAAAAAGTATTGAAGTCTACTATGTGCTAGCTGTTATCTTGTGTAGTCTGAGTCTTTAAACAATACTGAAAAGTCCTGACCCTCACATAATTTCATGTCTAGTCAGCAAAGCAAAACTCGCTTCATGATTAGTAAGACTAGACAGAAAATGTTGCTGTGTGAGCACAGGAGTACGTAAGAGAGCACATAACTCAAATTTAGGGGCTCAGCAAAGGTTCTTGGAAAAGGTCTTTTCCAAGACAAATGCAATGTATACAAGCTATCAGGAGTGGAAGAAGACGGCTCAGCAACTGTATGCCAAGTCTTCCTGAAAGAGAAAACATGGCAGGAATGGCAGGGTTTTAAGGCGGGGGGGCCTTCGGGGAGGGAGGAATAATGATATAGTAGAATAGCTATGAGTAGATACCGGGTATTTGATTCTAGAGCTCTCGAGATTAAGATCTGTGAATCATCATTATTTTTTGGAATTTGAGACCTTGTCAGCAAAGGAGTTTTCCCAGGGTCTAGAGAACATCAGGCTTAGTTCAGACTTCAGGGCAATACTAATGCTAACAAGGTCAGAGGACCTTGAAAAGGAAACAAAGAATTATCACAGCAAGAGATGGAAGAATAGGGAAACACACTAATGTCAGCAGGAGCTAAAAGAACTTGTTTCAGTTAGGAAGTAATTGGCGGGCTCCCTGCTCATTGTCAGGAGATCTGCTTCTCCCACTCCCACTCCCATTGCTTGTGTTCCCTCTCTCGCTGTGTCTCTCTCTGTCAAATAAATAAAATCTTAAAAAAAAAAAAAAGTTAATTGTTCTCAGCAAGTGATGGGGCAGAGAGGTCAAGTAAGATAAGGCACGAGAAAGCAGTCATTGCATTTAACATACAGAGAATTGTTCCTCCCTCCATTGAGATCATTTTTAATTTTGTGCTAAGTCCAGAAGACAAATTATTATGTGTTTAATGTTAGGAAAGGAAAGGTAAACAATTAGAGACTTTTTTTTTTTTTAATCTCCACCCTAGAAGGTAATAGATTCTGGCAGATTGATGGGGATATGAGATGGAAAATTAAATATGAACATATATTTGCTGAAGTTAATAGAAATTTAAGCATCTTTAAATCCTTCTTTTTGGAAAAAGTCAGCAGAAAGAGAGATTTGAGTTCTAGGAAAGAAAAGGAATCTTTAATAGACAATTCGGCACAGAGACTGCCAGATGGAGATATATGAAAACTGGTTTATCTTTTTCTTTGTATTGAAAAATACAAAGCATGGCACTACCGCGGGCAATACTGAATCTTCAAATATCTAAAATGTTCTAGCTCAACTCAGGGGATTGTCCTTTCCTTGTACTCTTTGTCTTGAACCTTCCTGAAGGATTCTGGAATCAGTTATTTGAACAATCGTATATTGAATGGTCTCTTAAATGGTTTTCTTGTTCTCTTAAAAGAACAGGAAATAAAAAGAAGCAAGGTGAGCAGATATGGTATTCCCTCATCATTCTTCCAGAATTTATCCAGAAGTAATCACAAAATAACAAATCTCATTTTTATGGGAAAGTAAATGAGGCAACAGTTCCAAATTGTATTGTTTTTTTCAGCTTTGTAACTTTGTAAAGACACGCACATGCACTGGACAAAAACTTGATCTTTTTCTGTTTGGTTTTTATCTACCCTATCTACCTGTCCCTCTTACTTGTTTTCTGTGTTTCAGATGAGAATACTAAACTCTGGAATTCTTCTGAGTTACATGTATCTCTGTGTTCCTTCATTAAATCTGTATTGAATGTATTAAAACAGAATATGAGGGTGCCTGGGTGGCTCAGTTGTTTAAGTGTCTGCCTTCAGCTCCGGTCATGATCCCAGGGTCCTGGGATAGAGTCTCTAATGGAGCTCCCTGCTCTGTGGGGAGCGTTCTTCTTCCTTTCCCCTGCCCTTCCCCCCAGCCCCGCTCATGTGTGCACATATACACTCTCTTTCTCTCTCAAATAAATAAATTTTTAAAAATCTTGGGACGCCTGGGTGGCTCAGTTGGTTAAGCAGCTGCCTTCGGCTCAGGTCATGATCCCAGTGTCCTGGGATCGAGTCCCACATCGGGCTCCTTGCTCAGCAGGGAGCCTGCTTCTCCCTCTGCCTCTGCCTGCCATTCTGTCTGCCTGTGCTCGCTCTCTCCCCCTCTCTCTCTCTGATAAATAAATAAAATCTTTAAAAAAAAAATCTTAAAAAAAAAAGTGAGAATATTTCTTCAGTGAAAAAAAAGGCAAAGATGAAACCTTCAACAGATCTTTTAAAATATATTTGAGGTAGTTACTCTATTAAAATTGCAAGTAGGCACATGTCCACTCTAAATACAAATATTTGACTCATTTTAGAAATATACTTTACTCTTTAAACAAAAACATCATTTGGGTTCTGAATTAGACCATTTAAGTACCAGATGGAGTAAATTCAGCAGATGATTGATAAGCTCTTTATACAACTATCTCATATAACAATCCACAAAAAATTATACAGTGCACAACAAACATTTAATTTATGAATACTTCATTAATTTCATTGTTGTTTTAGCCAATGCACTAAAAGAACATTGAAAACATTGCTACTGTGTGGCTTAAGGCCATAAGTATCTGCCATATTCAATGCCCAAGATATTTTATGACAGATGGAAACAAAAATGATATGGACTTGCAGCAATGTAAAAATGACCTTATAGTTTGGTGAATTTATAAACTATTTCCACTTGAAATAAATAATTTTTTAAAAAGTAACAAGTCATTTTTAATTTCTTCATCTATCTTTCATTGGACAGGTGGAAGAAGGCCAAATAATCACTAACACTCCATCAACCACATAATGGAATTTGTGCTTTAACAAATCGACTAAATAATGGCTCACATTTAGCAAAATGGACTTTTTAAATGGTCTATTTATAGCCCTCATCCATATTTTTAAAGACCTTTCTTTTGAAGGTTTTAAACACTGTATAATTGGTTTGATAGGTAAAGCAATATATCATGCTTTGGCTTTAGGGCAAACAAAACAAACATACCAACTACTCTAGGAACAAGAAGTCTCAAGAAGAGTGAGAGAGAAAGAGATAGGAAAGATCCTAGAAACAAAATGAATCTGGCATATTCTGCCCTCAGGCAGCCAAGGAAACCATTTTAAAAAATTAGAAAAGCTTAGGACAAGTGGAACTCAGTTGTATAATGGCTACAATTTCCCCTACTTCAAGGGGAATGTAAATTAAACATCACAGGCTTCACCAGCAAAAGTAAAAGGCATTGCAAAAACCAGACAACATGCTCCACAGGCTAATTTATAATACTATTTTCTAAGAGACATTACATACATAAAACTACCCACCTACAGAAATGGGGAGAGATGGAACTCAGTATGGCAGGAGATGTGTCCCCTGAAAGGAAATTAAAACATACAAGAGTAGCCAACTTTGGTAGTTTAGAAAGTGAGTTTCTTTTGATTATGAGTAATTCAACCCTCCACCTTTGCAATCAGAGAAAGATAGTGACTTAAACTTTATTCTATTCTGGGTGGCACATTAAGGTAGAGAAAAGAAACCACAAATCCCACAATTAAAAAATAAGTTCTATGTAAACCATATGAACCATTACAATTATCTTCCGCTTTGCTTTGAATGTGGAGACTTGACCTCCCTAGAACAGATTTCGATTTGGTTTCACTTGCTGAAGATGCCTCCTATTAAATGACTCACAGAACTCATCATATATAATACAGTTGTTCAAAAGCAATCTTCTCCTTGACGAGCAAGGATAGAATTCAGCTCACATTAGAATTTTCCTGGAAATTAAAGTTTAACATCAACCAAAGTAACAAATCAGCAGTATCAGGTCAACCAGATTCACTTAAGAAACAAAAATATATATATATTTTTCACAAGTAGGTCACCTTCCAGGATGAAAATGTTTTGTGGGATTTTACAGAAATAATTCAATGTATTCATTTGTTTATCAAGTTTTTTGTTTGTTTTGAGGAAAGATACAAAGACATTGGTGATATTTTCTTTCATCATAGTTTATATTTATGTACTATACATTTGGAGAGAAATTGGAGAAGGGTTGTTGGTAACATTCAGTAGAAAGCAATTCTGGCAAGGCAAAGTGGAGTTATGTCAAGAATCATAAAAAAGAAAAAAGGAAAAATTTCAGGAACCTAGGGAACAGAAAAAACAATTGGATAATCCCTGTAGGCCATCCTTCCATGAAATGCTTGAAATTTAATTCCTCTGGAGGAACACCTGAACTTAGCATTCATGTCCATCTCTTGGCTGACCAAGCATGAGATTTCTTGCTTAAAACTCCCCTAAAGATGACACATAATGAGAACATGCACCAAGGGATAGAACTTATAATTGGATATCTGACCTGCAACTTATGATATCCTTAGATAAATTTATTTTCTATTAAAATCACTCATAATTTCTTTTCTTTCCAATTTTAAAGGCCGATTAACCTTTACACTAGTAAGTGCAGCCTACTAGTGTAGCTAACAAGTTTTTACTCTAATAAGCCTACATTGTACTTGCCTACAATGTATCAGGTAATACATAATATAAATTGAGACTTGAAAATTAAATCAAATTAGGTTGTGCATTCAAGGCACTACTAATAGTAATAGAGAAGGCAGCCAAGTTTACAGTATAGGAAGAGCTACACTCAGTGCATACGGCTGGTGGGATTTTTGATGAAGCAATGTGTGCTATTATACAAGAAAGGGAATAGACAGTGAAATGTTCTGGGGCCCACCACGCATGCCAGTCTGTTGGAAAGCAGTGATAACTATTTGTGATTTGACCAGAAACTCAAATTTAAGGTTGACAACCTTCTTTTGTCATAGTATTCCTGGTGCATTCACTCCTTCTATTTGCCAGGTTATTTTCTCATCCACGGCAAAAGAGAGGATGACATTATTGCTAAAACATAGGGAAACAACAAAAACAATATCAACAACCAACTCTCTTGAACTTCAGAGAACTGTGAAAACCTCCCTGTGGTATCGGGTATCATGGTGCATGTGTAAGTGTGTGTGTTTCTCCATGTGTAGATATGCTCTCTGTAAGTTCTCTAAATTAATCTACTTACACAATGCTTCTCAATGTTTGCAAGACAAAGTAGTTACAAACACATGAAATTTTTGAAAACATATTTCTGTATTAGTATGAGCAAATATTTAGATCCTTAAAGAACTAATAATTTAATATTTTTGTCAATAAAGGAACTCACAGTCTATTAAACTTCAAAATTTGTTTAATCCAGAGCATCCCCTGTGACTATTTAAATAAATTTCAATGTATATTTATGATTAAGAGTAATAAAGTAGCAGAGCCTATTTAAAACACAATAAAAGGCTTATTAAACTTTGGTGAATTGCATGGGGATTCTTCAGAGAGATTTATTTTCCTCCTTCTGAAATATTGCTCTCCTTCTCTGCAGAGTTCCATGAACTTTATACATTGACTGGGATTAGAATTCCTGCTGCTAGAGTAGAGAGCTACGTTCAAACTGTTTTTCCATAAAGGGCTAGTATCCCAACAGAATAAACTGAAAAGGTCATTGAGATACCTTTGGAGTCCCAGCAGAGCAGGGCAGGAGCGAAGTGACTGAATCATAAAAGGAATTCAACCATATTGTGCCCATACTGTTTTTTCATTCACTCTGTTGTGAAAATTAACATGGAGAAAATATTTTCTTTTTCTTGGAAGCTCTTGCAGCATCTCTCCTTTGGAAAACACACACATTTTCCTCCTGATGAAGCCAGTTTGCTAATCAGCCAAGGTGCACTAAAAAGTCAAGTGCAATCAGGTATTAAGAGAGAAGTGATTAGGGAAAGTATTTAAGAATCAGAAGCAGAAGTCATATTAAACGTAAATGCTTCTGTCTCTAAACTTAGAAAGTTTTGCTTTGTGACATTTAATTTCTGTTCTTGCTTATATTACCCATCTGCCTTCCTAATTAACATTTTGCATTAATTCCCAATATCAGCCTCTCCTATTGGTTTATGTCAATATGAAGTTGGTTCCTCTCCAGCAAAGTAGGTTTTGAAGCAGTTCTAGTGAATCACAGTTGAAGTCTAAAAAGATGAATTATTTAGCTAATCAATATGTTTTCTGTTCAATTCCCCCATTGTAAAATGGAAACAGCACTTTAAATAAATGACTGCTTGATATGGTCAAATTAAGGTATATTTCATGTGAACCTTATGTTCTAATAACTTTTCATGCTAATCCATGGTAGTAATGATGAAGACAGATACACTTCAAGACTATTCTGACATTGACCTTTGGGAACTGCATTTGGATCATGTTTTATAGACTTTAAAGATTCTCCTACACAAATCTACAAATGGTTTAACATTCATCTTTCAGAGATTTCTCTATACAATGTCCCTGACAATTTAAACCATACAAAAATGTAATTTAGGAACATCAAAAAACCTTTGAGGATTATAAAGCCAAATGAGAAAAAAAAAATGTTTCTCAACCATAATACAAAATGAAAGAAAGAAAACTGATGAGGAACTTTTTAAAAAATATCCATATCCAGACCCCAACCCAAACACATAAAAAGTCAAGATTTTCTGAAGATGAGACCAGATACTGATATTACCTCTCATCTCCCAGGTGCTGCCAATGCACAGTTAGGGCTGAGATTTACTACACTAGAGAACATGAACACAAACACACAGCCTTCAGGTTGTAATTTCAAGTTCCTAGTAAAGGAGATTCAAACTTCTGTCCTTGAGTTTCTAAGAGTAATAGATACAAATGTACCAAAAGTTATAGTAGCAAATTTGTCATTAATTTTTTGTTGAAAAATAAATGCTTATTAATTTTCTAAAATGCATTAAGCAGGTGATATATAAACATTAAAAAAGCAGTATCAGGTGATATATAAACATTAAAAAAGCAGTATCTTCACAGAGGATACAGTTGAGTGCAAACATTCCTCAGTTTAGGACTGTGGGGAAAATTTCTGGCAGATCCTCAAGAACCAAGAAATTTGTGCAGCAGAAATACATTCTATGGTTGCTTTCATTTTAAATATTTTCAGATTTTTCCAAATATTCCTGAAAATGCTACTTGAAAACAAAGCATTATACTATTTTTTAAAAGATTTTATTTATCCATTTGTGGGGGAAGGGAAAGAGAGAACGCACCAGTGGAGGGAGAGTCAGAGGGACAAGCAGAGTCCCCAAGGCCCAGTGGGGCTTGATCCCAGGACCCTGAGATCATGACCTGAGCTGAAGGCAGACGCTTCACTGACTGAGCCACCCAGATGCACTGAAAGCAGAGCATTGGAGGACATATGGAATGTGACAAATATTAAGTTTATCTTATCATTGAAAGAAGTCAGAATATCATCTTTTACTTGTTATTCTTGTCCAGTTTTTTCCTTCCACCATAGATTTATTACCAAACCAGATGTTTTCTGGATGTAATTTTTCTTTTACCTCATTTGGTTCTCCATCAATTTAGAAAACCTTTGTCAGTGCTCTCCTGCTCTTACTCTTTCTGATGATGATTCTCCTTTGTTTAACATTGTTACTTATGTCTGTTTTCTTCCTGTTCACTTTGACCAAAATTCTCTTCTTCATGCTTCTAAGCTTCTTGGTGTGGGTCAGGAAAGTAGGAGTGGTTCCGATTATTCATGGCAGAGCTACAAAAAAAAGGATGTCAGCTAGAAATACCAATGAAGACAATGTGGCCCAAATAGCCCAGATTAGCTTCACTGAGAGTAAAGGAACTCAACAGCATAAATGTGAGGATAAGAACATAATTGTTATATCTGTTGTTCCTATGTTATCCTAGTGGTCCCACATCCAAATAACTCTTGAACATACTCTCCAATTTCTACTGGCTCCAAACCCCATTCCACACTCATGGGGAATAGAATTCTTGGCGAAATTCCTCCAAAGTAATTTTTGAAGCTTCCCTGTACTTATATTCACTTACAAATAATGTTGAGGTTTTGATGGTGCCGATGCCCCTCATTTATGCTTCAGTTCTCAGATTCCATGACAATTCAACAATCTCTAATAAAAAGATGCTCTTTATCTCTGGGTTACCCATGGTGAAGTGTTCTGGTCATGAATATGTCCCTAACTGATTTAGATATTTTAACTGACAAGCTCTATCTTCCTCCCAGCATGAAAAAATATTTATCATTTTTCTTGATCAGAGTGGTATCAGTTGCCATACGATAGACAAAATTCTGCTTGCTTCTGAAACTAATGTTCTGTTGTGAAATCTAACTTACTGAGTCATACCACATAGTCTCTTACATCCCTCTCGCCACATCAGTGCTATTGCCTTCCGTGTCCCCGGTACACAGTACAACAGTTAGACCCGTACCTACTTGGACACTGGTGAGTGAGTGTCCTCATCAATGCGAGTAGACACAAATTGTTACTGGAGTTGCTAGGGGTTACCTAGCTTTACCTTTGATTTACATAAATCTGAATGACAGTGATAAGAGATGTGTGATTTTTCTCCTGTGCCCAAGAGGAACTCTTTGAGAACAGGGACTAGATCCCAGTGTTTGACTCCTTATTACAGTTCAATAAATGTGTATGAAAGAACTGTACCAATGAAACAATATGAGATTACTTGAAGGTAGGAAATGGTTATGTGTATTTGATACATACTATCCTCTATTCTACACTATTCTTTTTCATTGAGAACTGATTTTTTTCCTCTAGCCTAAAAAAAATGGCAAAGATATAAAAAAGCCATAAAGTCATCTTTATTCCTTACTAGCTCAGCCAACAGGGAGGGCACTGCAGCTCTTAATGCCTTGGAGGAGCATTTCCCTTGGAACAGCCTAAGTGCACTTATACCAGCAGTAACGTTTCCATCTATCTTGAGGAGCAGCAATTCTGCACAAGTAGCTCCACACTGAGGGATGCCTAATTGTGTAATAGTTACTGGGTCAGAAGAACATGGGAGCTGTTGATGTGATTATTTTGTTCAATCTGATTATTGGCTGCTAAAGCTGATAACCTAAAACAGCCTCTCATTTGAGTAAAAGTAGGATTCTTGAAACCATATTCAAGTTCCATTCAGTTAGATCTATTTTTCTCATGTCTTTTTTGGGGGAGAGTGGAAATTATATTTTTTCTGATATCATATGAAAGACAGAAACTTTTTTGCTTCTTAATATACTTTGCAGTCCAGATCTCCACTTCAATACTCAGCCAAAGTCATTGATCTTTTATAGTTTAATGCTCAGCACAGTACTCTGCACAATTATGTTATCTTTTATTCACTAAGCTTCTACAAAGTGCTCAAGAAATATTCATGGTAGTCTTATAAATCACAGTTGTAATGAAGATAAATGAGACTGTAGAAGAATAAATGGAAGGCTAACTAACATCACTTACTATATACTATAAACTCCTTTGGGGCAAGGAAGATTTTTAAGTAGCTAACAAGGTGGTGGGCATATAATAGATTCTCAATAAATATATGCAGCAATGAATTGTGAAGCAATTAGAAAATAGGACCCAACCTAAGAAATTCAGACAGCAAGCTTAATTCTATCAGGCAATGAGTAAAAGATGTAGTTAAGGAGCAAAAAACTTTGAAGATGGACATGGAAGACTCAATATGTATCATGTGCTTACTCTTCTTTGAATTCTGCAGAAACATGAGGAATAGGAATTACGTCTTTTCTCTTGTCCGTCTTACAGTTTAGTCATAAAAGGAAGATGTAAGAAGTATTTTCTTTTGTTAAATAGTGAGGACATTTGCACTATCAGAGAATTTAAGATTCTATGTCAAATGAACAATGCAGGCATTGTTGAGTATGTAGAATTGTGACATTACTGTGAATTTCATTAAGATGGTAAGACATAGGCTGTTCTCATTTAATAAATTATGCAAATATTTCTCCTAAGTATAGGTTCCTCATAAACTTCCATCTCTAAGAGTATAAATAAAATATTCCCCATGAAAGACATCAACACTCTCTCTCTCCTTCTGTATGTGTGTGTGCACGTGCACATGTGTGTTTCAGAAGTACCAAGTATATTTTATGTGTTGATGAGAATTTATTTGCCAGCCTTTGAAAGGTTTTACAAGACAAGAATATGCTTGTCAAAAAATCACAAAGTATTTACTTGTCAAAAATCACAAAACATAGGGGCACTGGGGTGGCTCAGTTGGTTAAATATCTGCCTTTGGCTTGGGTCATGATCCCACAGTCATGGGATCCAGCCCCCAAATGGGATCCCTGCTCAGTGGGGAGTCTGCCTCTTGGGCTTCCTCTGCCCCTCCCTGCTTTCATGCTCATGCTTGCTCTATCAAATAAATAAAATTTTAAAAATCACAAAGCATTTAGTTAAATACTTTGATACAAGTAGACTTGCAAAATAGTTGGTAACTTATAGAGCACCCTAAAACATTAATTTATTCACATTGATTTCACTTATGATAAGTTTGTGACCACAACTATACTGTAAAATACCTGAACATTGAGAATATTGTTAGATTTTTTTTTTTTTGCTTGCACAACAGTCTTTAGAATTATACTTAAGAATTTACCAAGTCACATAAAGAAATTAATTGTTGGACAACTTGAAGCTATCTAATTTCTAGATAAGCAGATATTAAGAAACCTAGTTAAAAAATTCTGAGTGGAAAATCACTTTTCTGTAATTAAAATCTCAAGGAATTCTTTTTCATAAGTTGGCCCTGAAAAGACTCTAAAAATGTACAGCTTCTGTTGGCCTGGAAAACATATAAAAAAAAAAGATAGAAATAGATATTACTGCTCAGTATTCAGATGCTTAAAATTTATTAGGTTATTTCAAACTCTGCTTTTAGCAATTAAGCCTTTGAGCATAAAAAAATACTTAGAAAAATCAGATAACTGAGAGTATGAATTTTTTTAAAAATGCTTTAAATGTAGTTGATGTAATACTGAATTGATCTGCTTCACAACCTTGGGGGGGAAATAATTTAACAAAAAGGCTAGGATTAAGCACTGTTAGAGGTAGACGAGTCACATAGGAGTTAGTCAAGTCAGCACAGAAAGCAAAATCAATTATGTAAAAATTGCCCTTAAATTACCTATGAAATACAGTACACACAGTTCTGTGCACCCAACCTGATGCAGAAAATTGCACACTAAAATTTGAGAAAGATTGAAGTCAACCAAGAAAAGAATGAAAGTCTATATGTAGATATGTAAAAAATCAAACCATTCTACTTTAGCTATAATTTTGAAATCTCTAGAGGTAAACAAAGTTGAGGTAAAAGAGGGTGAGTAGGAATTCTAAAGTGCTTGTCTTTGCAAGCTGGTGTAACCATTTTTAACATTTAGCCCTTACATCTTAATTTAAGAGATTTATTAGCTGTCGTGAGAGGTTAGATTCTAAAGTTAGCACATAATGTAAATGTACTCGTATATGATTCCACTAATCTTAAAAGGACCTCCTGCTCTCAAACTCTCCCCCTATTGCCATTTCAGTGCACCTAATGATCTCACAGGTCTCACCAAAGTATTCATGGTTTGAAGAATGCAGTCAAAAATGCAAATGTTTTATGAAAAAGTAATTCCATTATCTTTGGCAATAGAATATCCAATCTCTCTAGATAGTTTAATTCATAGTGTCCAGATCTCCATATACAGTTAGTTTGTTAAAGATATTAACATCTACCTGTTCTATCCAATATGGAAGCAAGTATCCAGATGTGGCTATTTAAATTAAAATTAATTAAAGATAAATAAAATTTAAAATTCAGTTCCTCAGTCATATTAGCCACATTTCAATATGTGTTTAGTGATTACCATTTTGGGCAATACAGATATAGATCATTTCCATCATCACTCAAAGTTCTGGGCAGTGCTGGTATACCTAAGGACCTACTTCCTTCATGTATTATTTCTACAGAAAACCTCACAAATAGTTGGGGTAAATTTTGTATAAGAAACAGATTAGTAATTTAATTACCTACAACAGCTTTAATTATCTTTAATTTACTTTGAGCCATTTGTCTTCATGAACATGATAACCATTTATAATAAATAATCTAATTTTGTTGATGAGCAACAAATATTTTTTGCAGTCCAGAAATAAAGAAATATTGTGCTCTAACATTATGGAAATAACAAGACACAATCTAGCCTATTAGGCTTTATAAAACATTTATTTTTATCCTATATATATTCTTTTGGGAGCGGGGGATATTTTCTACTTAATGCATCATTTTAAAATTGACCAGTGTATTTGAGCCAAGAATAAAATTAAGAATGGTGTCTGCTATTGATGGAAATTACACAGTCCTTTATCCTTCACCCTTGGTGGTGATTCATTCCTGGGAAAGTGATTTGGGGTACAAATGTCAATAACATCCTAATCTCTACTGTAGGGATTTCATTTTCAAACAAAAAGCTTTCTTGTTTTATTTTTGTATAGAATGCTTGGGTTCAAGGAGACAGAACTACACAACTAAGTCTGTCTATTGTCTTTTTCCCATCTAATCACATATTCACAGGGCTTTGTGGCTCTCTCAGGAGGCTGATATCCCACTTACATCTAAGGTGGAGAAAACAAATACATGAAAGCAAAAAAACAAATGCTAAGAAATGGACCTAAGTCAACTTTTTACCCTGGGCACATTAATATTTATTCTAACTCTGGTTCATTTATTCAGTAATAATTACTGAGTACATACTGAATTCCAGACAATGTTGTATGCACAAGGAAGAGAAGTCTTCTGCCTCTCGTGGGAATTTAAGTGTATTGGAGCTTGAGTAAGTTGAAGGCTGGGAAGACAAGAAAATGTAAGCAGAAACATAAATAAGATCATTGTAAATAGTGACAAATTCTATTAAGAAATCAAAACAAGCTAACGGGAGAGAAGTGACTAATGCAAGTGGCTACTTTAGGTAGGATGTTAAGAAAAGTCCTGTACTAGGGGTGATGATTAAGATGACAATTACATGATCAGTAATATCAACAGTGTAAAAACAGAGGAGTATGGAATTCTAAACAGACAAAACAGTAAACGTGAAATCCCTGAAGTGGAAATAATCTCTTAAATGTACTTAAGAGGTAATTACTTAATAAAAACAAAAAAGAACTAGGATTGCTAGAGTGGAGGAGAGAGGAAGAAAATGGTAGGGAATGAGTTTAGGGATAAGTAGGAGGAAGATATTAGTCTTGTAGGCATGGTTATAAGCTAGGAATCTATTCTAACTGTAATAGGAAGCTATATGAAGCATTTTAAATGGAGAATTTTAAACAGTGATATGTTCTGATTTCTATTTTTAAAAGATCATGAAAGCAACTTTGTAGAGAATGGACTAAATGAGGCAACAAAAAGAAGTAGAAATATCATCTAGGAAAAATAGGGTGTAGTAGTTCCACCAGATAACGGTGACATGACTAGAATGTTAACAGAGGAGATGGGGGAAATTGTTCCAGGATATGTAGATATAGATATAGATTTATATAGATAGATAGATAGATGTAGATATAGATATATAGATGTATTTTAAATATTTTATTTATTTGTTTATTTGACAGAGAGAGAGAGAGAGAATGAGAGAGCACAAGCAGGGAGAGGGGTAGAGGGAGAAGGAGAAGCAGACTTCCTGATAGCAGGGGGCCTGGTACAGACCTCAATCTTAGGACCTTGGGATAATGACCTTGAGCCAAAGGCAGATGGTTAACTGACTGAGCCACCCAGGTGCCCAATCCAGGATCTATTCTAGATGTAAAGTAGACATAACATACTGATGTGTGTGGACAATGAGAGAAAAGGGATGATTAGGATGAACCCCAGTTTTTGTCCTGAGCACGTGACCGGTGGTCCCATCAACTCAAATGTGGCTGTGACAAACTATGTTACCCAATTAATTGCACATGGAGGATGACTAGCAATGTCCATTTAGCCCAGTAAACTATGTAGAGAGATATTTCTTAGCCATCAGTTTGGTCATGACCAGAAGTATCCTCTGACCAGAGATAATTCTCTATCGGGATTGATGTAGTTGGTAAAATACAATACAGAACCATGATGTTATACATAATTCTATCTCAGCATATCATGATAATTGTGCCATGTGCATAAATATATTATACTCGTAAGATATCAATACTCAGAATGGAAAGAGATGGCAAATATAACCCATTCCATATTCCACAGCCATGAGGTCGAATTCTTCCTTTGGCTCTGTGTAATCTTAGACAAATCGCTTAATCTCTTAAGACTACATCTAAAAATGGAGGAAATAATGATGATTTTATAAGATTTGAGTAAAGATTACATGAGACATTATATTTAAAACACTTCACATACTGCCTGTGATATAGCTGATACTCAACAAATAAGAGAGCCCCCCGTCTTTCTCTTCTTTCCACTTACAGCAATTGCCATTCAGCCTCTTCTGATTGTTATTCAGCCTCATCTATTCCAATAATTTAGAGCCTTAGTGTAAAAATAGTTTCTCTTTCCTGGATGTTCAAGCAAAAGCTCTGTATTTATCTTATTTTCCTCTCATGGTTGCAACCCAGAACTAAATACTGATGACTAAGAGGTAGAGGAGGTTAACTGGCCAGATGTGACTCACTTGCCAATACCTGGAACAAGAGTGTGGGCCCGGAAGTCCTAAGGCCATATCTAGTGGCTATGAGAGAAAGTTGGTTCCCTAATGAGAAATCAAAATGAGGTTGCCAAAAGAAGAGCAATGAAAACACCTACTATGATGTACGCACAATTTTTCTTGAAAAATACTCAGAAATGTTAACATTGATTGGCCGAATTCTCTTGCAAAACATCTCTATGAAAACATTTCTAGCCCCCTTCTGTAACTGAACTGCTCAGAGGAGTCAATATTTTACAGTAGGATCGTCCTTAGACAAGAAGCTACCAGGTGCATTTCTACTCCTATCTTCATTGCTATTAGTTCTTAAAGTGCAAGTGATAGATTTTTGTTTGCTGCAATCTTGGGATGAGAAAACAAGAAACTCTAAGTTTAGATAGATTTCTCCCAGACGTCTTTCCTTTAAGACAGAGAATGCATGGGATTCTCATGCCCTGTCCTCTTCAATTCTAAGTTCACTTGATATACCTCTAATTTAGACCTGTCTTCTTTCCATTAGCATATTGGGGGAATCAACCCGTGGTATATGCAATGTGGACCTGAAAACTCAAATAAATTTAATTGGATTCATCCTTACTCCTTCTTTCATATTTTTTTTTTAAGGATCATTATCTTTTTCTAATGCTTATTAGCGTATGAATGAACATCCTAAAAAAAATGTGCACAGATACAAATAGCTTAGAAGATTCTATCTCAGCTCAGCCACTTACTTGTAAACTTTTAGGCAAGTCAGTTTACTTTTCTGAGCTTTAGTTTCATCAGCAGCAAATGGGAAATGATTCTTGATCCTCAAATATGATGTTTAGATTAGACTAAATTTTGGAAAGCACTTTCAAAGCTTTTAAGATTTACGTGTGTGTGGCAGACACTCTTATTCATCTACTCAACAGCCATCTCACTTATCTTCTTTCCTAAGAGAATCTCAATTATGTTCTGCAAGGCAATGTAGCCAACCCCAGAAATAAATCATTATTGATCTAATCTAATCATGGATAGATACTAATTTCCCAGCATTACTTGCACCAAAGGGTCTTCATGTTTTTCTCTTCTGGCTAATTAAACAGAACAGGAAGTCTGCTAGTTGTTAATGGGAAAGAATTTTTATTCTAATGTGAGGGGAAAGAAGATAAGGTCCTTACTTTCCTAGCCAACCATTGCTTCCTATCTTTGTAATAAGTCATACCACCCAAAGTCAATACCCTGGCTTAGCAAGGGATACCAAAGACTAAGGGGTTAGATCTTGGATGAATTCATCATAGAACTAAAAAAATGCCAGCTAATGCCAATATTTACAATTAATTTTAAGTGAGAAAAATAAAACTATACTGGTTTAATACAACGTTAATTGAGATTTCTGTTATCTACTGCTAAATGTATTCTAATTAAAAAAGTATTAATATTTTATCTATTACTATTACTATTACTATTACTATTACTATTACTATTACTGAGTAGTCTTGCACTACTCTAGGGATGGGAAAATGGAAGCAAGATAGTTTATATAGAACCAATACCAGGGATTTTTAACCAAGAATTCATGAATCTTTGGATTCTATGAACCCTGGAATTGCATGATAAACTGTATGTGTGGATATATACTTTCTAGGAAATTTTTGAATCAATATTCAAATAGGGCCATGTTCCAAAATAGGTATGTAATTCAAAATAGATTAATATGTTCTCCCTTCTGCTATACTGGTTGTGCCAGCGCACAGTAGGCATTCAACAAGTGTTTGATTACTACATGAATGAATAAATTAACCATGTCCACAGTTTGCCTTTTGTGTGCCGGACAATTGCTAAAACCTGAGATTTCAATCATACCAAGGCATACTCCCTTTCCTCAAAAAGCTTGCATTCTTGAGGTGAAAGAAGGAGTGGCAATGATTTTGTTTTAGAGTGGTAATTGGTAAGATAGGTTTGTGCAGATGCTACAGAAGATGCTATACAAAGGCAGGGTCCTGTACCAACAGGAAGGCTCAGAGTGCTTCATAGAGTCCAGACTTTCTCAGTGGTAAAGAGAAAACGACTCCAGAAAAAAGTGTGAGTTTCGTTAAACCATGAAGAAGAAACCAATACCCATTAAAGTTTGAATAGTGTCCACTCAAAATTCACCTACACTTGGAACCTCATAATGTGACCTTATTTGGGAACAAGTTCTTACAGAGGTAATTATTTAAGATAAGTTCATATTAGGTTAAGAGAAGCCCTCATTTTAGTGACTGTTGTCCTTATAAAAAGGAGAGAGGACAGACACACAGAGAAACATGCAGGGAGGAAGGCCATGAGAGCGGCAGAAATCAAAGTGCTGGAGCTACAAGCCAGGCAATGCCAAGGACTGCTGACAACCACAGAAAGCTAGGAGTGAAGAAGACAACAGATTCTCACTCAAAGCCTCCAGAAGGAAGTAACGCTGCCAACATTTTGATTTCAGAATTCTGTGTTCCTGAACTGTGAGAGAATAAATCTCTGTTGTTTTAAACCACTCAGTTTGTGATAATTTGTTATGGCAGCCCTAGGAAACTAACACAGATGTAGGGCCAACAGGAAGGCTCAGTAAAGGCCTTGTAAAGAAAAAATTTTGAGCTCAATTTAAAATATTTAAGACTCTTTTCTTGGTTCATTCAAATTTAAAAGAAACAAAAACATTACAATAAAGTATTTTAAACTACTTCATATGACCCAGACTTTTTCAATGGTCATGAAGAATCCACACCAGAGTTAAATTTCTTTTTTATTTTCATAACACTATTTCAATTTTGTTAATCTATAAAGAGTACAATGTCTAATACCATGGATTTCCATTCTTGCTATTGGAATGCAAATTCAATACTCAAATGAAGAAACTGCTATGATCTTATTAAAAGCAAATTTTGTGCCTACTCCTGTTCTCAATTTAGTAAGTCTCAAAGCAAACTAATGAGGTCAAAGGGATAGTATGACTTGGAAGCTCATGGAAGAAAAATACTCATCCTACTAAAATGGTAATATATCATGCATTTCTAGCTGAGAGAGATTGTTTTCTATGTGGTTTCGCTTTCTATTACAGCTAAGAATATCCCCATTCTTAATGACATAGACTTTATATTTTACATTAATTCTATTTTCAAATTTGGATGTAAAAAGTGAATTTATGCACAATAACATTTTCTATATAAGAAATAATTACAAAGTGAACATAAGGAATATAATTATTAAACATTACCCATTATGTAGAATACTTTCAATAATAAGTATTTGAATCACATGTACAGAGAAATAGTTACATGCTGGGTTTTAAATTTAACATGATTTTTTAAAAAGATTTTATTTACTTATTTGACAGAAAGAGAGCACAAGCTGGGGGAAGTGGCAGGCAGAGGGCGAGGTAGAAACAGGCTCCCCGCTAAGTAGGGAGCATGATGTGGAGCTCCATACCAGGATCCCGGGATCATGACCTGAGCTGAAGGCAGACACTTAATCAACTGAGCCACCCAGGTGTCCCTAACAAGACATTTTAAACAATTATTAAAAAGTAATTAAAAGCAATTGACAGGCTTTCAGGGTGGTAACCCCAACACTTTGGCAAGATTCCCAAAATGATATTCATATGTACCCTATATGTTCTTCAGCTTTCTTCCCCAGGAGCTGGAATTAGAAAGAAAGCCCAAGGAGCCATCCATAAAAAGATGTGTATACCTCATACCACTTGATTTAGGAACTTCTTCCAGATATCTTGCACTGGAACTAGTGATAATTCTTGTCATGTTCTTGAATAATTATTGTTCTTTTCATTATCAATGAGCAAGTGAGGCTTATTGAGGGCTCTATTTCCCAAAAGAAGTAAAGAGAATAACAAAGGCCCAATCTTTGAGATGAGATCTTGTCTCTTAGAGAAAGAGTTGTGTCTGGAAACTGAAGGATTTTTATTATTATTCCTTCCTTCAGATTTCTCCATGTCCAAGATGTACATCCAGTCCTTCTCCTTATACTTTGTCAACCATCATTTTAGCCTTCTCCTAGCAAATGTGAACCATGAAGGAGAATCCATGAGATCAATATGAGCACAGTTCCATTTCATCAAGGCAGTCTAATGCTGTCAAACAATAAACATTTTGTTGAGTGCTTACCATGCACCAGTCACCCTGCTAGGCACTGGGTTTTCAGTGAAGATACACATAATCCCCTTTGGAAGACAGTGTTGCTTTTCTAACATTGGGACATCACTGTCACCTGTGCAATGTCTTCTTGAGGCTTTTCTTAATCCTCTCCCCACAACCTTAAAACCCTCAATTTTAAAATGTTATAGAATTAATACTACTTCACATCTGTTTTAATTTATACAGTTAAAAAAATATTTCTACAGTACTGGTATATTTCCAAATGTAATATTTTCTCTATTTGGGGTGTATTGAGCATGTGCTGTGAAGGAGGGGATCTGGAATCCTCCTATGACCTCATGAGCACCAGGTGAGTTCCTGTATGCAATTGATCAAAGTAACTGTGAAAGAGCAGTGTCAAATGTCTAAAGGGTTACTTTTCCTTAAGGAATTTTGCATTCTGTCCTGAAAGGTGAAACTTAGTCCATGTACATTATAGTTGCAACTAAATGGCCAAATTGCCTACCTTTCTGGATTCTAATATGTAATTACCTATATTCAACTAAAAACGAACAAACAAAACCTTACAGGAGAGCAAAAGCACTAGCCTATAAGTCTGAAAAACAAGGACTGATATTATAAAATCTTTAACTTATTTACTTTGGAATTTTCCTTGAGGAGAGGTTACAGAATTGCTTATGAACTATGAAAAGAAATATAACACTTAAAATAGTCTTAGGATTCTATGTTTTACCATCAGAATAAAAGAACCTAAACTTATCAACATCGAAAGATTTTATCATAACCTTTTTTCTTTTTCTTTTCTTAAATTCTTTTAATATTTCTTTGTTGATGCAATGTTGAAGCAATGTCAAATTGTTCTAACACTACCCTGAGGGAGTGCGAATGAGCTGAGTTGCTAAATATGTTTGTTTAATACCCAACAGTTATACCTACCTACATTTTCTATGCCAATTATGCTTACTCTCCATTCTTCCTTGTTAGAAAGTTTAAAAACAACTTTGTCTGCCTTCTTTTTAAATTGAAGGGATTTAATATATATCTTTTCAAGTGGCCCATCTTCCTTCATGTGTTGTGTAGGTTTATTTAATCATTCAAATATCTCCTTTGTAAGCAATGTCAAAAAAAGTTCAGGCTTAAAAAATAACAAAAACAAAAAATAACTGTCATCTTATAGATTAAAAAAATAAATATTCAAAGAGAAATATCGTACATCTGAATTTTATTAGGCAATTATCTTTCAGAAGATATTGATGAAAATCTTACAGTGATGTGTAACAATAGTAATAGGTAATTGCCTTTATTATAGACATTTGCTTTGTTTATTCTCTGAGGTTAATTTTGTTCTGTCTAATGCTATTTTAATTAAATATACACTGCAAGTAGGTCAGTGTTATTAGATGTTAGGTCAATATATTTATGAGTCAGTTTTTATTTATAATAACTCTCTTGCTCCTTTCCAGGAAGAATTATTGGCCTATAATTTAAAACACAAATGGACTGCCTCTTGAAAATAGAACTAAGAATTAGTTTCAAGAAATGAATACCTAAAGTAGGTTGACACCCAATGAATGAAACTGTGAGCTTGTTTGTCATATATATATATGAATACATAAATGTATTTATATATTTATATAAATATAAATATGTTATATAAATATATATAAATATATAAATATATGTGAGCTGGTTTATTTTATAGGCATATGAATATATATGCCTATAAATATATAAATATGACTATCTAAACACACACACATGTACGTGTGTGTGTGTGTTTGTGTGTATATTTATATAACAAGCTAGCTTCTAGTGAGATCACTTATCAGAAAAAAAGAATTATACAACTCCCTCCGCCAGGATTACACTATCTCAAATCAAGAGAGATTATCATCAGAAGGGATAGATAGTTGGTGATGAGAATAATGAGTTGAAAAAGGAAAACCTCCATTGCTGCCAGTGTTGTAGATGGAGTCTCAAAAACATCATTTTACTGCATTGGAAAGAGTCTTTGTGGCCACCTTCATATGTACAGAGATGGCGTCTCGGTAAAACTTCAGTAAGTCTCATCAACTAGAAGTTCCCATCAATTCAACCATTCTATCTCACCATACTACTGAATGTTGGGAAGACAAACAGAAATACTTAAGCAATCACATTATGACCTGATATTCTTTGATTATTCATGGCAAAGAAAAAAAAAAACAAAAACTCTGAGGCATGTAAAAGGATGATTCTGCCATTTGACACCACCTAAGGATCCCCTTCTTGGTCACTTGAATGTGGAATATACTTGAAGATTCTGAGACAACAGATCAATGCATAACTTTAGATTTTCTTTATCAAGAAAATATAAAACCAATCTCTTTCTAGGGTATGGAAAACAAAAAATAGAAGACAATCCCTTCCTGCACAAATTTCTTCTAATAAATATAAAACTGAATGAGTCATCCTTTGGCATCACAGGTATCTAATTGAATAAATACAAGTAGAATCTCTAATGGAAAACAAATTATCATCTAAAAGATAGCAAAATGTCTAAGATTTTAGGAAACATGGTTCTAGAAATTTGTTTATTCAATAAGTACATTGTGCAGGCCTACACCACATCAGGTATTAAGATGAGCTGCAGAGAATACAGTAGTAATAATCCAATGCATGTGAAACAGAAACTTCTCACTTTCATGAAACTGTCCATCTTGTGAGACAGATTAGAGACTCACAACTATGATATGAAGATATAAATGGTCAGAACTAAGAGAAAGTGGTGCAACAAATTTAGTCCATAAAAAAATAGTATTAATTTTGAAATGCCCATTGTGCCCCAAGCCTCATCATGAATACTTTTCTTTCCTTTTTCTTTTTTTTTTTTAAGATTTTATTTATTTGATAGAGAGAGACACAGCAAGAGAGGAAACACAAGAAGTGGGAGTGGGAGAGGGAGAAGCAGGCTTCCTGAAGAGCAGGGAGCCCGATGTAGGATTTGATCCCAGGATCCCAGGATCATGACCGGAGCTGAAGGCAGATGCTTAATGACTGAGCCACCCACGCACCGCCATGAATACTTTTCATGTTCATACTTTTGGTAAGTCAAATATGTCCTAACTTGTAATGTGCATTTTTTTTAATGTTAATACTTTGACAAAAGAAGAGAACAATATAAGGAGAGGAGAGAGAAAGTCAGTTAAGATAACTGTTCTCTAAGTGTCCCAACTCAGAAACTCAATATTCTACAATGTTACTGTGTTTTTTATTATTATCATTATGTTTCTATTATTCAGAACCATACCTAAAACCTATATCAAGTTATAATTAAGGCCTTTATATTCTGAATATAAATACAGGTCAACATTTCCTGAGTTGTATTTCTCAGAATAGTAATTCTATGAAATGTTTGTGTTCGGTTATATTTTAAAATAAAAATTTCATTCAGTGTCAAACATGTTTGGGAAATGCTATGTTAGTCCCCCAAGGAAAATGTGCCAGACTTTTCTGAGCCTGTAATGTAATTCTCCAACTAGGGAACACAGCAAATGCATAGCTTATTTGAGTGTAGGATTATTTTTCTCTCAGTTCATTGAAAAATATTTTTTTTGTAATGTGTGCAATCCAAACTCCTAAGTGTCATCTGTTAAATCCAAGATGGGGATGGCTAGATTCATTCCACTGCCTTTCCTGGCTAAGTCTATTTTAAACCACTAACTTTTCTTTCTCTCTTTCTTTCTTTCTTTCTTTCTTTCTTCTTTCCTTCCTTCCTTCTTTTCTATTTCACCCTGTTTATAAGACTTAGGGGAAAGTCAGATGACACATCAGATTGCCTGAAGTTAGGTACATTAGAGTTTTTTCAGATGATCAAGTATTATTGGCACTAATGTCATTTTTCTTAGGAAAGATACGGTCTGAGATGATGACCCAGGTTCTGAAGAGGAGAGAAGATGACAAAAGAAAAGCATGAATTGAGTGTTATATTTAGATTCAACATGATTTCCTTTTGTTTTTTTTTTCTCACTGAAATAAGAAATTAAACCAGTACATTTTATAATACAGATATAAAGAAATATATGATCAAAGAAAAAGTTCACAATTGTTCTTGAAAAAGAGCTGAATTCCAGATAGAATGGAAGCATGATTTATGAGCTAATAGTTCATTATGTATCAGACTAAGAATTCTGCATAGCAGGATACTGTTGATGACAGTCCTTCTGAGCACTGAATTCACCTTTTATTTCCCTTCCTATCATTCCACCTCATCTCCAACTTTTCTTACCTTGCTGTGACTTAACAGTATATTGGTAGGAGGAGCTACCAGGGCTGGGATTTAGGATGAGAGGAGTGAGATACTCACCTCAGAGACACTTAAACAGTGCCGGAAGAAGAAAGAAGAAACAAGAAAGAAGAAAGAAGAAAGAAGAAAGAAGAAGAAGGAGAAGGAGAAGGAGAAGAAGAAGAAGAAGAAATAGAAGAAGAAGAAGAAGAAGAAGAAGAGGAGGAGGAGGAGGAGGAGGAAGAAGAAGAAGAAGAAAAGGAAGAAGGTGGAAGAGGAGGAGGAGGAGGAGGAAGAGAGGAAATAATAATAATCAAGGTATTTCAGTAAAAATCAAAATTAATATTAAAAATCCATGATGAAAAAAACATCAGAATTTTGAAAAAAGAGGATCAGAGTACTAAGTTGTCTTTTGCCTTGGGCTCCTATGTGGCTTGGCATGGCACCAGCAGCTGCCTCTTTAATCAGAATTTCCCTGGGCTGCGCTCTGCCGGTCTCACACCTGAGGACACTTAGCTTGGGACAGTTGAGTTTTACATAACCTATATGAGCAAGCACATTTGAACACAAATGGTTTAATTCAGGTGCTTGAGGTGTTATTTTGCCACTAATTATTTTGAAACTACCATAAACTGATTGTTTTCTTTTTCTCTAAATCTGTGAATAAGTATACCCAATGTGACAAGATCACTGGAAAAGGTGGGTACAGCTTATTAATGCTCTGAGGGAAACTTCAAAGCCCAGGAAAGTTAACGCAAGGTCAAAGAAAGATTGCCCTATCCTGAATACCTCCAAACTGCCTTTTCTTCACTCAAAGTAAACATGTATTCTGGCAAATTAAAAGCAAAAATCAAGACACTGAGTTTTCTTCCTTTATAAACATGTTAGATCTATTTTGATGGTTTTTCTAGAGGTTACAATGAGGGACATGGTTAGTTTTGTCTAAAATAAATTCTATGAACCATTATTCTACTGCCCTCTATTGTTAAACAATGAATAATAATGTCCTTGCACAGGGTGAAATATAGAGTGAAATCTCTTTTACAAAGCAGCTGTATGTATCTGTCTTCTCTGTATGTATTGATAACCTAGAGTATTCCCTGGAGGCTAAACATATGCAATTTGTCTTTGGAAATTCAAAATCCGTTAGGAAAAGTTTTTATTCTGGCATACATACTTCAGCCCACAATATGGCAAATTAATGTTTGTGAAACTTAACTTACTTAAGAAAAATAGTATACACACATTTAAAAATAGCTGTGCAATATAGAAATGTGTACAGAAGAGAATAAAAGTCCCCAAATCCTGCACCCATAAGCACTAGTGATATCTGATGCCATAGTTCCAGAGTTCATTGTACACAGTTCTACTTTAAAAAAAAAAAAAAAATCACAGGGACACCTGGATGGCACAGTTGGTTAAGTGTCCGATTCTTGCTTTGGGCTCAGGTTGTGATCTCAGGTACTGACCTCAGGGTTGTGAGATGGACCCCCATGTAGGACTCTGCACTGGGTGTGGAGCCTGCTTAGGATTCTCTCTCTCTCTCTCTCTCTCTCTCTCTCTCTCCTGTCCCTCTCCTTCTGGCCTCCTCCCACTCTCTAAAAATAAATAGATAAATCTTTTTTTAAAAAAATCACAACTATTTCTAAGTCAAGTTATGTTTTTACTCATTTGTAAAAGGCATTCTCTTTCCTTCTGGCTTAGGTCTTTTCAGTATCTTAAGTGTTCAACTGATTAAGCAAATCACCCTGTGGTGAGGACTGTGCTAGAAACAATGAGTACTGGTAGAAGAACTACCCAATAATTTTGAGCAACATGTGACAAGCACATACGAAACAACCAACTCAAGAGCACTAATGGCGGCATATTGTAAAGAGCTAAAGAAGTGAAATGCAGAGCAGCAAATGTCCTGCAGCTCGTATCCGCTATGAGAATGGTCGTGAAAGCTTTCTCCGTTCAGGAGAAAGAATGAATGAAGGGGAGGAGGATGACATTCATGCAGATATCAGGTGAAGCCTGAGTCAAAGTGATGATGGGTTGTTCTACCACAATTTAGAGTAAACATAGTTCCTACTGAAAACAGTTTTAAAAAACAAATAAAATAAATAAGAAAGAAAAAAAAAACTGCCCTGACTTACTCTAAACTGTGAGCTCCTTAAGTGCAGTAACTATTGCATATTGTTTATCCCATTCTCAGATCAAGATGGAGCACACAGTAATCCAGAAGAAATATTAGACAAAACATGATACAACGGAAAGGAGATGGGAAGGGAGAGATAAAGGTAGTACAGGAAAGAGAAGAAAGAGAGAACGATGGGGAAAGCAGAGAAGAGAGGGAGAACAAAGTATGCAAAAAAAATGAAGATTTAAATCTTTAACACACCAAGCAGACACTGAAATCTGAGCAGGTCAATGGTAAGATGAAAGTACGGTTTTGGGCGATATGTGCAGGTGCACCATAAATGTTGATATTACTTGATCATGCAGAATGATATTTGTAATAACACATTATTGCTAATGATAATCTTCCTATAATTGTACTGTATGGGATAATATTTCCAACACTCTCTAGCCTGCCAACTCTGTCTGCTATTCATCCACCCATTTCTTTATAAAGGAAACATCTATCGTCTATCTTATGTGTAAGGGGCATTATTCCAGATCTAACAAGAAAGCAAAGATTATTTATTTATATATGTACTTGTGCTGTACCTTATTCCAAAAAAAGAATTGAAACAAGGATGTGTGATTAATAGATGATTGCTCCTCTTAAGAAGGTTATGATTTCGGTAGGGGAAGATATGCATGCATAATAAAACACAAAATAAATAAATTAAACATTCTGTGAAAGCTCAAAGGAGGCTAAGATGAATTCCAAATTGCCAGATTGAAGAGGTCTTCATGAAAGACATGGTATACAGGTAGAGTCATGAAGCATACACAGAATTCTCAGAGGCAGAGGGGACATACACAGACTGGGCACTGCCCATATAAAGTGAAGTAGTTGTCCAGAAATGTGATGGTTTCGGGGAACAACAAAGCATATGATGTGGCTAGGGGACAGGTGGACTGTACCTAGACAATGATGGTGATGTATCTATAGGGCTAGATGATATCAGAAAAATCAGTGATGTATTTTTTTATTATTTTGTTCATTAAATTAAATTATCATGCAATGAAATTGACTTTGGCTCCTATTTTTCTTGGCTTATTTGGAAATGGAGCCTGGCCAACAAATAGCAGACAGAGCAGGGTCTACCTCTTCTTGGATATTATTAGGTATTTGGAGCCTAGGACATGAGCTTCAAATGAATGAAGCTGACACTGGCAATAAAACCCCCTACCCTGGGTAATTTATGGAGTCTCTTGTTCACCTGACACTTGCCTGATTGGAGTCTACCCTGAATGTCTAAAGAATATGTATCCTAGACTTCTTTCCTGTATAAACCCCTAACCCTGAGAATAGATGAGACTTATTGTCGTTTCCTTTCTGAGCCTCTCAGATACTCTCTCTACTGTTCTCTGTGTATCACTTACACTATTTGATGAACTCTGTTTTTACTTCCACTGGCTCACATTTGATTTCTCTCCTGTGCAAAGCCAAAGACCCTCTTGCCTGGGTGGGACCCTCTCTGGGTCCTTGGACCCACCCTGTCCACATTAGTTAAAGTGCATGTATTTTATATAGTATCTTAACACATACCTCTGTGTTATTCCCAGATCTTCATTTTTCTTTGCCTGCTTTTAAATGTATTCATTTTTTATTATATATCCTTTTATAAGCCACCTTAAATATTCCTGGAATAAGTTTAGGGGGTAGGATAAAAGAGAACACACAGTTACATCTAAACAGTTAAATATGCAAAGAAATAGATTTCTTCCTGGGATTAAAAACTAGAGAAGTTATTGAATTCTCTCAAGGACATTTCAAGTTTACCTAATCAGATTTATAAGTATGTAGTCATAGGAAGAGAGTGAGGATAAAAGCTCATCAGAAACAGAAAGAGTCCTATTTTTTTTCCCTCACTATCTCTGTAGATTGGATTATTTTGATGAGTATTAAAGACAGAATGAAATCTGGAATATTTTAATCAGTAAATTTACATTCACACAAAACATACGCACTTGCTACCAATTCAGACAGAATGTTTGCTTTTCCTTTTTAGGGAAGTCTGGTATATGATTGTAGTAAGGAGACCTGAAAGCCTTAGGGTAAAAGGTGCCTTGTAAATAAGTATTATTATTCCCTCAGGCTCTCAAAAGAGGTTCTGGAACATCAACCAGAGTTTAATTAAGGAGTCTCAGCACTACTGAAAATGTCTCTAGCAGCTTCCTCCTGCCTGCTTGAAGAACTGTCCAGTAAATGAATCATTGAACACCAATGTGGCATTTATGCTGTAATTAGCTCAAATAAACCTGTAATAATATGGCAGACCTATGACTTCCACTTCACATTTTCTTTCATATCTGGCTCCTTCAGAATAATGAAAATTTTCCAAAAAAGATAATAGATATTAAATGCCAAAGACATGTCTCTTTTATTTCCTCAAACTGACATTATATTTCCTAAATCTTAAAAATCAAGTATCCTGGGGAGCCAGGGTGGCTCAGTGGGTTAAAGCCTCTGTCTTCAGCTCAGGTCATGATCTCAGCATCCTGGACTGAGCCCCACATTGGGCTCTCTGCTTAGCAGGGAGCCTGCTTCCCCCTCTCCCTCTGCCTGCCTCTCTGCCTACTTGTGATCTCTCTTACTCTGTCAAATAAATAAGTAAATTTTTAAAAAATAATCAAGTATCCTAATCTATAAAGACATTACTATCTACAAAGCTAATCAGATAACAGCTAAAGAAATAATAGGAGAATAAATGCTAGGGATGCCCTGGGTAGCTCAGTTGGTTCAGCATCTGCCTTAGGCTCTGGTTGTGATCTCAGGATCTGGGGATTGAGCCCCCTACCCTGACTGCCATCATCAGGCTGTGCTCAGCAGGGATTCTGCTTCTCCCTCTTCCTCTGCTCTCTCTCTCTCTCTCAGATAAATAATAAAATCTTTAAAAATAAAAATAATAATAATGCTAAAACATAGAAAAATACAATATAGGTCAGAGAACTAAGTTAGAATCACAAAGTATTTCTTATTCAAATGATAATTTTTCAATTCTTTCACATGTCATTTAAGCAATAATTTTCATCACAACTTCATCTGATCTTTATGTGGAGGGAAATTTTCAGGAAAAAAATACTGCAGTGGAACTTTATAAAGCTAACACTTTAACTTTACAAATAAAAATAACATTATCTTCATTATACCTGCGCTTTTTTAGGGGAAAACAATGCATTTATTGAAGCTACTTAGATTATCTTTAATCAGATGTCTCTGACAGCTTTAAATCAAACTTTAATGTGACATCTATTAAAATACACAATCTTAAAAATGTTTGCTGATACTCTTTTTACATCAAATTGATGCTTAATTTCTCTTTAAAATATCTTTTATTAATCAATATTTAAATGAAAATAACATTTAACATCCTTCCTGTGGCCTAAATTCCAATTCTCATTACCCATGTTAGTATTTGCTGGAGATAATTAAAGGAAGAATGAGATATCATATAGTCCTTCTTAAAATTCACAATGCACATTACAATAATGACTTCAATGTGTCTCCGTGTACAAGAAAGCTTATACAGCAACTACTCAGTCTCCTCCACTTTCCAGTGATGCTTCACGATTACAAAGAGGAAAGAAAAAAAGAACATAATTTGAGCAAGAAGGTAAGGCTTTGCATCCTTAAAAAAGAGAGAGAGAACAAGAAAAGAAAGAGAAGTTATGTTGGGCTCTGAGCTATTGTGAAGGAAACCAAGCCCGGCGAGTCAAACAGAGTGAATGATCTCAAGGGCCAGCCTAGATGCTTGCAAAATGCCAGGAGCAGGCAGTGTGTAAGACATGACGGGAGACTTAAAAGGAGCCTGGCGTGATTACAATCCATAAGGAGATCTGATGCAAGGACAGCTCTTTCGCCCTTTCTTTGTTCAAGAGTGTGTGTATATCTACACACACACACACACACACACACACACACACACACATGAATTACATATATATAAAATAAATGATAATGATAAATGATAATGATAAATGATAATTACACATTCATGAAATCCATACTACAATTGTTAGGTGAATCCTGAAAACTGAATGGTAAGTGCTAAACAAGCAGGGAAATTAGATGGCTTGATTATTTTCCCAGAGATGGGATCAGCATTGCAGCAGCATCTTTTGAGCGTAATTACTATTAAGCTCTTTTATTATAGGTCAGTTCTCCAAGTGCAGTTTCTGGACTAGCGCAGCATCAGCCACACCTGCGAACTTAGAATTGCAAATACTCGGGCTCCACTCTAGACCTATTGAGTCAGAAACTGCATAGGGGAGTTCAGCAGTCTGCATTTTAACAAGCCCACGCAGGTTTCTGATGCATGCTAAAATTTGAGAACTGCTGATCTGGAGACTGGGACGCAGTGAAACAGTCTAGAAGTATATGTTCATTTATTTCTTTAACTGTTTAGTAGGTAACTGCAAGGTGTTGGGCACTAGAGATACCATGGGCAACATAACGTGGCCGCCGAGCTTGTAAAGTTTATAATCTGGAGATGACAGATGAGCAAATCATAACAAGCAAAATAATACCAGGAAAAGAATTACTTTAAATGGCAAGGGCATGGAAGGTCTTTCTAAGGAGGTGTTAAAATGCCTGCCTGTCAAAATATGGTCTCTGGATCAACACTGACATTACTTAGAAGCTTCTGTGGAATCCAGAATCCCAGGGCATATTCCAGACTTACTAAATCAGAGTCTGCCTTTGAACAAAGTCTCCAGATACGAGGTAATTCACAAGGACAGTAAGAAGCACAAATGTAAAGTAAAAGAAAAAAAAAAAAACATCTAGGTGAGGGTATGACTTATTCCAGTGAGATGAATGTTCACATGCAAAGGCCCTGTAACCAGAAAAAAAAAAAAAAAAGTGTTGATTTTAGGTCTCTGTGGAATTTAAACATTAGCTCCTATGCAACTACATTTCATCCCAACAGAAGCAGAAGAGAAAAGCTATTCTGCCACTTGATATTACTAATATCATAGAATCATAGCTTATCGCCATTCAGTTTTTTCCAGTGAATTCCAGAATATTTCTTATAAGAAGTATCTATAAGAAACTTTAATTTCTTATCCCTTATTGTACTTGATGATAAGGCTATCACATTCTGATTAGCCTTATGGTTCAGGTTATATATGACCATGAGTAATTAGACTGAATCATGGTAGGTAGGAAGGAAGGGAGGGAGGAGGGGAGACAGGGAAGGAAGAAAGAAAGGAAGAAAGGAAGGAGGGAAGGGGAGAATGAAAAAAAAGGAAAAAAGAAAAAGGAAAGGGAAAAATAAATAGATATAGTAAGAAAAAGTAATAAATGATAGTTTAAAATTAATTTGAGTACTTCATCTTGTTCAAAATTTTGATACTGTAGTAATTGTTAAGATGAATTTTATTCTCATTATAGTCAAAGCCTAACTTTACTCAGAGATGGGGGTTGGTTCCAGGGAGTTAAGCTTTTTCTGGTTCTAAGTTCATTTAATGTGACATTTAACTTTTGATTTAGAGATAACCAATATGAGATATGGAAAAAGAAGAAAAGCTGGCAAATAATAATATTAACAGTTCATCTACAGATTACTATTACAAGAGATCTACCACTGAGCTAAGCACTATACATATATTTAGACATTTAATAAGACAAGAATTCTGTAAGGTTTGTCCTCTTCTATCCCATTTTTCAGGTGAAAATACTGAGACATAAGTGATTTTCTGAGGCTTATACAGTAGAAAACAATGATAAGGCAGCGTGGCTTGGTGTGGGGGTGGGTGTTGAACTGAGTAGCAGAATTTAAACTCAAAGCTGTATGAAAATTTTAAAAACTGTTTGAAATATAGGTTTTTCCAAGTTTTATGTATTTTCATACTTCTATTAGGATATTACTATACTCAAATGTAACTTAACACTATTCCTTTACTTACCTAAATGAATTTCATTTTATAACAATTTTACAAATGAAATTTTTTTCTATTGATAGAAAATACACCAGGGTACCTGGGTGGCTCAGTTGGATAAGCATCTGCCTTTGGCTCAAGTCATGACCCCAGGATCCTGGGATCAAGCCTCATCTTGCTCAGCAGGGAGCTTGTGTCTCCCTCTCCCCCTATATGTGCACTCTCTCTCTCTCAAATAAGGAAATAAAATCTTTTTTGGGAAAAAAAAAAAAAAACAGAAAGTACACCCAAAACAAACTAAACAAAATAAGAAAATACAACAACAAACTAACTAATACTGCTTGATTCTATCTAGACACTTTTAGTTACCTGATGCTGAAGACCATGAATTATAATGACCATTCTAAAAAATAAAAATTATCTCATGTTCAAGAGAGTTGGAGCAATGATCACCAGACTAATGCTAATTCTGACTGAGCAAGAATTCAGCAGGGAGTGGGGAGGTAAGTGGGGGGATAGGGTAACTGGGTGGTGGGCATTAAGGGGGGCATGTGATATAATGAGCACTGGGTATTATATTCAATTGATGAATTACTGAACTCCACTGAAACTAAGGTCCATTATACGTTAACCAATTGAATTTGAATGAAACAAGGTAAGAAAAAAATAGAACTGAACAGGGAGTAACTTCCCCATCTTTAATGCCATTTGATGTCAATTTCATTAACCACTTAAAACCATTTTATATGGTTAGAGCTGACACCCCATACTCTAAGAACTACAAGGTGGTCCTTGGTATCTGGGACAACTTTCACTATGCATCACACCATTTCTGGCAGTACTCCATGGAGTTTGAGAGTCAAGACCTGGGTTCAGTCATAGTCTGCCACATATTAGCTGGGTGATCTTGGGCAGGTAAGTAATTTAAGCGAGAGTTCCCTAAAGATAATAACTGAAGATAATAAAAATGTACATTTGATAGCATTACTGGGAAACTTAAATGAGTAATAACAGGCAAGATTTAAGATGGCACTTAACACATGGTAACTGTTCAGTATGAGTATTGTGTATTATTATGAGGATAATAATTATATTTGCAAATCGTGGCTTAACAGGGAAGAAGCACCAACTTTTTAAATGTATGCTACCATTCACCTGCAAATTAAGCTATGAAATGACAAGTGAGGACATGTTTTTGTTGCAGATTTTAAATATGATTTCCATCACAAGGTCACTTGTATGATTATGTAAAAAAATGCATGCTGCATTTTTGGAGTAAATTTAACATCAAATCAGTGTCAGTGATAATCGGAGTTATCTGATCATTTCAGCATAGCCCATTGTTTTCTTTTTGTTTCTCCGACCCACCCTCCTAGCCCCTCCTCTGCCATCTTTGTCACAATGATATAATTGCTTAGTTTGGTTGTCATGATGACATGGCCTAAAACATGTCAGTCGCATATTTTAAAATTATTTCCAATTCTTGAGACCTACTCAGTAAACTAGAAGAAGAGATTCATTTTGACAAACCTCACAAATCTCAAAAAAAATAGCTTGTTTTATTAATAGGACTATATGAAAGAAACACATGATATAAAAAAATAAATTTTCCTTACTGGGTATGATTCAAATTATAACATTCAAATGGCTCTTTACTAATCCTACCAACCCATCTGGATATCCGTCTACTACGTTCTCTGCTGTTGTCATTGGAATAAATAACATATTTAGGGAATTTAAAAATACATAAGTACATGTCATTTCAAGGCATTAATAAAAAAATTGGCAATATAAGGAATGGCTTGAGCCATTTCAGTCAGTGATATAATAGCTAACTTTAAATAATTACAGTGCACTTGGGTTCTGTTCTAAACTATATTATATGTATAAACTCACTTCATCTTATCAGCAAGTCTATGTAGTAGATAAAATGATTATCCCCAATTACAGATGAAACTGTGGTATGGAAGAGTCAAAAAACAGTCAAAAAATCACACAGCTGCTAAGTTGTGGCCCAAGATTAAAACTCAGTCTTGTGGGGTGCCTGGGTGGCTCAGTGGTTTAAGCCTCTGCCTTCTTCTCAGGTCATGACCTCAGGATCCTGGGATAGAGCCCCACGTCAGGCTCTCTGCTCAGCGGGGAGCCTGCTTCCTCCTCTCTCTGCCTGCGTCTCTGCCTACTTGTGATCTCTATCAAATAAATGAATAAAATCTTTAACAACAACAAAAAAACCCAAAACAGAACAAAACAAAAAAACTCAGTCTTGTCAGTGTCAATGTTCTAATGATCTCATTCATAATCTTATATAATGGTGGTAATATTAATTTAAGCTTCTGTACATAAATCTGTATATATATTTATATCATTTTTTTACAAACAACCTTGTTATTTTGGTCTTGTTAAATGCCTAAGTCATGTATGTTATAATGGATGGAAAGCAAGAAAAAATGGAAAATAATTCTTTCTGAAATGAATTCTCAAATCTTACCTACTGCAGACCTGACAAAATAGTGAGTTTAGCCTGCTTTCATTGTAAGGAGGCTTTTTTTCCATCAAGAGTGTTAATTACCAAGATTCATGCCCCTGAAAGCAAATTACTTCTAGATTGATGAGCCTTAAAGTAACCTCAATTAATTCTATTTCTAAATCAAGCACCTTCTCTGAAGTCCACTTAGGTGTCTTCCATTCACATTTCTTCATATGAGACTTTCTGTGCTCTCTTTTTGACCAACCTAATGACTAACACCAGCCTCAAATAGCCATCCTTTTCTGTGTTAGCAGCAGAAATATGGGCTCTAGAACCAAACTACCAAGTGTCATCACACCTAAGTCAGCCCATTTTTTATTTCTAATCATGTGCAAACTGAAATATATCAGTTCATCAGTTATCAGTAAAAATGCCACAAAGGTGTCAAAGGAAATGGCACAATTTGGAAGGATGATCATAGCATTGAGTTCCACTGTTTTTTCCTCCACAAACTCCCTTCCACTAATAGAGGTCTATTACCTGATTCCTCTGCGAAAGTACCCTGACGCCTTCCAAGATTCACATGTATTTTCATAAAATAATCTTCTCTAATGTCAAATGTGGAAATAACTAAAAGTAGTGATGGAATAATCAAGAAAATAAGAGAAAAATTAAAAGCACAATGATGATAACTGAAAAAAGAAAACAAATATTGACCATGTTTAGTATTATCTGTGTGTCCGTCATATCCATGCATTGTTTCATTTTATCCCTACACAGTCCCTATGCCATGAAGCTGTTAGTGTGCTCATTTTACAAATAAAAAGTCTGAAGTCCAGAGTATTTAAGTTGTTTGCCTAATGTGGTACATTTTAGTATCAGGACTGAAGTACAAACCAGGTCTGTCTGATTTGAGAATAAGTTATTTTAACTCTTTAGCTAGTAAACAACAGAATTGAATGTCTGCAAAAATAAGAGCTCAAAGCCTGAGGCAGAATTTGGATTGATTTTTTAAAATGATGTCATATATTAAAAATAATAGATTAGAGTTAAAGTAATATCAATGCTTATGTTCTATGTTGCAACAAAATTAATGGAAAATTACACTCATGATCAGAAACGCAAATTACACCTTGCAGAGCGATGACTAGTTGAATGCAAATGAGCCTCACTTTGCAAAGTGCTGTTGAAGAGCTCAGTGTCAGCAAAAGCAAAAGTGAGATGCTCATCATTGATTAGAAAAGACCTTAGCATTTATTGGGATAAAAATAAATTATCAACAAGAAATTAAGTCAGTGCTATGAGGTAAGTTATTTTTTACTACTAGGGTGAGAAGTCGAAGTTAGTTAAAAGCTTGCTGGGCAAGTATACAAAAGGCATCACATTTTCACATTCTGGTTGATGGTGGTTGGTGATGAAAACCCTTACCTCAAGAGTGTTTTATTAGCAATGATTAAAAATATTATTGTTTATTAACTCAGCTATAGTTAGGTAAGTACCACAGGTTGTGTCTGCATGATAGAGTGAAATATTATTCAAGTTATAAAAGGAGATTTGGAAACAACACTGTGTGTGTGTGTGTGTGTGTGTGTGTGTGTGTGTGTGTGTGTATCCTTGCATAAATCTACTGAATTAACTGTTTTTCAGCAATATTTCCTGTAAGACAAGTTGCTGCATTGCAAAGAACTCTTAATGGATATTGAAGAGGTTTATGTACTAATCCTGGCTGTAGGCTTATTAGAGTTCCTGCTTCTCCCTTATCCATAAAGTAAGAGTTTGGGTAGTATGATATCAAAATGCCTTCATTGTAGAACTCAGTGTCTAGATCTTCAATTCCCCACAATTATAGACTGGCTGCTAGCTACTAAAAGGCTAATAATGGCTGGAACTCACTTGGAAAAAAATAACTTCACTTGCTTTAGGGATCTCATACTTCAAATGTTCAAAACCAACCGGTTACTCATAACCAACTTGCTGGTAGACACAGTGCTATGTACTTTATGTCACTAATTCTAATTGTCACAACAGGATAATTAGGAATTCAGAGAAATTCTGTATCTTCACAAATGGATATATAGAAACTTAGAAAAATCATCCACTGTTACACAACTTGTTAAGGACATGAAAAAATTGGGATATTCTCATACTAGAAACAAAACGAAACTGTCCTTTATCTGAAATTCAAATTTAACAATATGTCCTACATTTTTATTTCCTTATTCTTGCAACCTTACTCCAGGTTCATCTTATTCCAAAGCTTGTGAATTTGTTGTTTTCTCCTGAATTTATTGTTCTTATGTTCATTTATATTTTATCACAAAATTTCCACAACAAACCTATGGGGAAAACTGCATTTTCCATATATTACTCTGAATGTAGATGGCAATAAAATCCTTCTTAAAGATGAATAAATATAATCTGGCAGGGGGTAATTTTTCATTTTACTAATATAGAAGATTTGATGGTATATAATCCTTAGGCTTTGTGCCTGGCATATAAGTGTTTAAAAAATGTTCGCTGATAATGTTTTTGCCAGTGTTATCATTATTATTATTGCTATAAAAATGAACTAGATCATTAAGAGACTTTTGCATGCCCAGATCTACAAGTTTTCCTAGAGAAATAGCTTCATCATTGAAATTTTGTCACATCTGATAAGCAACTTCAAATCATTAGCAAAACAGGAAGAAAACACAAAATGTTGAATCAGAAAATAAAATGGTCAAATTTGGAGGCCTAACAATGGTTCTCCAAGTAATTTTACTAGACTATAAAGGCCTTAGGAACCATCATAGAGTAGGAAAATAAAAATCTGTTTAACTCACTAAGATGAAACCCATTGATGACTGTAAGGGCCTGCTTAGCCAGAGCGAGCCATTTTGTTGTTTATGCAGTAAACTTAGATTGACCCTCCCCCCCCAGAGGAACTTACTTAGAAACAAGTCTGAGAAACCAGTAAAATATGATGGACCAGCCCCAGATAACAGAGTCCATATAGCAGGACATGTCATGTCAGGGGAAGGTAACAGAGCCCAGAATACAAGGATTAGTCAAGCCAGGTGGAGACATCCAATCAGGAAAGCACCTTCCTAACCACCCAAGAATGTGGGCCCTGCCTTTTGGGCACCAATTCTGACCAGAGTGATAGGCTCGTTCAAATAGCTACTATAGGGTGAATTGTAATTCAGTTGGCCACCTGTGTGTGGCCAGGCTCAACCACATGGCCTTTACTCTATAAAAGTTAATCTGTGAGGCTGGGAGGGGTCGCCTCTTTGCAAGGGATGGTACTGGCTGGTCAGTTTGATTCTCGATGCTTGGCGCAAAATAAAGCTTTGCTTGACCTTTGCTTTGTATCAGTCTCACTCCTTTGACCATGGACCCAACAATGACAATAGCGGTATGTCTAAGTAATCCCCACTCTTCCCTTGTACACAGGGAATAGTAAGGATGCAGGGAAGTTTGAATCTCAGATTTATCTCTTTCTGACTATCCACCTGACTTTGGACAATTTAGTTTTTCTAAACTCAGGTTTCTCATACTTCAAATGGGAATAATTTGAGAACCTCTATTATTGAGTGGTTGCTACTATTAAGTGAGATACCTGTGCAAAATGCTTAGCGCATTATTTAATAAATGCTCCCTGCTAGCATTATCAACTTTGTTTCCCCATTTCCATGCAAAATACTTTGGAACTCTTTAGTAAACAACCTAAAAGGTGATTTAACTGTTTTTGATGAAGCATATTCAGTTGGTTAAATCTGTCAAAATAATTTGTGCTGTAGATTTAGCCTAAATTTTGTATACCCTAATATTTGGACTCAGTTAGATTTTTTAGATTAATTAGATTTTCTGACAGCTGCTCCACAGGGCTGTTTAAGATTAATGGTTTAATGGCTTTATTCCCACCTTAACACCCTGCTCCTAAAGAACTCTTACAGGAAACTCCAATGCCACAGTGCTAAACAAAACTGATCTTCATAAATTCTTCCAAATAAAAGCCTCATATAACTAGCACTTTCTATTGCTACTCCATTCTCTGTTTCTACTTTCTATGGGGGCTTCAGTTTTAATGTATTTCTGGGTAAAAAATGTTCTCAAAGTTTCAGGCTACCAGCACAAAACAGCAACACCTCTTTACAAGTAGACTCCACACTATTGTCTTACTTCACCTATCTTGAGATACAATTGTTAAAATTGTTAAAAACAATCAAGCCAGAATCACAATAATGCTATTTAAGTAATGATTCTCCACTATAGAAACAAGAAGGAAAAAATAAATAAATAAAGCTGAAATCCAGAAGATAACTCAAACCATCCATTTCCTGATTGTCTCAGTGAAGCATGTGTGAGCACTTCAAATCTTAAATTATTTTCATACTAACAATTGTTCCTGCCTAAGAACAGAATTGCCCAAGGGAAACTCTTCAGGAGACTGCCTGGAGTAGAAGCATGTCCATCACATTCACCTTCAATTTACTTCTGTCTCAGGAAAAAAATACAACTCGGGCCACTGGCATAGACAGAGGTCATTCTCTCCAAAGTCTGCAAGGTCAGTCAGGTAAGAGCAACTTACAACATAGAGTTGATGCCTGTCATGTAGGAAGAGGGTCTGATGCTACAGTATTTTGTCTTTTTTTTTCCCCATAAGAATAAATAAATCTAGACTTAATGTGAATTTCTTGACTTTTAAATGTTGCTAATTCACACATTTGAAAAATATTCTGTGTGACACACAAAACTTTCAGGCTAGATCCAGCAAGATTAAAGCTTCCACGTCCTGAATGATTAAAACTTAATGTCCTGAATGATCAAATTCATTTATTCAAAGAGATCCCAATCTGAGCATAAAATAATGGTATAGTGAGATGCTGAATCCTTTCACAGATACAATAAGCAATACCTGTGCAGCTGATCACTGTTCTTCTGGCCTTTATTGACCATTGGCTTAATGGAGTTCTTTGCAGGGAGTCAACTGTGGGGTAGGGGAACTGCACTATTTCTCCCTATTGGATAAGAAATACACTCTTTGCTAATGCCATGACAATGCACCAAAGATCTATCATGTTTAAAATCTCCCCTTGGTTTCCCTCCTTTAGTGGGTTCTAGATATTTCTTTCTAAGACTCCATTTCATATTACTCCAGAACTACAAGTGTCAGAAGAACCATCAGTAATAACATGTCTGGACCTTCATGATAGTACTCTATTATTGTATTTAGTGGGGTTTTTCCCTCATCATTTGAATAAACTCTCAGCTCCTGGTAATCTTCCTGAAAACTGTGAACCAAGAACAATGAACAATAGTTATCTAGATACTTTTAGAGATGAATACCTTCTTCCAAAAGAGATATTTTACAGAAATCCAGTGTTTAAAATAACCAAAAGCACTCCTCTAGATACAGAGAAAACTCTCTTCTTTCCAACACTTTCCTCTATTTCTCTTTCTCTCCTTCCAGTAGATCTTAGAGTCCTTAGAGTCCATAGTCACAGAGTCCTAGAGTCCAACAAACTTGAACTGTGAACATTTCTGCCAAGAACATAATGATGCCACTTATCTGAATCTATGATTAAACTCAGAATGTAGGAGACTGTGTACGTGTGTGTTTGTGTATTTTATTAAATCCAATATTATTTTTATGTAGCATTTTAGCTCAATTGGCAAGCTACCCTCTACTGCTCCCTTCTCTCTTAATACACCTACCTCTAAGATATAAATTTTCCTTCTCTTCTTGTTTAGAATGAAGCATTCTTCCTTCTGATTTCTATCTCTAATAGTTTTCTTCTGGAACTTGATCCATCAGCTATTCCCACCTCTATCTCTTTCACTCTTCACTCTATGGTCAAAAAATAAATAAATAAAAATTAAAAAAAAATTTAAAAACCTTTTAATGATATGGGTATTTTAAGGTATAATCTTTTCTCTATTTTCTTTACTGTATCATTACACAAATGGACCATATGTATAATGTTTTGAATTATGTACTCTTGTTCTTTATAGAGAGAGAGAGTATGTGCAAATGGTGGGGCAGGAGCAGAAGGAGAGAGAGAGTCTTAAGAACCATTGATCTTATAACCCTGAGATCATGACCCAAGCCAAAATCAAGAGTCAGATGCCTAACTGACAAAGCCAGGCACCTCAACGTGTCTTTTTTTTTTTTTTTATCTTTTCTTTTAATTATTTATTTATTTATTAAAATTTATTTTTATTTTATTAACATATAATGTATTATTTGTTTCAGGGGTAGAGGTCTGTGAATCATCAGTCTTACACACTTCACAGCACTCACCATAGCACATACCCTCCCCAATGTCCACAACCCAGCAAACCTATCCCTCCCCACGTTCCCCAGCACCCTTCAGTTTGTTTCCTGAGGTTAAGAGTCTTTTATGGTTTGTCTCCCTCCCTGACCCCATCTTGTTTCATTTTTAACATGAGAACTACCATACATCCACTTGTGACTGTGGCTATTTTTTGTGGATGGCCTTGACAAAAATATCATTCTAGACTATAGCATTGTTTGTATATTTTTTATAGTACATATTATTCTTGAAATACTATTTTTTTAAGAACCCATATTAATATGAAAGTGTGGCCACTATATTTTCATCATGTTATTATTCCTTAACCACTTGCAATTGTTCTCTGTTCCTACCACTCTTAAGAAACTTTTCATTTGGGGGTCACTATTTATCATCTATTGGCAAAACATAAGTCTTTCTAATTTCTCCTGGATCATTTGACTCTGTGGGACCCATTTGTTCAAATTTCATCCTCTTCTATCTCTTCGCTTTTGCAAAACTGTTCCATCTTCTGACGCTGACTGACTATTCTGTTTCTTATACTTACCTCTTTCCATTCTCTTAGATATATAAAAATTTCCTTGGATAGTAAGATAATTCAGTATCTTTATTTTGCTGCTTTTAATCAAATACCAAAATATGATGAAGACAGTTGTTTGTCGGGTGCCTGCGAGGCTCGGTGGGTTAAAGCCTCTGCCTTTGGCTCAGGTCATGATTCCAGGGTCTGGAATCGAGCCTCGCATCGGGCTCTCTGCTCAGCAGGGAGCCTGCTTCCTCCTCTCTCTCTCTGCCTGCCTCTGCGTACTTGTGATCTCCATCTGTCAAATAAATAAATAAAACCTTAAAAAAAAAAAGATAGTAGTTTGTCAAGGCAGAATAAACAGAATTATTAGAGGGGCACCTGGGTGGCTCAGTTGATTAAGCCTCTGCCTTCGGCTCAAGTCATGATCCCAGGTTCCTGGGATTGAGCCCCGCATTGGGCTTTCTACTCAGCGGGGAGCCTGCTTCCTCCCCTCTCTCTCTGCCTGCCTCTCTGCCTACTTGTGATCTGTCTGTCAAATACATTAAAAAATATATATATACAATTCAGTATTGACTACAGACACCATGCTATACATTACATCCCCCAAATTTTTTCATCTTATAACTGGAAGTTGGTATCCTTTGTCTATCTTTCACCATCATCCCCACTTTTTGCTCTCCAAAGAAGGGGACAGAAAGTCTATTTAAGTTCATTTCAATGAGATTTTTAGACAAACAAGCAAAATATCTCACAATATGTTTACAATGTCAACTAAAAACAGTGGTTTGTGACAGGAAAGACATTAAAAACTATTTTTTTTACACTTTTAGAAAAATGAGTGAGGTTTCCATTTCACATTGCCTATAGATGCATTATTTCTGTCAAGTCATAACTGTATTCATTCTGTATAACACCATGATATTCAAAGGGAAATATCAAGCTGGAAGAATAGGAAATGTAATATGAAGTTAATTGGCTTAAAGGAAGTAAATAACATAGTATATTGAGGCTTTTTGTTGTTAATTAGGCAATATTAATCTAAACAGCAATCTATTTTAAATGCACATGGAAAACTCTGAGGAGAAGGCAAAGGAAAAAGAATGTAAAATCTGTGAGACCTGGGGATGTGCATGTACTACCAAAATGTTGAGGAAAAACAAAACAGGGAGAAGAAAGCTTCAAAATATAAAAGTGGCATACAGTACTTGAAACACAAGAATAAGGAAAACTGAAGGTAGAGAGAGATATGACCATGGCTTGAGTTTTTAGTTAAAGTTGAGAGTCATATGCTCACTCACAGTATCCCATTCACGGAATTTGGACAGTCATGAAAATATATGGAAACAGAGCCATGTTCAATCTAGTCAGATCCACGTTAGGGAGAGTTTGGGGAAGAATCTAGGAATAATTTGTTCCTCAAAGTTAGTAAGACTAAGAGCCAAAGAAGATAAAGAGCATTTAAAGTGACCACCTGAAGGGCATCAGTTATTTTTTTCCACCAGAGTGGGCCAAATCAGTGATTAAAATCATGTGCTTACATTTCCTCATGGTTCATTCTTTTACTTGCCATCATCTCAGAAACACAGTTGAGGAAGGGTATATTCATCTGGTGGAGAATCACACTGAAGCTAATTCTATCCTCACAAGTAATGATATTTTAACTCCTCATAGTATGCTTACTTATTAATATTCTTGTCTCATCATATAGGCTAGCATTTTCAAACAATGTTTCATAATATGATAATAGTAGGGATCTTTATTTTAGTTCTTCTATTAGTGGAAACATCTCTCATGTTTCACTATTATATTTGATGTTTCCACCTGTTTTATTTTTAAATTTTTATTTATTTTTAAATTTCTTTTTTTTTTTTTAGAATTTTTATTTATTTATTTGACAGAGAGAGATCACAAGTAGGCAGAGAGGCAGGCAGAGAGAGGAAGGAAAGCAGGCCCCTGCTGAGCAGAGAGCCCGATGTGGGACTAGATCCCAGGACCCTGAGATCATGACCTGAGCCGAAGGCAGTGGCTTAACCCACTGAGTCACCCAGGTGCCCCTATTTTTAAATTTCTTTTCAGTGTTCCAGAATTCATTGTTTATACACCACACCCAGTGCTCCATGCAATATGTGCCCTCCTTAATACCCACCACCAGGCTCCCCCAACCTCCCACTACACTCCCCTCCAAAACCCTCAGATTGTTTTAATACAGAAACCACTTACAAAGCTTTAAAAAAAATCCTTCTAGAGGGAGTTCAGTATGTTTGTTTGTTTTTCAGGAATGTATGTTTAATTTTCCCTAATGATCATTAGTAACAACCAAGATAATTTTGTTCTGTTTATTGATATGATTTACAAGACAGATGTTAAACCATCTTACATTCCTGAGATAAAGCCAACCACATTACACAGAATTATATCTCATACTAACTTAGCCAGTACATTTATATACATATTCAAAAGTGAGTGAATTCTACAATTTTATATTTCAGTGTTGCCTTGCTTATTTCAGAATGTGCTTCATTTCGCCTTTTTTTACTATACTCCTTCCCATATCTAGAAGATCATGTTCTATTTTGGGAATCTAAGATTGACAGAGTATTTTAGAGCCAGAAGAGGAAAAAAATGCAGCAAAAATGACAGTCAAGAAATGGAACGTTAAAGACAGAAAGTGTGTTTTCACTGAAAGAAAATGTTCACGTAAGGACACAGGGGAAATCTTTTGTCATATGTCCAGAATAATAATTGTCCATTATGCAGCACGGTCTGGTGATACATCTATTTTTATATCTATGCATTAGAACTTATGAAATGAATGAGTGAAATAAGCTTAATAACTAAGGGCAAGAAAACACTAAATTTAAATTTCACTTTCTTTTTACACTGTTACCTGTCATTTTAGTACATAGCTCCAAATATTTGAATGGCCTATTTTGTGAAACTTCAAAGAAAAAAAAAAACTCTAATGTTAGTTTTTTCTACTCAATTTATGTATTTAACACATTTAGCAGCCCGGCCATGTTTACCCTCAAATTAGTGGGAAGGAACTGCAAAACAGCTAATTTTTAAAAATTGGGTCCTGGGGCACCTGGGTGGCTCAGTGGGTTAAAGCCTCTGCCCGCATCGGGCTCTCTGCTGAGCAGGGAGCGTGCTTTTCCCTCTCTCTCTCTCTCTTCCTGCCTCTCTGCCTATTTGTGGTCTCTGTCAAATAAATAAATAAAAATCTTAAAAAAAAAAAAATCAGGTCCTACGCAAATAGTATGCTTCTTTGAAGAAAGGGAAAATTAAGGAAGAAATTAATTATTTTAATCACAAATTTATTGAAAGCATCAAAATCTAATAAAAAAGTGGTTGCAATTTCAGTGGAACTCAATAAGTGGAAATTTTTTTGTTTGTTTGATTAAATAACTACAGTTTGTCACTTTACAGACACAGTTGGAGATTACATTGTAATTTACAATGTGTAAGGTTTTTTTTAATACAACCTAACTACTTTTATGTGAATTTAAAGTATATGCATATAAAACAATGATACCTATTTAGGAAGGACATATAAACAAAAAGGAACACATTAAACATGTTAGAATGCATATCTAAAATGGAAAGAAAAATGGGAGTAGAGTACAGGGATAGTAGACAAAGAAAAAGATTTTGAAGGAACTTTCCATTATTAATCTACCTTGAGTAAAGTATTTTTGAGTACCACCTTGAAGCTTTTAGAGTATAAGTAGATGTTGTCTAAAATGGTTTTCTAGTGATCTTAAGGTGATACTACTTTTAAAATCAGCAGGCAAAACAGAACAAAAAAAAAAAAAAACCCTATTTCTCAAAAGTTTCTAAATTATAATACAACCAGTTTTCTCTCTTTCTTTCTTTCTTTTTTAACTGACTGAATTGTTCTCCTAACCATAAAGTTTTGGGAAACAAATAGTAGCAATCTTTATAGGCTACAATTCTGCACCACAATTCTTAATGGTTTATCTCAGGGCAGCAAAATACCTGGCATATTTAGTAATTCATATAAAACTTCAATCAAGTCTAGTAATATTTATTGTATAAATCAAATGTTCTTTTCTGTTGTTATTATTTAAATTTTCCATAGATTAACTAAGAATAGTATAGAGATCAGAGGATCTTGAACTTTAGTATACATCAAAATCACCTGGAAGACTTATTAAAACACAATTTTAGGGGCCTTATCCCCATGGTTTCTAATTTAGTCAAGCTGGGATAAGGCTTGAGAATTTTTATTTCTTTTTATTTTTTATTTTTTTTTATAAACATATAATGTATTATTAGCCCCAGGGGTACAGGTCTGTGAATCGCCAGGTTTACACACTTCACAGCACTCACCATAGCACATACCCTCCCCAATGTCCATAATCCCACCCCCTTCTCCCAACTCCCCTCCCCCCAGCAACCCTCAGTTTGTTTTGTGAGATTAAGAGTCACTTATGCTTTGTCTCCCTTCCAATCCCATCTTGTTTCATTGATTCTTTTCCTACCCTTCAAACCACTCGCATTGCATCTCCACTTCCTCATATCAGGGAGATCATATGATAGTTGTCTTTCTCTGATTGACTTATTTCGCTAAGCATAATACCTTCTAGCTTCATCCACATCGTCACAAATGGCAAGATTACAGAGAATTTTTATTTCTTAGAGGTTCCTAGGCGATGCTATTAGTCCATGATTCACATATTGAGAACCATTGAAAACCACAATGCAATTGTGAAGTAGCATATTAAAATTTTTTAAATCAAAGATTAGTAATAAAATTTCTGTCATGGTAAGTAGAACCTCAAATAGCATTTTTACATGAAAGCTAATAATAATAACAATGGTAATAATAATAGCTAAGACCTATGTGTTAGAATTTCCTAAAAGATAAAATCTCTAAGGTCTCCTTTTCATATTTGTTTGTATAAGGATCCTTAGTTTGCATACAAAATGGAATTTCATAGCAAATACCAGTTTTGGTGTAAGTTTAGGAAAATATGGAGAAAAATACTAATATCTCTAATACTAATACCCTGCAAAAAGGAAAGACACATGGTTCAGGATTTTATGAGTGATTTATTGATCTTTTTTAAAAAGATCTATACTAGGGATTGTGAAAATCTTAAAAGGGATTAATTTCTGAAAAAGATTGCAAAGGTAAATTGTGTTGTTGAAAATATTCTTTGACTAATATCTATTACTACTTATTTTCAGAATTAAATATTTCATTCAAGTCTATGTACTAATATTTTGTGTCTTCAGTAAATTATTTTTACTCTGATGGGAGTTATTTTGCTTTTATTTTTTTTAATTTCTTTAATTTATTTTTTACATTAATTCCAGTACAATTAATGTACAATGTTAGATTAGTTTCAGGTGTACAATATAGTGATTCAACAATTTTATACATTATTCAGGGCCCATCACAATAAGTGTACTTTTAATCCCCTCCACCTATTTCACTCCTTTCTGGTAACCATCTGTTTGTTCTCTATAGTTCGTAGTCTGTTTTTTTATTTTTCTCTTTTTAATTTGTTCATTTGTTTTTTCTTAAATTCCATGTATGAGTGAAATCATGTGTTATTTATCTTTGACAGACTGACTTATTTCATTTAGTGTAATCCTCTCTAGATCCATCTATGTTGTTGCAAACAGCAAGATTTCATTTTTTTTTAATTGCTGAGTAATATTCCATACCACATCTTCTTTATCCATTCATCTACCAGTGACATTTGGGTTGCTTCCATAATTCAACTAATGTAAGTAATGCTGCAATAAACACAGAGGTGCATATGTCTTTTCAAATTAGTGTTTTCATATTCTTTGGGTAAATACCAGCAGTGGAATTACTGGATCATATGGTAGTTCTATATTTAGTTTTTTGAGGAACCTCCAGGCTGGCATCCACAGTGGCTGCACCAGTCTGCATTCTCACCAACAATGCATGAGGTTTCCTTGTTCTCCACATCCTCCCCAACACTTGTTGTATCTTGTGTTTTTTTTGATTTTAACAATTCTAAGAGGTGTGAGGTGATGTCTCATTGTGGCTTTGATTTGTACTTCCATAATGATTAGTGATGTTGAGCTTCTTTTCATGTATGGGTTGGAAATCTGTATGTCTTCTTTGAAGAATTGTCTGTTCATGTATTCTGCCCATTTTTAATGGGTTGTTTGTTTTAGGATGTTGAGTTGTATAAGTTCTTTATGTATTTTGGAAACTGACCCTTTGTTGGATATGTCATTTGCAAAAATCTCCCATTCATAGGCTGTCTTTTAGTTTCGTTGTTTATTTCCTTTGTGCGCAGAAACATTTTATTTTGATGTGGTTCCAATAGTTTATTTTTGCTTTTGTTTCCCTTGCATCAGGAGATATACCAGTAAATTGTTTGTTTGAACGATTAATAAATTTTAAACATATTTAAAAATATTCCTGTACATTATCTTGTTTATAAGCTGGACTTATGTCCCCAATAGGTAAAATATATTTAAAATTGTTAATAATACTGAATGCAGAATCTAAGCTTACATCCACAATAAATATTTATATTAAGGATGTTATTAATATTTATCTATTTAAACATCCCTTACATATTTTTTAAAATTACAGCTATCAATATTTTTAAACAATAAAGTGAAAAGAACTACCTCTATTAAAATATTTCATAGAAATATCTAATTTTGGGGGGCACCTGGGTGGCTTAGCGGTTAAGCCTCTGCCTTCGGCTCAGATCATGATCCCAGGGTCCTGGGATTGAGGCCCACATTGGGCTCTCTGCTCGGCAGGGAGCCTGCTTCCCCCCACTTCTCTGTCTACCTGTCTACCTGCCTCTCTGCCTACTTGTGATCTCTCTCTGTCAAATAAATAAATAAAATCTTAAAAAAAAGAAATATCTAATTTTTTAATGTTTTAGTAGTTTAATGGACTCTATTTATTACCCACATACACATTCTTATTAGTTATGCACATATGAAAAGAAACAAAGACCACTCAAAAGAGAGAAGAGGCTATTCAGAACTTGCAGTAAAAAGGAAGTCAGTCATTATCAGTTTTATTTAACAAAGACTCAAACATAGGGGAATAAGAATACTTGTACTGAAAAAGTAAAGGGCTTTGGGTAAACTCAGATTGAAAAATTTTGGCTTGAAGAAGCTGGAGGTAGGCTAACCAAGAGCTAAGCATTTATGTGAGTGGTTTAGGAAACATATTTGGCTTTCTCTAGCTGATCCCCAGTTGAGAGCAAGGGCAAAATATAGGGAAGTTAAAATTATTGACCAAATCCTGACCACTCTGATGATTGCTATAGAAGTTGTGGTTTGACTTCACAGTTCAGTTGATGCAGAATTTGTGGTCAGTTCTGATGTCACATACATTCTGGCCATTGTTCATTTGTATATTCAATAACTCATCCTTATAATATTCAAACAACAGAATTCAACATTTGCATGTAAACTTGTCATTAGTAATAGATGAGCTCCTTAGCATGAACTCGGGGCAAATAACATTATTTTGATTGATATTCCACAATATAAATCTGATTAAATAAAAAAGGTAAAGAGATATTGAAATAATTATATTTAATCCAGCATAGTAGAGTCATTGTTGTACACAAACACTGATCTGAATAAAAAATACTTATTTGAATAAATAATTTTATTCACTGATCTGAATAAAATTTTATTCACTGATCTGAATAAAAAATACTTATTCACTCAACAAACATTCAGTGAACACTATAATGTTTGGTTGTCAAATTCCAAGAAAGGTAAAGCACTTCTCTTAACACTTTTTCTTCACCTTCTTACACTAACAGGTATCCAGTTTTCCCTTGATGTCCCCTGAAAGTCTCTTAATTGGTCATTGTGTCAATGACCAATTCCTAGACCTGGAAGGGGGGTAACTGATCACCTTGTCTCACATTGCTGCTTTAAATTATCTATTCCTCTTTACTCTGTTAAGGAAACATCCCAGCTCTTAGCATCAGATTGTGCCATATGCTTCCCCAACCTGTTGCTGCCACCTACAGATTGATACCATTTCTTCAAGACTTTAGTGCCTTGCTCAAATACTTCCATGTATCTTCTCTTCCTAACATTTTCATTTATGATTTCAAAAGTCAAAGAAACTATGCAACCAATACTTTAATCTTCTCACTTCAAATAACTCCAATGTACAGTTAAGGTTGCAAATCAATTGTTCTCCAATATCATCAGCACTTTTTAAATTTTAGTGTTCTGATTCCAAAGCACAGACACAATTAATGGCATCACGACATGGACTTGGGCCAGGCAACAGTGTTTTTCATTATAAAGAAATGAAAGAATGCAAGAAATAATACATAAATGAATGGACAAATAAACACACAAATTTCCTGAGTGACTCTAACAGTAAGTTAAAGTTGAAAAATAAGCTATATTCTAGTCTTTCCCTTACCAAAACTCACCCTCTCTGAAGTCTTTTTGTTTTCTAACTTCCCCTTTGAAATTTCATTTTTTTCAAATAGCCTGACACCACCAATTCCTCATCATCATAGACTTCTGATCTGTTGACCATTCTCTGTGGTATTTTCATTTCCCTCCCTAACCAGTTTTGATTCTAAAGACACCATTTGAATTCTCCCTTATAAAAATGCTTAAGTACCCTGTTCCACTCTGTTCCCTGCTGCAATAATGAATCGTTCTCTCTCCATTTACGTATCCCTTTCTACTCACTCTAGATTATTCCTGCCATTGTCTCCTCTATCTCATTCATCACTAGTGTCTCTCTCACTATATCACTTCCATTATCAAGCAAAAACGTTATGACAATTCTGTATTTAGCAGCAACTCTCAATTTTACACCCTCTGCAGTTAGCACCCTGTTTATCTGCTCCTTTCTATGGCATAACACTTTCTCCATTTATTGTCTTTCCATCCTCTTTCAAACCTAATCTAATCACCAAATCCATTTTTGTCAAGGTCAGTAATGACTTTGACCTGAAGAAATAAATTGGCCAATGTTTAGTTCTTAATCTATTCTACCTATTAATTAGCATCTGATGTATTATCACTCCTTTCTTCTAGAAATTATGTCATTCAATTGATATGATATCATATTCTTTCTTTTTTCCTACCTCACTCCTACTTCCTACTTCAGTATCTTCTTTGCTGAATCCCTAAATGATAGAGTCACAAGGGTCTGCACATGGATATCTTCTTTTACGTATCTATATTCAATCTCTACATGAACTTAATCTGTTTCACTATTTATATGTATTATTTATACTGATGGCTCACAATTTAATTTCTTCAGCCTTGGCTTTCTTCTGAACTTAAAACTGATATCTATTTGTGTCTTTAATTAATCCTCTTGGATCCACAAGAAGAGCCTCAAATTTAACATGTCTGAAACCAAACCCATTGATGTTTCTCCCCTGCTCTCCTCAATCTCCCTTATCTCAGCAAGTGACAACTACATTCTTCCAGTTCTCAACATAAAAATCTGGCATTCATTTTTTACCTCTTTCTTTCTCTTATACCCCATTCCCTTGTATAAGGAAATCTTGCTATTACTTTCTTCAGAATATATCCCAGTCCTAACCATTCTTACAGACTTCACTACTCTAACCCCTGGCACCATCACCTCTCACCTGGGCCACCAAGTTGGCCTCCCAGCTGTGTCCTATTCTACTCCTCCATCCCTAGGGTCATTCTGACCTCTACCTGTTAACTGGAGAGATTCGTGTACAGTATGTGTCAAATCAACTGTTACTCTCTTCAGAATGATCACCGTAGAAAGAAGTAAAAATCTCGCTTTACAAATACAATTTTAAAAGTTTAGTGAGTCCCCAAATATCTCCTCTCCTATGATTTTCTTTTGTAATCTCTTTACTCCAGGCTGAACGAATATGTATTCTAATTTACATGCCAAAACCAATACAACTTCAGGGATTTTACACATGCTATTTCTGCCTGTAAGATCCTTCTGTCAGATGTCCCAATGACTTGCTGCCTCACTTCATTCATACCTCTGTTGCATTATCATCTCCTCAGAGAAACTTTATCTCACCACCATATCTAACAAAGCACTTTCCATCATTCTGTTCTCTTCCTAAGTTTTATTATTTTTTGCTTATCTTTTTTATTTATTTTCTGCTCATCCATGTATTTTATTCATCTCTCCTCATGAAATATAGAATTTAAAGAGCAAGGGCTTTCTCTATTTTTTCCATTGTAGTATTTTAGATTCTAAGCCTTGCTTGCCACATAGTAGATAATCAAATATACTCAAATGAACGAGTAAGCATTTACTTTTTCTGGTCCTGCCCTCATGTGGCTTAAAATGTATCTTAAACAGAAAATAAACAACCAAAACAAAAGCCAGAGAGTCACAGATGACAGTAAACAGCTGTGAAGAAAATACATAGAATGATGTTTACCATAGTGATTGTGTGAGAATCTTAGGAGGGATTAGGGAAAACATTTCTGAGCAAGTAATATTTAACTTAATGCCTATAGGCTAAGCAAGAGCGGTCCTTTGAAAAAGCTAGAGGCAAAACACACAAGTGGAGAAAACTGCAAATATGAAGGTCCTTTACTAAAAGAAAAAGTCAAGTGCCATATGATTGATGGAAGGAAATAAGAATATCAAAGAGGAGCTCTCTGAATGAATGCATGAGTAAATCAATGAATCTAATAGCAAGGAAAGGGATGTTTCTTAATAGCATTTGTACTATGACCTAGGTCTATGTAAGACAGAGTTTTCTGATGACCCCCAGCAATATGAACACCCTTACTGCATAAATATAACCTGACCTATGCCCTGACAATAGCTACTTTGCCTGAATCACATGAGCTTAACTTTCTCACACTCATTCTAACCAGCGCCACACATCATTCTTCCAAAATACAAAATGCACAACCTAATGAGGCTATCCTGATACCTGTTTAAACAACATGATGAGGTTTGTTTGTTTAAAGATTACATATACAGCAAAAACAGAAAAATAAATTCTAGTTCTGAATTTGGCAACAGCTTACAAGGTAGCCTTGTATTTGTTGTTGCATCTCAGATTTTATTTTGCCTGCAAAATAATAAGGTTTTACTGGATCATTTGTTGCCAAATTGTGTGCAGTAAAACTAAAACAGGGGTCCCCTTAGGGAAGGGCTAACCAGAGCAACTGGACTTTGGGGTACTGAGCTCTATTATGACCAGAGAAGCACTGAGTTTTAGGAAATACTGGGTTCCAGATAAGATTACACTTTAAAATGGTTGTTTCTGTATATATTAATAGATTTGTAATAGAGGAAATATAGTTAAAATTTTTAATGGTAGAATCTAGATGCCATAAATGTGTTGACTATGAAATTATTTCAAGTTTTCCCTATATTTGAACATTTTCTTAATGTTGGCCAAAAATGTATACCACTGTAAAAAATAAAGTCATATTATATTTTGGACTAATTAATCAATGTTTTGCTAGCTCTTATATCCTATGAATCAATAGAGTTATAATCTAGCCTTTGGATTTAAGGGACAGTTTTTAATATAATGCTAATATTTTACTGTTGAGAAATTATTGCATCTGTATCATCTTCTAGAAGACTAGATGCAGCTTGAGGTGAAAGTGCATTTTTTTTCTGTGTAGGTACTAGAACAGAAACAAGCTCTTCAAACACTCATGAATGTGTTTGTGTGTGCATGTGGTTTTTAATGGAAGAATAAACAGACATAATAGCTTAGTATCTATTTTTCTAAATAATTTGATTGTATTTTACTAAGCAAGTAGGCCCTCAAAACTGGTTTGCATCTGAGTTTACAATGAAGATTTTTTTTTTTTTAAGATTTTATTTATTTATTTGACAGAGAGAAATCCCAAGTAGATGGATAGGCAGGCAGAGAGAGAGAGAGAGGGAAGCAGGCTCCCTGCTGAGCAGAGAGCCCGATGCGGGACTAGATCCCAGGACCCTGAGATCATGACCTGAGCCGAAGGCAGCGGCTTAACCCACTGAGCCACCCAGGCGCCCCTACAATGAAGATTTTGCACCAATGCAATGTTCCTTCATTTCTCTTCTTCTGTACATGTTAGAAAATAATACAAGAATTTTGCAACTGAGTTCAACAAAGTTCAAAAAAGCCCCGTAGGCTTTTTAAGTCTCATCGAAAGATATGAAAGATACGAGATAGAAAAACTGCCATCCTTTTGTGCCAAACATTTTACAATCATTAGCAAATTCCTCTTTCCACCAGGCCCAGAGAATGGGGACAGACTCTCTTTCTTTTCTCAGAATACCATAGGGTTCCATTCTGTCTCACAAAGTCAATCCTTGGAGGACTGGTGATAGAATTAAGGTTGTCTAGTTTTGTACCTTTGTTGCAAACACTGATTTCCCTGTGTCCAGTTGGCACAAAGATAAGGACATTAATTCCTTCATGGGTTCCTCTTAAGCACATTTCACAGAAGCCTTTACTACACTGATCATCAAAACAGAACAAGCAATCAATGAAAACCTGAATGGTCTAATATTCACACTAGAAAAAACAAATAATAAAATAGACAAAAGATTTTATCCCTGGCTCACAGGTTGTGACACCAAGCACTCAGATATTTCAATTAATGTTAACTGAGCTTCATAACCATGACAGCAGGAGGTTATGAGCAGTTTCATTTGCGATCTGTTAACACATTAGAAAGTAAAGTACTTCTCCCCAAATGTCTTTCTTTAAATGAGTAAACATGCAGAGAATTTTACTTGTGATCAAATGGAATTTTTCTCCCATACTTTAATGAATTTTAAATGGTCTGTGTTCGTTTTACTTGTTAATTACAGTCATGTGCACACGGAAGCTGATGAAAATCTAATTCACTCCCATTAGAAATGAGTGGTGTATTTCCAAATGTCTTCACTGGGGAGAAAAGAGTCCACTGACAGAGCAAATAAAGCCATTTCAAACAGCCAGCTGGCGAGGGTTATGCCCTGAATCAGTATGGGTTAGAAATCATTACCTAGTGTCTTTCAGTTGTAAAGAATGACTAACTGAATGTTTGTTTTGCACCAGAAACTACAATAAAAATTTCAACTGCTTAATCTCATATAATCATGATAATCTTTTGAAGGAGACCATCTGATGCTGATTTCAAAATAACGAAACTGAGGATTGTTAAGGCAAACTGTTCAAGATCACACAGCTGGTAATGATGAAGCTGTAACTAACCTAGTTCTGTTTGATTCTAAGGCCCAAATACGGAAATCCTGCATGTGGCAGCCAATTCAACTAGTCCTCACTGTCACCCGGCACCCTAACTCAACTACAGGAAACTAATTTTCACTCAGAATTCTTTTGTTTGCATGCCAGTTCTAGTCTGTGAATATAGAATATCAAGGTGTCAATTCTCGTAGACATGTCCTTTCTGAATTCTCTTCTCAACATGGTGAAAGTGAAAATTAAAATTAAAATTAAAAAAAAAAATCAAATAAAACCTTCCAGAACTTTACAGAGTGTATATTTTGTCAAGGAGTTTATATCTTCTGAATATGAAGTATAAAAATGTGTAATGACAAGCAGAAATAGAAAGTTGTATATTAAATAAATATCACTTTACATTTCTATTTTCATTCGCCAATAAAAGTAAGGACATGATGCTAATTAACCAGTTTGCTAATATTTATTCTTTATTTACAAACCTTAAAGGAGGACCAAGCTTTGGAAAATTCAGCATTATTAATCAACAAATATTTGATATTTCAACATATAAAATATAAATAGCTGATGAATATCTTGTAAGTTTTATCAACTTGTGTCTTTCAAGGAGGCATATCTTATAAAATGACTTTTTTTTTCTCTCTTTGCACTGTAAAGAACACATCACTTTACTTAAACTTGAAGTAGTAGCATTATTGTTTGAGTCTGCACAGTATTTGTTTTTCCCTTCTGCTAAATAGTACCTTGATTTTCTTCTGGTGTGAAACCCTGCCCCATGCGTAGATGTATAATTAAAGGGATCTGAAACTAGCCCGGGGATTGAAGCTAACATGGCCTTTTCATGATTTAGATATGGCCAAATGACCTTATGCAAGCCAGTAAAATCAGACCTAGGACTTTGTGGTTGCTGTTGTTCAATTGGAAAAGAAAATACCTTTCATTGAGTGCCACTAGCCTGCCTAGAAGTAAGCCCAGATCCCCTAGTAGTCCTTCTCCTACCTTAGAAGACAACTTGCCAGTGATGGAAGTCAAATTCTAGGAAAGCAGATCCAAAAAAAGGGAAAAGAAAAAAATCCTGAAGACATTTTTGAACACCTGAATCCAGCTGTGCCAGAAGGTGAGAACTTTCCAGGCAGATTTTTGTTTCCTGAGCCTATAGATTCCTTATTTTGTGCAATCTGTTTAATATATTTTGACCTAAAGAAGAGCAATAATCACTGAAGTGTGACACACAAGCAAAATTGAGAGGATTGCTTATGTCTGATTAAAAATAGCCTTTACAGGGGCACCTGAGTGGCTTGTTAGGTTAAGTGTCTGCCTTCAGCTCAGATCATGGTCCCAGGGACCTGGGATCGAGCCCCACATTGGAGCCTCATCGGGAAGCCTTCTTCTCCCTCTGCTTGCTCACCCTGCTACTTCCCCTGCTTGTGTGCTTGCACTCTCGCTCTCTCTCTCTGACAAATAAAATTTTTTTAAAAATAGCCTTTATATAACATTTATTTCTGTGTTTGAAGGCAATTAGAGAAATAAATAATGGAAATTGTATAAAATGGATTTCTAGGCATAGCCCCCCAATCACAACATAAAACCAATATAATATAGCTAATCATATCCACTTACACTGCAGGTAAGTCCATTATTTCTATATGTTATTTTTAGTTATGAAATTATGGCATTATTAATCGAACACAGCCCCCCTACAAAGCAAGGTGATAACCGTCAAACAGAAGAAAATGCAGAAAGGTGGAGTTGTTTAAGAGTCAGTAAACCTGGTTCTACATCACTACGACTTTTTCTTCTCTGGTTGTCAATGATCTCACCTAAAAAATGGTGATAATACTCTCTTGTGCTAGTCGCTTTATTGATAATATAAAAGAGAATTTATGTGTAAGCAACTAGAAGACGTGACAAATATAAACAGCAGCACTATATTGTTTGGAATAATCATTAAAATCTACATCACAACAGCATGGGGACAGTATATAATAAACATGTATTAGTTTTTACCCTCCTAACAAAAAATGTGTATTATTTGTATTGCTCTTGTCTTCTAAGTTTAAGCATCCACTTGAGGCATCAGAAAAAAGAAAGAATTCAGTATATCTATCTTCTGTGTGTTGGGAACGATGCAATTTCTGAACCTCCAGAGGCATTGCATCCCAGATCCAACCCCAAAATTGATTATTGATGTTTTCCAAATGGTTCCTACCATATTCTTATAGGTTTCTGTGGTTGTCCTCTAGTAAATGATATGGCTTTCACCCCTCCCTCTGCCCGATGGGCTTCTGTCTGCAGTCCTAAGGACACTCTCACTACTCCCTGTGTGCTTCAGCAGCATTTGAACTGACAATACCTTTTATCCTCAGATATCTCTTATTCTTTGCCTACGGTCTGGTAACCAAAGGTCGAATGTGACCCCACTAACCATCACAGACTGCTTGTCTGAGCCTTTTAGATGAAGATGCCAAGAAGAATTCTTGAATTTACTGCCATACTCAAATCATTATCCATCTCACACTTCCTACTGTGCAGCTGATTGCATAAGGTGCCATGCTCATTAACTGGCATTAATTAACAAATGTAATAAAAAATAATAATTAATTACACAGGGACATTTCAAGTTTAATTCCACGAAAATTACTTCATGAACTATGTTGTGAATGATGTCTGGTTAAAAGAAAAGAGATATGAATAACTTTAAATACATTCTTAGTTATACCAAAAATCCATGCCACCAATATATAAGGATATAGATACATAGAATTGATCATGTACCGGATGACTGATTAAACATTAACATCCCTAATTTTTACACTCATTTCCAAAGATCATTTGAACTTTAGGTTGACTTTGGCATTCAGTATTGTTTCATGACTTCTTTTTGTTTTTAACTGAATAATAGTTGACATACAGTGTTGTATTAGTTTCCAGTGTACGACATAGTGATTTGACAATTCTATCCCGTATGCTATGCTCACCACAAGTGTAGTGACATCTGTCACCATACAATGCTATTACAATACCTTCACTAAATTCTCTATGCTCCATGACTTAAAAGAAGTCGTGTCCTATAATCAAGTTATTCCAATTAAGCTAAAAATAAACTCTCTTCCTACAAAAGATCTCTTCCTTCCTCCTTCCTCCCTGCCTCCTTATTTCTCTCCTTTTTTCTTCCCTTTTTCCTTCCTCCATTTTTTCTTCCTTAATCTTTAGTGAGATCTTTCTATGTTTCAAATTTTGTGAAGTGTGAAGAAAATACGATACTGAATAAGACAGAAGTTCTCTTTCCTTCAAGGATATTATTTTTTTTATTTTTTATAAACATATATTTTTATCCCCAGGGGTACAGGTCTGTGAATCACCAGGTTTACACACTTCACAGCACTCACCAAAGCACATACCCTCCCCAATGTCCATAATCCCACCCCCTTCTCCCAAACCCCCTCCCCCCAGCAACCCTCAGTTTGTTTTGTGAAATTAAGAGTCACTTATGGTTTGTCTCCCTCCCAATCCCATCTTGTTTCATTTATTCTTCTCCTACCCACTTAAGCCCCCATGTTGCATCACCACTTCCTCATATCAGGGAGATCATGTGATAGTTGTCTTTCTCTGCTTGACTTATTTCGCTAAGCATGATACGCTCTAGTTCCATCCACGTTGTCGCAAATGGCAAGATTTCATTTCTTTTGATGGCTGCATAGTATTCCATTGTGTATATATACCACATCTTCTTGATCCATTCATCTGTTGATGGACATCTAGGTTCTTTCCATAGTTTGGCTATTGTGGACATTGCTGCTATAAACATTCGAGTGCATGTGCCCCTTTGGATCACTACGTTTGTATCTTTAGGGTAAATACCCAATAGTGCAATTGCTGGGTCATAGGGCAGTTCTATTTTCAACATTTTGAGGAACCTCCATGTTGTTTTCCAGAGTGGTTGCACCAGCTTGCATTCCCACCAACAGTGTAGGAGGGTTCCCCTTTCTCCGCATCCTCGCCAGCATCTGTCATTTCCTGACTTGATTTTAGCCATTCTGACTGGTGTGAGGTGATATCTCATTGTGGTTTTGATTTGTATTTCCCTGATGCCGAGTGATATGGAGCACTTTTTCATGTGTCTGTTGGCCATCTGGATGTCTTCTTTGCAGAAATGTCTGTTAAAATCCAGGAGAAGATAGTAAACTGGAATAATGGATAGATTGAGGAATGAATAGGTAGATGGATATGAGAATGCAAATATAGCAACATGTTAATTTTGTTGAAATCTAGGTGTTAAATAAATATAGATGCTAAATCCGTGATTCTTTCCATTCTTCTGTGTCTGAAAATTTTCACAATAAAATTTTGGAAAAAATTCATTAAAAGAAAAATAGAAATAAAATAAACAAGTCTGTAAAGTAGAATACTTGTTATGATGAGAGATGTACAAAATATTATGGAAGCTAATCTTATTTTAGGAATAAAGAAAGGAGTCTTAGATTTCCAGATGAAGATTATAATGATAATTAAAATGTTTGCTCTAATATCCACTGTGTAAAAGCCAAGTGGATGTGGAGATGAAATTAATCCCCCATTTCTGGGGGAAACAACTAACCTAGGCCTAAACCAGTCCACATGTGACAATTGTAGGCAATTGGGATAGGGCAAGAAATATCCATGTGACTCAGCTGGAGCCAAAGCAGCAAGAGTAGGTGCTTCTTGGGGATATGGAGAAATTTCTTGCTCTTTTGAAAAAAGCTACCAACATATATGAGGAATTTGAGAAACAATACAGAGGATCATAAGGGAAAAAAGGGAGGGAAAAATGAAACAAGATAAAACCAGAAGGGAGACAAACCATAAGACTTAATCTCAGGAAACAAACAGGTTTTCTGGGGGGTAGGGGATATGGATAGGGTGGTTAGGTTATGGACATTGGGGAGGGTATGTGCTATGGTGAGTGGTGTGAATTGTGTAAGACTGATGAATCACAGACCTGTACCCCTGAAAAAATAATACATTATATGTTTAAAAAAAAAAAAAACCGCTACCAGACAGAAACCATTCTGTCTCTCCTTGGGAATAATGTGATGTGTTTTGTTTGACAACTAGGACTGCTATATTCATTTTTCTATCATGACAGAAACAGCCTTAAGAGGTGCCTGACAACTCAACCTTGATGACATCCCAGAGTCAATGATACAGACCAACACAAAGGACACATTTACTCCTAGATTTTGAAATTATGGGAGACAATAAAGTCTTTTTAATTTTTAAATTATTTTAAGTGTGTTTTCAATTATTGCAACACAAAATCCAAGTTTGTTTAGAGGACTATTTTTGTTATTCATTTGTTCGTTTTATCTCTAATATATATTGTTCTTAGTTTCTCAGTTTCAATTGACTAGCTTTTTCAATGTTTGGAGCCCTCGACATGCAACCTCTGGTGGTGGGTCAAAAGACAATATAAATGAAAATACAATGTTGTGCCCAAGTCCTACCTCTAGATATAGGAATATAAGGAATATATGGAAATGAAGCTGGTATATCTTGACCCTCCCTCTCTAGATCCAAAATGTTTACTGGTATCCTAATGTAACCATTTCTAAACATTCCAAAATTTTCAATTTGCTCTTGTATTAAAATGGACAATAAACTTTTAACGTTATATTAATTGGCTCAGAAGTCTACACCTTCTTATCATAGGTAATTTTTTTCCCCCAAATGTCTATTTGGAAACAGCTCAGCCCATCTGCTAGTATTTAGCTGTTGTTTTTAAACCAAACTTTCTCAAATGTTTGTAATCATAGAAGGATAAACAAAAACAAATGCTGGAATTGTTTAAAAATTAATTTAGTGTTTAAGAAAGTAGGTATTTCTTTCTATATAGTGAGTATATGCTATTGGCTTACTTTTATACTTATGCTTATATATTTATTGAGAAAAAAATTCTAAAAAAAAATGACCATATTTTGAGGCTTATGAGTCACTATAGCATATTTCACCTACTATACCATTCATAGAAATTCTATACTGTGCTCAACTTTTATTGGTCCTCCTTGCACATATAAAAACAAGAATATTTTGATCTGTAAATAATTGTAGATATTACTCTATAAGGAGAGGAATGTTGAGAATGAAAACGATTTGAACACAGAAAGGACAATACAAAGGAAGATCATATGTGTCTCTAGGAGACTTCAAATTTCTTCTCACAGTCCTCTCCTCTCCAAATTCTGTTTTTTACCTTCCAGTACCTACACTTAAGACTCTGTGAAAGATCAGCTTTTACTCCATATCCCAGTCTTTTCTTATAGATTTGTATTAGTTTTCTTGGTCCCCAAACAAATCACCATATGTTTGGTGGCTTCAAACAATACAGATTTATTATATCGCAGCTATGCAATTCAGAAATCTGGGCATTCCCAATATCAGCTGGATTTCTGATTCATATTTCACCAAACCAAATCAAAGTGTGAGCTGGACTACATTCTTTTTGGACACTGGGGAAAAATCTGCTTCCAAGCTTATTCAGGCGATTGGCCAAATTTATTTCCTTGTGCTTACAGGACCAAGGTCCTGTTTCCTCAATGGTGTTGGTTAGGAGTCTTGCTCAACTTCTCATGGTTGAGATCCACATTTCCTCACTCGTAATTCTTTCTATCTTCTAAGCCAACAACACATTTAGTCTTAATGCTTTCACTCTGTCTAACCTGCCCTAAAATTCATTTCTCATCTTCCTTCCTCTTCTGTTTTTAAGGACTTATATAATTACATGGGCCAAACAGTAATGTCCTTAAGTTAAAGTCAGTGGGTAAGCAGCCAAATTTCTTCAACAAAGTACCTAGATTAGTACTTTTTAACAGCTTTATTGAAGTGTAATTCACATACAAGAACTACACATGTTAAATGTATACAATTTGATAAGTTTGGACATATGAATACACTCATGAATGAATACACTCATAAGGTAATAAACATGTATCACCTCCAAAAGTTTCCTTGTGTCACCCTGTGGCTACTGCTGTTTAGTGTTTTGTTTTGCATTTGTTGTGCTAAGAATGCTTAACATGAGATCTACCCTCTTAACAAATTTTTAAAGTACACAATACCATATTGTTAACTATAGGCACTATGTTGTATAGCAGATCTCTCGAATTTATTAATCTTGTATAAATGAAACTTTATAACCATTAAGCAACAACCCCTCGCATCCCCATCCCCTTTCCCACCAGCCCCTGGAAATCACCATTCCATCATCTCACCATTCTGTTTCTAGGAGTTTGATTATTTTAGATTCCTCATATAAGTGGAATCATGCGGTATTTGTCCTTCTGTGACTGGCTTACTTCACTTAGCATAATATCCTCCAGGTTCATCCATGTTGTTGCAAAGGCAGGATTTACTTCTTTCTTAAAGCTAAATAATATCCCCAAATATGTATATATCACATTTTCTTTCTCCATTTATCCATCTGTGGACATCTGGGTTGTTTCTATATCTTAGCTATTGTAAATAATGCTGCAGTGAACATGGAAGTACAGATATCTCTTTAACAACCTGATTTCAGTTCTTTTGGATATATACCCAGAAGCTGGATTGCCAGATCATATTGTAGTTCTATTTTTAATTTGTTGAGAAATTCCCATATTGTTTTCTGTAGTGGCTATAACCTTTTACATTCCCACCAAAAATGTACAAGGATTCTAATTTCTCCATATTTTCTCCAACACTTCTTACCTTTTGTATTTCTTATAATGGCCATCCTAAAAGGTGTGAGGTGATAGATAGCTCACGGTTTTGATTTGCATTTCTCTGATGATTACTGATGTTGAGTACCTTTTCATATACCTAGTAGTCATTTATATGTCTTCTTTGAAAAAAAAAAAATGTCTGATCAGGCTTTTGTCCATTTCTATTTGAGCTATTTTTTTTCCTTCCCTTCCCTCCCCTATCCTCTTTTTTCTCTTCCCCTCTCCTCTCCTTTTTCCTATTGTAGGAGCTACTTAAACACCTTGGATAATACTGCTTTATTTTTTTAATGGATAAATGCTTTGCAAGTTTTTTCTTGCATTCCATAGGTTGCCTTTTCACTCAGTAGATCATTTACTTTTCTGTGAGCAGCTTTTTAGATTGGTATAATCTCACTTGTCTATTTTTGCTTTTGTTGCCTGTGCTTTTTTTTGGTCATATCCAAGAAAAAATTGCCAAGACCAATGTTAACATGCTTCCCCTATGTTTTCTTCTTGTTTTACAGTTTCTGATCTTATAAGTAAGTCTCTCAACATTTTATGTTGGTTTTTGTGTATGGTGTAATACAGAGATCCAATTTCATTCTTTCGTATAAAGACCACAACCATTTGTTGAAGAAACTATTTTTCCTGATTATGTATTCACAGAACCTTTGTCAAAGATCAGCTGCATATTTACGTTTATTTCTGAGCAATCTACTGTGTCTGTCTTATACTGTACTATTTTGATTATTTTGAAAGTAGGTGGTGTGATGCCTCCAGCTGTGATCTTTTTCTTAAATGACTTTGGCTTTTTTGGATATTTTGTAGTTCCACATGAATTTTAGAATTTCTTTTATACAAAATTCCATTGTTGGGGAGCATCTGGGTGGCTCAGTTGGTTAAGCAACATATTCTTGACTTTGGCTCATGTCATAATCTCAGGTTTGTGAGATCAAGCCCTGTGTCAGGCTCCATGCTGACTGTGCATGGAGCCTGCTTAAGATTCATGTTCTCAAGGATTTTGATGGATTCCTTTCACACATTGAGGTCCTTCATCCATTTTGAGTCTATTTTCGTATGTGGTGTAAGGAAATGGTCCAATTTCATTTTTCTGCATGTGGCTGTCCAATTTTCCTAGCACCATTTATTGAAGAGGCTGTCTTTTTTCCATTGGACATTCTTTCCTGCTTTGTCGAAGATTAGTTGACTGTAGAGTTGAGGGTCTATTTCTGGGCTCTCTATTCTGTTCCATTGATCTATGGGTCTGTTTTTGTGCCAGTACCATGCTGTCTTGATGATGACAGCTTTGTAATAGAGCTTGAAGTCCGGAATTGTGATGCCACCAACGTTGGCTTTCTTTTTCAATATCCCTTTGGCTATTCGAGGTCTTTTCTGGTTCCATATAAATTTTAGAATTATTTGTTCCATTTCTTTGAAAAAGATGGATACTTTGATAGGAATTGCATTAAATGTGTAGATTGCTTTAGGTAGCATAGACATTTTCACAATATTTATTCTTCCAATCCAGGAGCATGGAACATTTTTCCATTTCTTTGTGTCTTCCTCAATTTCTTTCATAAGTACTTTATAGTTTTCTGAGTATAGATTCTGTGCCTCTTTGGTTAGGTTTATTCCTAGGTATCTTATGGTTTTGGGTGCAATTGTAAATGGGATTAACTCCTTAATTTCTCTTTCTTCTGTCTTGCTGTTGGTGTAGAGAAATGCAACTGATTTCTGTGCATTGATTTTATATCCTGACACTTTACTGAATTCCTGTATAAGTTCTAGTAGTTTTGGAGTGGAGTCTTTTGGGTTTTCCACATATAGTATCATATCATCTGCGAAGAGTGATAATTTGACTTCTTCTTTGCCGATTTGGATGCCTTTAATTTCCTTTTTTTGTCTGATTGCTGAGGCTAGGACCTCTAGTACTATGTTGAATAGCAGTGGTGATAATGGACATCCCTGCCGTGTTCCTGACCTTAGCGGAAAAGCTTTCAGTTTTTCTCCATTGAGAATGATATTTGCGGTAGGTTTTTCATAGATGGCTTTGATGATATTGAGGTATGTGCCCTCTATCCCTACACTTTGAAGAGTTTTCATCAGGAAGGGATGCTGTACTTTGTCAAATGCTTTTTCAGCATCTATGGAGAGTATCATATGGTTCTTGTTCTTTCTTTTATTGATGTGTTGTATCACATTGACTGATTTGCGGATGTTGAACCAACCTTGCAGCCCTGGAATAAATCCCACTTGGTCGTGGTGAATAATCCTTTTAATGTACTGTTGAATCCTATTCGCTAGTATTTTGTTGAGTATTTTTGCATCTGTGTTCATCAAGGATATTGGTCTATAGCTCTCTTTTTTGATGGGATCCTTGTCTGGTTATGGGATCAAGGTGATGCTGGCCTCATAAAATGAGTTTGGAAGTTTTCCTTCCATTTCTATTTTTTGGAACAGTTTCAGGAGAATAGGAATTAGTTCTTCTTTAAATGTGTGGTAGAATTCCCCCGGGAAGCCGTCTGGCCCTGGGCTTTTGTTTGTTTGGAGATTTTTAATGACTGTTTCAATCTCCTTACTGGTTATGGGTCTGTTCAGGTTTTCTATTTCTTCCTGGTTCAGTTGTGGTAGTTTATATGTTTCTAAGAATGCATCCATTTCTTCCAGATTGTCAAATTTGTTGGCGTAGAGTTGCTCATAGTATGTTCTTATAATAGTTTGTATTTCTTTGGTGTTGGTTGTGATCTCTCCTCTTTCATTCATGATTTTATTTATTTGGGTCCTTTCTCTTTTCTTTTTGATAAGACAGGCCAGGGGTTTATCAATTTTATTAGTTCTTTCAAAGAACCAGCTCCTAGTTTCGTTGATTTGTTCTATTGTTTTTTTGGTTTCTATTTAATTGATTTCTGCTCTGATCTTTATGATTTCTCTTCTCCTGCTTGGCTTAGGGTTTCTTTCTTGTTCTTTCTCCAGGTCCTTTAGGTGTAGGGTTAGGTTGTGTACCTGAGACCTTTCTTGTTTCTTGAGAAAGGCTTGGACCTCAATGTGCGAAAGGAATCCATCAGAATCCTTGAGGAGAACACAGGCAGCAACCTCTTCGACCTCAGCCACAGCAACATCTTCCTAGGAACAACGCCAAAGGCAAGGGAAGCAAGGGAAAAAATGAACTATTGGGATTTAATCAAGATCAAAAGCTTTTGCACAGCAAAGGAAACAGTTAACAAAATCAAAAGACAACTGACAGAATGGGAGAAGATATTTGCAAACGACATATCAGATAAAGGACTAGTGTCCAGAATCTATAAAGAACTTAGCAAACTCAACACCCAAAGAACAAATAACCCAATCAAGAAATGGGCAGAGGACATGAACAGACATTTCTGCAAAGAAGACATCCAGATGGTCAACAGACACATGAAAAAGTGCTCCATATCACTCGGCATCAGGGAAATACAAATCAAAACCACAATGAGATATCACCTCACACCAGTCAGAATGGCTAAAATCAACAAGTCAGGAAATGACAGATGCTGGCGAGGATGCGGAGAAAGGGGAACCCTCCTACACTGTTGGTGGGAATGCAAGCTGGTGCAACCACTCTGGAAAACAGCATGGAGGTTCCTCAAAATGTTGAAAATAGAACTGCCCTATGACCCAGCAATTGCACTATTGGGTATTTACCCTAAAGATACAAACGTAGTGATCCAAAGGGGCACATGCACTCGAATGTTTATAGCAGCAATGTCCACAATAGCCAAACTATGGAAAGAACCTAGATGTCCATCAACAGATGAATGGATCAAGAAGATGTGGTATATATACACAATGGAATACTATGCAGCCATCAAAAGAAATGAAATCTTGCCATTTGCGACAACGTGGATGGAACTAGAGCGTATCATGCTTAGCGAAATAAGTCAAGCAGAGAAAGACAACTATCACATGATCTCCCTGATATGAGGAAGTGGTGATGCAACATGGGGGCTTAAGTGGGTAGGAGAAGAATAAATGAAACAAGATGGGATTGGGAGGGAGACAAACCATAAGTGACTCTTAATTTCACAAAACAAACTGAGGGTTGCTGGGGGGAGGGGGTTTGGGAGAAGGGGGTGGGATTATGGACATTGGGGAGGGTATGTGCTTTGGTGAGTGCTGTGAAGTGTGTAAACCTGGTGATTCACAGACCTGTACCCCTGGGGATAAAAATATATGTTTATAAAAAATAAAAAATTAAAAAAATAAAAAAGATTCACTCTCTCCCTCTTCCTTTGCCCCTACTCCCTACCTTGTGCACACTCTCTTTCTCAACAACAACAAAAACAACCAATCCATTGGGATTTTTATGAGGATAACATTGATTCTGTAGATCACTTTAGGTAATACAGACTTTTTTTTTTTTTCAAGTTTTTATTTAAGTTCCAGTTAGTTCACACACAGTGTAGTGTTAGTTTCAGGTGTAGAATTTAATAATTCATTACTTACATACAAAACCCAGTACTCATCACAAGTGCCTTCTTTGATAATCACCACCTATAAACCACCCCACCTGCCTACCTTCACTCCAGTAACCTTCAGTGTGTTTTCTACAGTTAAGAGTCTGTTTCCTGGCTTGCTTTTTTTTTTTTTTTCCTCCAATGTGATCATCTGTTATGTTTCTAAAATTCCACGTATTAGTTAAATTATATGGTATTTGTCTTTCTCCAACTGACTTATTTCACTTAGTTTAATAGTCTCTAGTTCCATCTATGGTGATATATATATATATATATATATATATATATATATATATATATGTAACTTCTTTATCAATTCATCAGTCAATGGGCATTTGAAATCTTTTCATAATTTGGCTATGGTAGATAATGCTGCTATAAACACCAGGGTGCATGTATCCCTTCAAATTGGTATTTTTATGTCCTTTGGGTAAACACTTAGTAATGCAATTTCTGGATTATAGGCCAGTTCAATTTTTAACTTTTTGAGGAACCCCCATATTTTTTTCCAGAGTGGCTTCACCTCTTTGCATTCCCACCAACAGTACAAGGAGGTTCCCCTTTCTCTGCATCCTCACCAACACCTATTGTTTGCTGTGCTGTTAATTTTAGCTATCCTGACAGGTGTAAGGTGATATCTCATTGTAGTTTTGATTTGTATTTCCCTGATGATGACTGATGTTGAGCATCTTTTTGTGTCTTTGTTGGCCATCTGTATGTCTTCTTCAAAAAGATATCTATTCATGACTTCTGCTCATTATAAACTGGATTATTTGTTTTTTAGGTACTGAGTTTTAGAAGTTCTTCATATATTTTAAATATGAACCCTTTATCACATATGTCATTTGCAAATATCTTCTCCCATTCTGTAGGCTGCCTTTTAGTTTTGTTGATTGTTTCCTTCGCTGTGCAGAAGATTTTATTTTGATTAGGTCTCAATAGTTTAATTTTGCTTTTGTTTCCCTTGCCTCAGGAGACATAGCTAGTAAGAAGTTGCTACAACCAATGTCAAAGAAGTTACTGCCTGTATCCTCCTCTAGGGTTTTCATGGTTTCCTTTCTCACCTTAGCTCTTTCATCTATTTTGAACTTGTTTTTCTGTGTGTTGTAAGAAAGCGGTCCACTTTTATTCTTTTGCATGTTGCTGTGAGTTTTCAAAATACCTTTGTTCATTCCCATTGGATATTCTTTCCTGCTTTGTTGAACATTAGCTGGCATACAGTTGTGGGTCCATTTCTGGGCCCACTGGTTCCAGTGACCTATGTGTCTGTTTTTGTGCCAGTACCATACTACCTTGATCACTTCAACTTTGTGTATAACTTGAAATCTGGAATTGTAATCCCTCCAGCTTCGCTTTTCTTTTTCAAGATTGCTTTGGCTATTCAGGGTCTTTTGCGGTTCCATACAAATTTTAGGATTGTTTACTCTAGCTCTGTGAAAAATACTGGTGGTATTTTGATAGGAATTGCATTAAATGTGTAGATTGCTTTGGGTAGTATAGGCATTTTGGCAATATTTTTTCTTTTGATCTGTGAGAACAGACTATTTATCCATCTCTTTGTGTCATCTTCAATTTCTTTCATCAGTGTTTTATAATTTTCAGAATATAGATCTTTTACCACTTGGTTAGGTTCCTAGATATTCCTAAGTATCTTATGGCTCCTGTGCAATTATAAATTGAATTGATCTCTGATTTCTCTTCTTGTTGTTTCATTATTGGTATATAGAAATGTAACAGATTTCTGTACATTGATTTTTTATCCTGCTACTTGATTGAATTTATGAATCAGTTCTAGCAATTTTTTGGTGAAATCTTTCAGATTTTCTGTGTAAAGTATCACAACATCTATGAATACTGAAAGTTTGACTTCTTCTTTGCTGAATTGGATTCATTTTATTTCTTTTTATTGTCTGATTGCTGAGTACTATGTTAAATAAGACTGGTGAGGGTAAACACCTCTGTCCTGTTTCTGACCTTAGAGGAAAATCTCTCCACTTTTTTCCTCTTTGGTGAAGGTATTAGCTATGGATTCTTTGTACATGGTCTTTATGATGTTGAGGTATGTTCCCTTTATCCCTACTTGTTGAGCATTTTTATCATGAATGGATGTTGTACTTTGTCAAATGCTTTTTCTGCAACTATTGAAAGGAACATATGGCTCTTGTCCTTTCCTTTATTAATGTGGTGTATCACATCGACTTGTGAATATTGCACCATGCATGCAATCCAGGAATAAAACTCACTTGATGTGGTGAATGATTCTTTTAACGTACTGTTGGATTTGATTTGCTAGTGTTTTGTTAAGAATTTCTGCATCCCTGTTCATCAGGAATATTGGCTTTTATAAGTCTCCTTTTTAGTGGAGTCTTTGTCTGGTTTTGGAATCAAGTATGAAGCTGGCTTTATTAATAGAATGAGTTTGGAAGTTTTCCTTCCATTCCTCCATTTTGGAATAGCTTGAGAAGGATAGGTATTAACTCTTCTTTAAGTGTTTGGTAGATTTCCCCTTGGAAGTCATCTGGCCCTGGACTTTTGTTTATTGGAAGTGTTTGATTAGTTATTCAATTTCATTGCTGTTTATAGATCTGTTCAAGTTTTCTATTTCTTCCTCTTTCAGTTTTGGTAGTTTATATGTCTCTAGGAATTTATCCATTTCCTCTGGATTGCCCAATTTGTTAGCATATAATTTTTCATAATATTGTCTCATAATTGTTTGTATTTTTGTGGTGTTGGTTATGATTTCTCCTCTCTCAATAGTGATTTTATTTATTTGGGTCCTTTCTCTTTTCTTTGTGATAAGTCTGGATAAGTGTTTATCAATTTTATTAACTTTTTTCCAAGGAATCAGCTGCTGGTCTCATTGATCTGTCCTAGTGGGGGTTTTGTTTGTTTGTTTCTATGCCATTTATTTCTGCTGTAGTCTTTATTATTTCCCTTCTTCTGCTGGCTTTAGGCTTCATTTGTTGTTCTTTTTCTAGCTCCTTTAGGAATTTAGATTGTGTATTTGAGATTTTTCTTGCTTCCTGAAGTAGGCTTGTATTGCTGTATACTTTCCTCTTCCGACACATTTTCCTGCATCCCAAAGGTTTTTGCACCATTGTGTTTTCATTTTCATGTATTTCTTTTATTTCTTCTTTAATTTCTTGGTTGACCCATTCCTTCTTAATAGGATATTCTTTAGCCTCCTTGTATTTGTGGTCTTTACAATATTTTTCTTATGGTTGACTTCAAGTTTCATAGCCTTGTGGTCAGAAAATATGCATGATATGGTTTCAGTATTTTTGTATTTGATGAGGCCTGATTTGCCACCTACTGTGTGACCTATTTTGAAGAATGTTCCAAGTGCACTTGAAAAGTGTATGAATTCTGATGCATTAGAATGAAATGTTCTGCATATATCTAAATATATACTAAATGTAACAGTTCAAAGCTATTGTTTCCCTGTTGATTTTCTGCTTAGATGACCTGTTCACTGAAGTAAGTGGAGTTAAAATGCCCTGCTATTATTATATTATTATGAATGAATTCCTCCATGTTTATTACTAATTGTTTTATGCATTGGGGTGCTCCCAAGTTGGGGGCATATATATTTACAATTGTTAGATCTTGTTTGATAGAACCTTATATTATAATTTGGTGCCCTTCTTTATCTCTTATTACAGTTTTTGGTTTAAAAATCTGGTTAAAATTTATGAAATAAATACTGCTATTCTGGCTTTCTTTTGACATCCATTTGCATGGTAAATATTTCTGCATCTCTTCACTTTCAATCTGCACATGTTATTAGGTGTAAAGGAGTCTCTTGTAGGCAGCATATAGTCTTGTCTTTTTGTCCATTTTGACACCCTATGTCTTTTGATTGAAGCATTGAGTCCATTTACATTGAGTCCAATTACATCAGAGTAATTATTGATATATACGAATTTAGTGCCATCGTATTACTTTTGTCATTGTTTCTGGAGATGTTCTCTATTACTTTCTAGTCTTTGTTTCTTTTGGTTTTCTTTCCCACTCAAAGGGTCCCTTTTGCTATTTCTTGCAGGGCTGGTTTAGTGGTCACAAACTCCTTTTGTTTTTGTCCAGGAAACTCTTTATCCCTCCTTCTATTCTGAATGATAGTCTTGCTGGATAAACTATTCTTGGCTGCATATTTTCCCCATTCAGCACATTGAATATGTCATGCCACTCTGTTTGGGCCTACTACATTTCTGCGGAGAGATCTTCTACTAACTATGTTTGTCTTCCCTTGTATATTAGGGACTTCTTTTTTCTTCTTTCTTTTAGGATATTTTATTTATCTCTATATTTTACAAATTTCACTACAGTATGTTTTGGTGTTGGCCTGCTTTTGTTGATTTTAATAGGCGTTTTCTATGCTTCCTAGACTTGGATGTCTATTTTCTTCCTTTTTAGCCTATTTTATCTTCTTCATCACTTATTTGTTCCTCTGCTTCTTTCATCCTTGTGACCATTACACCCAGTTGGTTTTGAGTCTCAGTTACTGCATTTTTCATTTCAGCCTGATTACTTTTTAGCTCTTTTATCTCTGTGGTAAGGGACTCCCTGGCATCTTCCACACTTTTCTCAAGCTCAACTAGTGTCCTTATGATTGTTTCTTTCAATTTTCCACCAGGCATATTACTATATCTGTTTTTATTAGATCCCTGTCTGTGACCTTTTCTTGTTCCTTCTTTTGGGATGAATTCTTCCATCTTGTATTTTGTCTAGGTCTCTGTCTTCTTCTCTGTGTTATAAAAGCCAATTGTGTTTCCTGCTCCTGAGAGTCATGGCTTTATGAAGAGGACATATACTGTCTTGTGCTGACACTTCAGGGAGTGTCTCTGGTGTGTGCTGCTTATACTCTGTTGTTGTGTTTTGGCTACTCTATTCTTCTGGTCAGTTGTCTGCAGAGGTTCTTCTTGTATCCAGTGGACAGTATTTGGATCTTAGCCAGAATACAGTGAGTTTTAACTAGTTGTGGTCTGGTCTGTTTGTTAAAAGAGACTCGACAATATCTTCACCAGAACTGATGCCTTGAAGAACTCTATGGTCAGTAAACATGGAGTGTGTAGAAGTTTCAGCTGGGCTTCAAGGGAAGAAGACTGTTGCACTGGTTCTGAGGCACAATTGCCTGAGAAAAGCAGTACCAGCAAAGCACAGGGCAGTGGAACTTGGTATAAGGAGGTTAGGCAGCCAGTTTTGGTGTTATAGTGTTTACTAAAGTTGGTTTATGCTGAGGGGCAGGGGAAGAAAATGGCATCAGCCAGCTCCTTTGTCTCCACAGAATGGAATCAGTACTTACGGCATTCAGGGAAACACTCTCAAAAAAGGGAATAATTTCCTCTCGTGATACCCAAGTGTTTTTTATTATTTTTTTAAAGATTTTATTTATTTATTTGATAGAGAGAGATCACAAGTAGGCAGAGAGGCAGACACAGAGAGAAGAGGAAGCAGGCTCCCTGCTGAGCAGAGACCCTGATGTGGGGCTCAATCCCAGGACCCAGGGATCATGACCTGAGCTGAAGGCAGAGGCTTTAACCCACTGAGCCATCCAGATGCCCCCCCAAGTGTTTTTTAGATTGCTGTTTTCATGTTGTCTCTATATTGCTTGCCTGCCTTGAGTGGCAAAGTGCTCTCCAAGCTCTATCCCAGTCAAGCCTGCTCACTTTTAAAACTCCAAACTGTAAGGAACTGGTATGGTGGAAGCCTGTGTGGGTCTTCCAGGGGACAATCTTGCCACACTGGCACCGATGTTTTCATGGAAAGGGGCAGCTGTGCCAGAGCTCAGGGGCATGGAATTTGAAGCAAAGTAGGCTAAATAGCCAATGTCCAATTTAGCCACCCTCAGCAGATGCCTCTATGCTTATCCTGCAGGGTAGGGAGGGGAAATGGGTTCCACCAGCTCTCTCGTGTCCTGAGAAGTGGCTGCAAACACTGCCTCTCACAGATACACCCCAAGAAGAATAAACAGACTCTCTCCATGCACCTTAGGTGATCCTCAGATCACACAGTTTGCCTTGGGGTTGCCTGTGTGCCTTCTCTTCAGGTGTAGGGCAGCACGCTCAGGGCTCAATCCCAGCAAGACCCACAGACCTCTAAAACTCCAGTCTTTGAGCCCCACTGGTTGCAAAAACTCACAAAACTCAGCCCCTATCATTGTCCCAGCCAATGGCTTTGGGACGTGTTCTCCTAGTATATGTCCCTGTGTGTTCCAGTCTCATCTTTCTCTGCAACCAGAACTCCTGCCCCTCTGTACGATCCATGATCCATTTCTCCCCCAAACTATATTCTGCACCTCCTACCTTCCTCACTGTGGCCTCTTCTCTCCCTCTAGTTGCGCTGTTTGTTTCATCAGCCCTCAGGTCAATTTCTTGGGTATTCAGAATGATTCAATAGTTATCTAGCTGTGTTCAAGGGTTAAGGCAAGCCCAGGGCCTCCTACAATCTTAGCTCCCCTATTGATAATATGGACATTTTTAACAATATTAAGTCTTCCAATCTATGAATATGGGATGTCTTTCTATTTATTTGTGTCCTCTTTAATTTCTTTCATTAATATTTTGTAGTTTTCAGTGTGTACAAGCCTTTTACGTCCTTGGTTAAGTTTACTCCTAGGTATATATTTTTCTTTTAGATACCATTATAAATAAGATTGCTTTCTTCACCTTTTTCTTTAATAGTCCCTTGGTAATATATAGAATCACAAATGGTTTTATATGATATGTTTATGTTGTATATGTTGACTTTGCATTCTATCACTTTATTAAATTTATTTATTAGTTCTCAGTCTTTTGGTGACACTCAGGGTTTTCTATATATAAAATCTACCATCTACAGAGATAATTTTATTTCTTCCTTTCTAATTTGAGTACCTATCATTTTATTTTCTTGCCTAATTACTCTGGATAGACCTTCCAGTACTATGTTGGATGAAAGTGGCAAGAATGAGCATCCTTGCCTGATTAGATGAAAAACTTTCAGTTTTTCACTGGTGGGTAGAATGCTAGCGGTGGACTTGTCACATCTGTCTTTATTTTATGGAAGTGCATTCTTTCTATACCTAGAAAAGCAACAGAAAAGAGCAATAAAAGGAAGAACTGGTTTTTAAATGATAAGCAAAATTGACAAATGTTTCAGTAGACTAAATAAGAGGAAAAGAGAGTGAGAATGCAAATAAAATTAGAAATGGAAAAGGAAACATTACAACTGGTGCCACAGTAATGCAAAAGATCACAAAAGACTAACTGAAAAATTACACATCAATGTATTAGATAATTTGGAAGAAATGGATAATTTCCTGAAAACATACAACCTACCAAAACTGAATCATGAAAAAATAGAAAATCTAAACAGACCAACAATAGTAAAGAGACTGGATCAGTAATCAAAGACTTCCTAACAAAAATAAATAAATAAATAAATAAATAAATAAATAAATAAAACCAGGACTAGATAGCTTTACTGATGAATTCTGCAAAACATTTAAAGAAGAATTAATGACAACCCTTCTCAACTTTTTCAAAAAAATTTAAAGAAGACAGAACATTTCTAAACTAATTTTTGAAGGTGAGCATTACCCTGAAACTAAAGCCAAGGATATTATAAGAAAAGGAAATTATAGGCCAATACTAATGAACAGAAATGTAAAATCTTCAACAAAATACTAACAAACCAGATTTAACATACACCATGATAAAGTGAGATTTATTCCTGGGATACAAGGATGGTTCAAAATATACAAATCAATAAATACAATACACCACAAAAAGTATTTAACAAGAGTCATCATTTTTTCATGACAAAAATGCTCAACAACTTAGGTTAATATTTGATTGCAGAATTAGGGATATTAATCTGGGGAGTGAGCAATTTGTAGAATTTTCACTACCACATTCTTCCATGCTCCAAAATGTAACTTTCTTACATTCTGTTCTGCCACCTAGGGGGAAGAACTTAAATTTTACTTAAGATTAATGCTGATAAGAGCTTAATAGAAACCTCCTTCCAAATCTGAGTTTAATATATACCTTTCATGTATTTCGGTCATGGGAAACATTTGATGTTCTTTTTTTTTTTTTTTAAAGATTTTTTATTTATTTATTTGACAGACAGATCACAAGCAGGCAGAAAGGCAGGCAGAGAGAGAGGAAGGGAAGCAGGCTCCCCGCTGAGCAGAGAGCCCGATGTGGGGCTCGATCCCAGGACCCTGGGATCACGACCTGAGCTGAAGGCAGAAGCTTTAACCCACTGAGCCACCCAGGCACCCCTCATTTGATGTTTTTTTGAAGAATGTTTTAAAATATTATATCTTTGGTTATAGTCTACTTTGTGTCCTCCTCTGAATTCCCTAAAGCTGATAAGTGCTCCATTCCAGTTTTTAGAATACTGAACTTCTTTCCCATGTTTGGGGAGTTCCTCACCTTGTGAATATCTCCCACCATAAAAGCTAGAAAATGCTGGGTACTCACTTCCGTAGGCATCAGTGCTATGACATACACACATGACCTAGATTCAGCCCGTTAAGTGCCTCAGAGCTAGTGACTGAGGCAGCAAAAGTGATGGGGATCTCTCTCTTTATAACACTGATAATGGTTTCTGAAAATAATAAACCCCCAAAAAACTGCCAATTCTATTAACAACCTAACTCTATGATTTAGTTTTAGATGTGGTTTCTAGCTGTAGAGTTTGAGTCTTGTCTTCCAGCACCCCAATAATTCTATAAATTCCCAATATCCTTTTAATAAAGTCTATTTCTGTTTTCATCAGCCAAAGTCTGCTTTGGTTGTTTTCAACCAAGAGCAGTGAGTTATACAAACACCAAATGTGCTAAGGGAGACTGAAGGAGTTAATGGTACTTAACAGGGAACCTGACTTACCTCAGTCCATGTCTCAGGTTCTGAAAGAGTGGAATACAGCTTTGCCCCTGATGTATTTCTGCCACTCATCCAGGGACTTTAATTTGAAAGAATTTAGCTATGCATTTGGAAATTGCCAATTTAATTCCTACTTTGTTTTTGTTTTGATATCAAGTCGCTTTTTTTTCTATTTACATGACTAAGTGTTCAATGAATTATAAGCAAACAAAAATTGTCAATTTTGATATATTTGCATAAGAAATGAGTATAATGATTTTATATTACATTCCAGTAAGATAAATTCATAGTCACAGTTATTCAGATGAAAATCATGCATATCTTTTCATTTAATGAAATTTTGAGTCTTTCATTTAGAAGATTAAAATTAAATGCTGTATGTTCTTAGGCAAGCCTTGAAAGTAGTTTCAAACAAGAGCACAGAAACAACAATAAAAGGCTAAAGTTTAAACATTATACCTAGTTTAAATCATTCATTTGGCTGCACCTATTCTTCAATTTCTCACTCTCTTCTTCTTTTGTTGTAGATCACATGGCACTAAAGAGAGCCCAAATCTCTAATTGTGGCCATTTATCCAAAACTTTGAATGATGGGTAAAATTAGAGACAGACTTCTCTTAGAAATGAATGCCAATAGAAATTAAATGAAAAAGAGAAAGAACATAAAAGTCACACACCAATAATTATTGCTCATTGATACTACTTCCACTTTATTTTAGATATTGGCTAGAAGAGTAAATGGTTAAGTTGTCCAGTAGACATCTTTAGATTCTCTATCCTGCTTTAAAACAAAGCCTAGTTCTGAATCTGGATGGTGGGTCTAACTGGCAGATTTTCCTGTCTTATACCTGGTTTATTATTAAATAAGTTTTAAAAGTCAAATTTAAAATTTTTTTTAAAAAGTCAAATTAAGATTAACAAATCCTTTAAAGGATGTCACCTTTGTAGATTTTGATTCCTCCTCAGCCTTTTCTTTTTCTTTTTTTTAAGGTTCAGGGATTTTCTTTTTTTTAAGATTTTTTTTTTTAATTTATCTGACAGACAGAGATCACAAGCAGACAGAGAGACAGGCAGAGAGGAGGAAGCAGGCTCCCCACTGAGCAGAGAGCTTGGCTTGATCTCAGGACTCTGGGATCATGACCTGAGCCAAAGGCAGAGGCTTTAACCGACTGAGCCACTCAGGCACCCCCATCCTCAGCCTTTTCAAATGAAGGTTTTACTAGAAACATTATTTATTTTGTGTCAGTTTAAAATTCATAGAAAACAAATTCCAGAACTCATCCTATATCTGTAACTAGCTGTAAAAAACAAATCATTCCAGATGACTGTTTTGCTAAATTAGATTCACTTAGTCTTACCAATCTTGAGTGCAATAAATAAATAAGTAGTTTCTGAGCACTAACTATAGTGTATACATTTTCAGGATGTGTGTTTACGTGTGTGAGAGAATGTGTGTGTGTGTGTGTGTGTGTGTGTGTATCTGTGTGTGTGTGTGTTTTCTTGTGTCCCATTTGCAATGTCCTTTCTCCTTAAAGGGAACTCCCCATTGCAAATATACTCAGTGGGATACTTTACATCATGTCTCTCTGTAGGAGGCTGGACAGAGGAAGGTTATAAAATCTTTAATCCTTATTCTGCCCACTTTGCTGGTAGCCATATGCAAGGAATGAATCAATCACAATCTCCAAATCTACTCTCACTCACTTGATTTTGAGGTAGAGTAAGAGCACCTGTCTCCCTCAGTATGTTATAAAGCTTCCTTTCTTTCTACCCCTCCTGCCCACTGGCACACCTTACAAGTTTGATTCTCCAGCCTTTATATTACACTTTGAATTCTAAAAAGCTTTTTTTTTTTTTTTTTTTTACTAAATTTATCTTTTTCTAAGGATGGGTAGAGATGGTTTCAGTGGCTTGCAATAAAGAAACTAAAAACCCAAACACCCTGACTGATAAACAGTTGGGTTTAAGGGATGGTATTAATCACTTATAATGATGAAGATATTCAGGAAAAATAATTGTATGTGTAGGGGAGGGGGCAGGGAATAGAATGTTGATGCTAGGTTTACAAATACTGATTATCTAATACACAACACCCTTTCTATCTTTTTTTTTTTTAATGACATTAAAAGGACTCTATGAAAATATCTCAGTATTTTCTTCTCCAAGTTACCTCATCCAATTTTTAAGGTAAAAAAATGATGGGTTTGAACCTATAATTTAGCAAACATGTACCCTTTAAAAAAGAGAAAAATGAAAAACCAAACAAAAATTTATAAAATCAACATCGACTGCCATCACCGTTACATACAAAATTTTAGAAAACTGATTATGTTTGCATCCCCAGCCTCTTACAGTTGAGCTTATGTACTTTCACTGTTTAAATTTTACTTGTCATAAGTGAGAGGCTAAGTAAGTGAGAGTAGCTTTAAAAAGATTTGCACCCAGCATCACTGGATCAGAGTTGCAGACATCCAACTCAGGCTCATGAGCTTGCCTTCAGATTTAATTCTAGATGTCCTTTCTCTCCTGCACATGTGAATAAATAGGAAAATTATTTCCGTTAGCTAGATCTCTGGTTTAAGCAGAAATGCAATCATCATAGTTCCTAAGTGTTGTGTGTACACTCTCTAACTCAATTTTCTCAGCATTATTTAGACACGCTCACTGCTTAAACCTGATAGGAAGACTTCCCGCCCATACCAATTAACCTAACCCTGCAATTTAGTTTTACCCAGTCGTCCTTGAATTCTCCCTTGTCCTCCTCTGTGCTGCTTATTTGAATTGGTTTGAATCCTTTCCCAGAAAGTGTTTGTAATCTAAAAATTGTCTTAATCTCCTTGGTCCAATTTTTCCTGCTCTTTAATTTCCCATGGGACCCAAGTGGATTTCCAAACTTTTCCACACATCACATGGAATACTATTTCTTAAATACAATTTTCTTTTTGTGTTTTGCCCAGGGGAACTGGCATGCTAAAAGCAGCAGTCATCAGCCAAACCACAATAAAGAGCTTCTTTTGCTCCTATTCTCATGGGGTTTCTAGATGTTTCTCTCAGTAGATCCAGAAAGGAAAGAAGAGACAAAAATATGCCTTAACTGCCAAGCTAATACCACTCTCTACAGGTTAGGCATTGAAAAATATAAATTAGTTGAGAGGTAGGAAGTCAACAATGCCTTTGGAATGACAAATTCTATGGGTACTTGGTACCAGACTTAAATGAAGAAATGAAGCTTAGAGAGATCTTCAATTTGGTTCAAATAAAAAATCATTAATTCTGCATCACTTGTCATTATAAACACAAAATACAGTCATTAGAGGGGATGAATATATTTTCTGAAGATTTCATTTAGTACTTTGTACTCTAAGGTCATCATCTCTCTCTTTTTCTTTTTACCCCACAACTTACAAAAGCCTTAATGAAAAATACTTGTGAAAAGTTTAAAATAGGTCCTGCTTCATAGTGGATTTCAAAGTATTACAGAGACCTATCTATGTTGTGCCAAACGGCATTCATTCACCAATATTTATTAAATGTCTTGTATCTATCAGAACTAGGCCAGTTGTTACGAACAAAAACAAAACAACTAGTAACACACAGCCCAGGGCCCTGGGGACTTCACAATCTAGTATATTGATTAAAATAAAGCCTCTATTATTTTATTTTTAAATTTAAACTCAATTAATTAAGATATAATGTGTTATTAGTTTCAGAGGTAGATGTCAATGATTCATCAGTCTTATATAATACTAGGTCATCATCTTTAGAGCTTCTAAGATTAAACTTGAGGTGACAATATGGGCTCATTGGTTTCATTGGCTTATTTGGATACATAAATCCATGATTTTCTGTATAAACATTGACAGATATTCATGTCACTCTATAATCATTCACATTTTTCTCATATTTCTCAACCTATTTTTATGTTGATATTCTCCATCCTGTAGACAAATTGAGACTTAATAATAAGATATTGTAACAGACTAGTTAACTTGGGATTTAAGATCTGTACAAAATAGATTTCCTATAAAACTAATAACAAAGCAACACAAAAATATATTGATATATCCATTTTCTCTTCAGCATTGTAATGATTTTAAGTGGTGTCTCTATAGTGTTATATATGTTAAGGGAAAATAGAGTTTAAATAACAAAAATTCCCAACATTCTTTACTTCCATTTCATAGTAAAACATGGAACAAAGATCTAACAATAATAATGTACTGGACCCTGTATCTGCATAATTTCAGTTTGTCCCCAAAATAACCTTAGGTATTAGGTATCCACATTACTTCAGTTTTATGAAGGGATTAAGTGTGGCCTAGCAAGAATTGTTATTTGCCCAGAGTTATAGAGCTGGCAAAGCCAGCACTTGAACCCAGGTCTAGTGGTTACAGAGTCCAAGTTCTCAAACACATCTCATCTCTATGGAGAGTTGCAAATATTGATATCTTAAATGTAAACCATACAAATTATAATCTCAAGATTAAATCTATACCTAGTAGGAACAACTTTACTATGCTATTCATCTTCAGCAATGGAGAAGTCATTCTCAGGTAGGACAGAATCTTTCCATATGTGAAGTAATGATTTGCATCTCTCTCTTAAAAAAGTAGAGAAAAAGTGAAATTTCCCCAACAGACATGACATGAATACTAATTATAATAACCTACCTACGATTTTTTTTTTTGCTTAACCTACAATTATAATAATCTTTGTGTCTAAAAGCCCCAGCTGTCAGACCAAACACACTTGTAAACAGAGACCTGGTAATTCAGTCTTTTTGTAGAGTTACATAACAGCCACAGATAGTATACATTTTAGATATACAGGAGAGCAGGTGGTTTGCTTGGCTTACTTTTAGCATGCATGTGAGTATGTGTGGGTGTTTGTAAGTGCTGGACACAAAGAGGGGAGTATTAAAAACCATCTATTCTCCCAGAATTATTTTCCAAGTTGCCAAATGATACATATCTTTAAAGCATAAAATATTTATAATCTCCTATTCAAAGAATCCCATGTATCCTATAATTCATGCATTAGTTTGATATTTTAAATATTTTTCTCCTTCATAAGTATGCAACCAAAATTACATACTCTGAAATTACTTTTCTTGAGATTGATTTACTGCTCCGATGCTTGCTAACTAGAAAAATATCAGAAATGTTGAGATAAATAGCTAAACATATTACAGAATATAGTGCTAAGCTAGGATAAACCTAGAACTGTTTATATTATATTATCATATGTTAGCAGTTGTCAGACAATTTATAAAATAATTTTTTCTCTGAACAGACATTTCACCAATAAATATTATTTTTTCTTTGTTAATGTCCTAATATATTTGAAAGGAAATTTTTAATACCCGATGTATGTGTGTA